>NC_135890.1:6217266-6703839 GCF_964194155.1 Cetorhinus maximus
CTCCACTATTGGTGGTCGTGCTGTATCCTATGAAGTGCCTTGAGATGTGGTACCACGTTAAGGGTGCTACATAAATGCAAGTTGTTATTGTTGTGAACGCTTTCCATCTTCTAAATAGGCAGAAGGCATATTTGGGCAACCTATACATTCTCCAGTCGACGCATCACCATTATCAGCGCTTCATGGGTAGACCTAGGCTATGTTAACACCAGGCGGCAAACAAGAGAAGATGCATGCTTTAGTCACGAGGTGACACTGTCTGTTTTAACCCTTATCAAGGTGCTTGCAGGCAAAGAAATGGTGCTGGAGGATCCTGAAGCATGACAGCCACCACTTATTAAAATAAAATGTACATCCTGCACCAAACTTTGCTGAATTTTTAACAGGAAGACTAAACTCTGGAAGTTGGGCAGGTAGAAAATGGGCCAACATTCCATGTGCACCCACTGGCTATGATTCATAATTTCTGAACAAAATATCTGCTTCATTACATCCAAAGCATTTCTCTGCGGTGTGGAAAAAGGAGCTGCTCACCCTCCATTTGCTCTTTGCAAAGTTCTTCCTGATTTGTGCGCTGACAGATTCGTGAATGTTCTTGTTCAACGCTGTGTCTCCAGCGATCCTGTAAAGCAAAGAGCAACGGGTCACTTGTACCGAATAAAGTTTCTGTGTGTCGTGGGCTTCAGTGCTACTCTGGCTAAAGTACTTCAGCTATGTGGGTGGATTGGAGAAGTTGGGATGGCTCTCCTTGGAAAAGAGAAGACTGAGAGGAGATTTGATCAAGGTGTTCAAAATCTTGAGGGCGTCTGGACAGAGTGGATAGAGAGAAACCGTTCTCATTGGTGGAAGGATCCAGAACGAGAGGGCGCAGGTTTAAGGTAATTGGCGAAAAGAAGCAACGGGCACGTGAAGAGAAACCTTTTCATGCAGCGAGTGGTTAAGATCTGGAATGCGCAGCCTAAGGCTATGGGGCCAAGTGCTGGTAAATGGGATTAGGTAGGTAGGTCAGGTGTTTCTCACGCGTCGGTGCAGACTCGATGGGCCGATGGGCCTCTTCTGCACTGTGTGATTCTGTGATTCCGAGAGTGTGGTGGGAACAGCTTCAGTCAAAGCATTGAAGAAGGAGTTGGGTTATTATTCGAAAGGAAGAGGAGAAGGGAGAAGGCGAGGGAATGGCTCTTGGTGCATCGCTGATTCGGAGAGCCAGTGCAGACATGACAGACTGAATGGCCTCCTTGTGTGTCATAATAATTCCGTGACTCTGCGATAAAGGCAAAGCTGGAAATGACTTTACTCCAGATCTCCTTTCAGGATGTTTCCTCCCACCCACCTTGTATACACACTGGAAAGGAAGGTAACTGAATGAACGAGAGAAGCATGAGCAGGTTATCATTGCTTATACTTTAAAGCCCAAAATTGTCTCACTTGTTCTTTGGAAAGTTTTGATGTCTGTTCGCTTCAACAGTGACTGGTCTCCCACAGGCTAAGTAGTCAAAACAGCTGAAAATGAACCTGCCCTGAATGGAAATAGCAACCACTGTCATTCGATAAAGGAATAGTGGTCTCATCCAAAGCTCTCCCAGCCTATTTTACAGTCACGTTGTTAACTTTATGCTATCGGTAGTGTTCTAGCCCACAACAGAACCTTATCATAATCCAGGCTGAGACTTCAGTACAATACCAAGGGAGTACACCTATGTCACAGTGGATCAGCTGCTAAATCAAACGTTTGGTCTACTTGTTCTAGAGGAAATTGAAGATCCCACAGTATTTTGGTGGGGTGCGGGGTGGGGGGGGTGGGGAGGATGGTAGCATGGTAGTTATGTTACTGAGTTAGTAATGCAAATGCCTGGACTAATGATCCAGAGACATGAGTTCAAATCCCACCATAGCAGTTAGAGGAATTTCAATTCAATTAATTAAATAAATCTGGAATTAAAAGCCAGTCTCAGTAATAAACTCTACAAAACCAGCAGATTGTTGTAAAGACCCATCTGATTCACTAATGCCCTTTAGGGAAGGAAATCTGACGTACTTAACCGGCCTGGACACATGTGACTCCAGACCCACAGCAAAGTGGTTGATTCTTAACTGGCCTAGCAAACCATTCAGTTGTATTCAAGAAGGTGGCTCATCACCACCTTCTCAAGGGCAATTAGTGCTGGACTTGCCCATGTCCTGTGAACACATATCTTTGAAGAGGAAACAGGGCGAGCTCACTGGCTCTGGCCAACTTTCATAAACTGGGTTAGTTCACCAAAGTGCAATGTAGCGTTGAGCTTAGACAGCCATTAGATGCCAGCCATATTCCAAAAACAGCAACAAAATGAATAAGCAGTTCATCTGTTTTTTGTTATAATGATTGAGACAGGAATGTTGATCACCCTGCCAGTTGGTAACCACCTCTATACTCAGGTGTCAGGCCCAGGTTAGGGCACCACACAGAAGGAAAAGAAAACAGTAAAAACTGGGAAATAAGAGTACTGGTCCAAACTGTTTTTTTTCCTTCTGGGCAGCCCCTTCACACTGGCTTCCTGATTAAAATTAAAACACTGAGGAGTCCAAGGAGCAAGGAAGCAGATTTTAGATGCTAAGTCACCATTCGTTTTGCAATTTAAAAGCTATTGTGGACTAGCACGATGCTGAAATATAACAAGGCTTTTTTCACAATCATGAAATTAACTCATTCAACTATTTTAAGTGTATTGTGTATGATACAAACTGGAGAAAGAAGCTCCATAAGATAAATGGATGAGGAAACCTTGTTTAGCTGTTAGATGAAGTCGCATTCGGAAGCATCGTATAGTTCCTGCTTGCTCCTTAATTGTCTCCAATATTTTACCTCTCCCACTCTACCCAGAGGCTGTTTCCAAGTCATTTAATCTCTCCTGCCTCCAACCTATCACAGACCTTGCCTTTTGTTCTTTCCTCCTCCCCCTGCCTCTGTACTTGCTTCAAACCTGTCACATCTCTAACTTTTTCCCAGTTCTGACGAAAGGTCATCGGACTGAAACATTAACTCTTGATTCTCTCACCACAGAGGCTGACTAAGCTGCTGAGTATTTCCAGCATTTTCTCTTTTTTTATCCTTTCCAAATGTCGATTACACTTTCTGCGTGTGAGAGTGAGTGAGCTTGAGAGTATGTGTGAATGTGAGTGTGAGAGTGTGACTGTGTGTGTGTGAGTGTATGTGAATGTGAGAGTGAATGTGTGTGAGTGAGTGAGTGTGAGAGTGTGAGTGAATGTGTGAGTGAGTGAGTGTGAGAGTGTGAGTGTGAGAGTGAATGTATGTGTGAGTGAGTGTGTGTGGGTGAGTGTGAGTGTGTGAGTGAATGTGTGCGTGAATGAGTGAGTGTGAGTGTGTGAGTGAATGTGTGCGTGAATGAGTGAGTGTGAGAGTGTGAGTGTGTGAGTGAATGCATGTGTGAGTGTGAGTGAGTGAGAGTGTGGGTGAGTGAGTGTGTGACTGTGAGTGTATGAAAGTGTGAGTATGAATGAATGAATGTGAGTGTGTGAGTTTAAGTGTGAGTGAGTGAGTGTGTGAGAGTATGTGTGTGTGTGTGTGAATGTAAGTGTGTGTGAGTGAGTGAGTGTGAGTGAGCTCATGTGTGCATGGAGAGCATGTAACAAAGCGAGCGTGTGTAAGTTCGTGTGAGAGTGTGTGTGCGTGCCTAAAAATGTGCATGCATGTGTATGAGTGTGTGTGTGCGAGCAAGTTTGAAGAATTGCTGAAAAAAGAGACATGTCGAAACTTTTCGTCTTGCACTCATCAGGACACTTCGCAAGAATACCAATATAAGGGGAAAAATAATTTATACCACATGTGAAGGGAGTGCTGATTGGTTGGTAAGTGGACTCTGATTGGTAGAGGTGTTGCCATGGAGAATGCACCAGTGATGGTGACTGACAGTTAACTGCCAAGCATCGTTTGACCAGGAAAAAGTCAGCAAGTTCTTTGCAGACAGGAAGAACATGTACACACATTGCGCCTGTTTGAGCTAAATGAAATAAATGGCAAGCATTCGCTCACTCATTCCTCAGGGCAATGTCTTGACCAATCAGGGTCAAGCTGCCTGGCTTAAATTTCAAACAAGACAAAAAGCTTCAGCATGCCTCTTTTTTCAGCAATACTCAAGTTCTGTACCACCAAACAAAGTTGAAGAAGCGCTTTTTAACTATTGATCCTAGAGTTATAGAATACTTGTTTTAACCTGTATCCCATTTCACATGTTAATTTAAAATAATATTTACCCATTCTATACTGTTCACTATCTGATAAACCCGAAGGTGAAGTCTTTTCAGGCTTTCCTCATACCCTGACTCCCCGCAGCTTTGAGTTTGAGTCTTTCATGAGGGACTTTGCCAACTTGGTCTTTTCAAAGTCTTGGTGCATTATGTCATAGGAATGCCTCCTCCTGTCCCCTCGAAGAAGCTGAGAAAGGAGAAATATAATCTTCCCACTTCAGGGTCAATGCTGGTTACTGTTTACTAGCTTATTATTACACAAATATTCATCAAATTTATTCCTGGAATGGTACAGCACAGAAGGAGGCCATTTGGCCCATCATGCCTATACCAGCTCTTTGAAAGAATTATACAATTAGTCCCACGCCCCTGCTCTTTCTCCATAGCCCTTGTAAATATTTCCCCTGGAAATGAAGATGACTTGAATGGGTCTATAATTGCCAATGCCTATACATATATAATGTGCAGTCCCAGTATTTATGATTAAAATCTCTTACAACTCCATTGAGCCCATGTTCATAGTATAATACTATGAAACAATTTTTGCTGTTCTGCCATTTCAGATTCATAATCTACTCTTCCTGTTCATGATAATCTGGGATATGTCAAAGAGCAAGCACCAGTATTCGAGAGTTTGCTCACAGGGGAGGTCTCATCACAATGCTAAAGTTTCCAAAACCCAAGGTTCTAACATATTGAGGAAGTTCATCACCGAGATTTCTGAGTTCACCATACCTACCACAGGAATGCACACAGAGCAGAGGGCTGAGAATGTAGCGTCAGAATAAACAGTTGAATTTCAGGCTGGTAGGTAGTGGGTGCCACAAGGACCGGTGCTGCAGCCTCAGCCATTTACAATCTATATAAATGCCTGGTGGCCGTGAAAGGCACTATATAAATGCAAGTCTTTCTTCCTTCTTTCTTAATGACTTAGATGAAGGACTGAGTGTAATGAATCCAAGTTTGTCTTGCCAAGTATCCACTTCTGGCTTTGCCGAGCTCCATTGGCTCACTATGGTTTTAAGGGCCTTGCCTCACTCCACATAAATGATCCCCAGCAGCCAAATTACTCTGCATGTAATCCACCAAAACTCCACCGTTTATTTCTTGCACCTCAACCACCTCTAATTTGCTAGTGCTCGCTCTCTGCCCACTGCTATTTACTCTCCGAATTCGTTGGCCCTCTGTTTGCTCTTGAAAACCTTCTGAAGCTCACCTCTTTGATTGGCCATACCATTAACTCTCTTCCCTGTTTTTCCTCTTTGTTTAGTGTCCAATGTTCCTCTTGCACTTCTCAACTTTGTGTCTTTTGTGCATGAGCAGCAGTGTTGAATAATGAACCAAACTCCAACATGGTCATGCCTTTTAAAGTTAAACTAACTGGAGCTTGGCAGAAAATAAATCTTAAATATCAGCCAATAAATACAACATCTTAAAGATAACATTTGGATTGGGTCTTCTATTGTTATAATTAATTGTTTTCATATGGTTAAATCTTCTCACCCCAAACATATTTCCTTAACACTCTGCTAATGAAAAACTGCAAACTCGGATTCATTCCTTTGGGTAGGATTCAGCTTTGAATGAGTCTACTTAAAAATATTCATCACTGATACTCTTTAAACCTGACTCACACACACACAATCTGAAATGAAGCCCATTCTCTTCAATGTGAGAACCAGATGAGACGTGTTTTTTTTTTGTGTTGCACATTACACATATGTTGGTCAAATACCTGATTTCCCAGAAAATTTCTTCATCAGCCTGTGTGTAAAAAATACTTCCTGGCATCTGTCTTAAACTTTCCCATTGCAGTGATAAACAGGTGGCCTCCTGCCCTGTTGCCTTAATGTACCTGAAAACATTGTTCTGGGTTTGTCACGTCTAGCCCTCTAAGAACCTTAACAGCCTCTATGAAGTCCCCTCCATCAGGGTTCTCTACACAAATGCACAGGACCCTCTTGGGAAGGTGGGATTCAATGAGGGAATTGAAGCATATAAAAAAATTATGAAGGCTTACGCAAATTAATCAAAGTGTCTGCTATCCTGGTACATTGTCAATTTGTTTTCCAGATGCTCTGTTAAAAATAGGCCAACTGTTTACAGAACTTACTCTTCCACCCATGGGAGTAAAAATCAGTCCCTTCTGACCTTGATCATCCTTGCCGACCAGTCCTCACACTATAGTTACAGCCCCCACCAGCTAAAGATAACTTTTCTCCCCCTGTGCAGACCCTAGAGAAATGACTAATACAATTATCAAATTGCTGGTATGATGATTTAATGGGTAAAAGCACCTGCTGATGTGGGGAGTGAAGGCATGGTAGCTAAATTTGCAAACGACACAAAGATAGGTTGGAAAGTATGTTGTGAAGAAGCACAAGGAGTTTGCAGATGGATATAGATAAGTTGAGCGATTGGGCAAAAATCTGGATGATGGAGTATAATGTGGGAAAATGTGAAGTTGTCCACTTTGGCAGGAAGAGTAAAAAAGCAGAGTATTACTACAATGGAGAACAACTGCAGAATTCTGAGCTGCAGAGGGATCTAGGTGTTCTTGTGCATGTGTCACAAAAAGTTAGTATGCAGGTACAGCAAGGCTAATGGAATGCTGTCCCTTTATTATGAGAGGAATTGAACATAAAACTAAGGATGTTATGCTTCAGTTATACAGGGCATTGGTGAGACCACATCTCGAATATTGTGTGCAATTTTGGTCTCTTTATTTAAGGAAGGATGTGAATGCGTTGGAGGCGGTTCAGAGGAGGTTTACTAGATTGATACCTGGAATGAGTGGGTTGTCTTATGAGGAAAGGTTGGACAGACTGGGCTTGTTTCCACTGGAGTTTAGAAGAGTGAGGGGTGACTCGATTGAAGTATATAAGATTCTGAACGGTCTTGACAAGATGGATATAGAAAGGATATTTCCTGTTGTGGGTGAATCCAGAGCTAGGGGGCACTGTTTTGAAATTAGGGGTCACCCTTATAGGGCAGAGATGAGTAGAAATGTTTTCTCTCAGAGGGTTGTGCGACTTTGGAACTCTCTGTCTCAGAAGGCGATGGAAGCAGGGTCACTGAATATTTTTAAGGTAGGGGTAGATAGATTCTTGCCCGGCAAGGGAATCAAAGGTTTTTGGGAGTATGTGGGAATGTGAAATTCGAAACACAAACAGTTCAGCCATGATCTTATTGAATGGTGGAGTAGGCTTGAGGGGCCGAATGGCCTACTCCCGCTCCTATTTCCTGTGTTTATATATGTTCTGGTCCATAAGGATTAGGAAGGACCCCAGGTGATATCCTTGTTCTATTTTAAGTAGCTGATACCTGTCAGTATAGCAGTTGTGGAGCGACAGTTCACCTCAGCACCTCTGGGGTAGGAAAGAGAAACATTCAGCCACAGCTCCTTCCTCCTGCGATCCAGTAAGTTGCCATGGGCTTGCAGCCATTGGGCAGGCACAGGATCAGCCCGAGAGATGCCTTGCGGGCAGACAGGCATTCCAGACCCCACCTGGCAAACGGCCGGGAGTCTGGACTGAGCCAGGGGACTGGCACGCCAGCAGGAAATTCCGGGCCCGCCTGCCTCTGTTCCTGACCCGCCTCACCATGAAAATCCCGCCCAAGGTTAAGGTCAATGTCCTTTCAGCAGAACTGGGAGAAGTTAGAGATGCAACAGATTTCTAAGGATCTTCTGTTTTCTGCAACTACATGAAGGTGGTTATTGGCCCAGTGCTCAATATAAAATTTCCTATGACAGTCTGTTACACAGCAATGAGCGGAAAGAACAGAAATAAAGTACCAATTAAGTCCTAAGAGGCCGGACAAAAGAAATTCTAGCAGACGCCTGAATGCATTTACTGTAACTCGGAGAAAATTAACAACAGCTGGGGTACTAACCGAACCACAAGTGGCTAAATTTTCTCCCTATTCAATTATGTGGTTTCTTAGCCTTAGTAGCTCCAGCTTCTGTAACATTCTCACAGTAGCAGCACCTGAACCAAAACTCAACGCAATCCTCCAGTGTCTGATGCCGAGCTAATCACCAGAGTATTTGGTAGCATGAGTGAGGTTAACTATGCAACCAATTTTGGCAACTGGTGCCTCTTCTGATTTCCTAAGTGTTTTATTTGCCTGGAGAGACTGAAATTTTTACTTTCTGAGGCAGAGTATTCAGGGTAGAGTCATCATTAATACTCCAAAGGCCAAGTACCATCAGAGACCACAGAACTAGCTGCCACCAAATGTAGTTGGCATTGAGTCCATTCCATTGAAGCTGTCTGCACACAGCTTGGTGATGTAGGACTTGCTCTCGACAGTAAAGTACGCTCACAGCAAGAACATGAGCATAACCTTTGAGCAACCAAACCTTCTGAATTAAGAATTGTTCTGGTGTTGTGGAACCTGCTCAATATTAATAAATAGGGTTAAATGCTCAACCAAGGGGATTGGCTTGCATTTAGGATTTAAAAGAAAAATTCAAATAATATATGTTTCAAACACCGTTTAACACATTTAACCAAACAGTTTAGAAACTGCTTTTGTGCTTTCAACCCTGTCCAATAAACATTCCTTTCCCCAGCAATGCCCTCAATCTGATAACTTCAGTCAGAGACACATGGGCCAAAGTATATGGAGTAGTCCATATGGAAGTTATATGGCTACAGACAGACATCAGGAAACCACATCAATTCCTTCACCTGGAGACTCTAAACCCTGGAATGTCTTACAGTTTAGTCTTATACTAGTCTGTGTCAATTATAGAATTCAACCATAATTCAGCTGACGGACAATGACCTGCACATTGGATGTATCTGCTATGTATATTGGCCTTCCATCCAGCCCTGCATGCTTAAAATCTAAGCAAAGGTATGGTTCAAAAAAAAAAGTCAACCCTTCTACCCACATCTTCTCAGTGTTATTTAGTTACTGCATGGTCAACTCTCAGCAGGTTAAGTGAATGGATTATTACTGCAAGGAATAGAATTCAAAAAATATGTTATAAACAAAGGAAGGAACTCTATGGGGATTTTTTTTTCTTCAAAGAGCTCCCACATTTTATAGGAGAACATATTAAGTCTCAGAAAAATTATGGGATAGCGAGGGGGAAATAAATCAACAGCCCTTTTTTTTTTGCTCCCTGAATGGCAGTTCCAAGAAGAAATAGTTGAATTTCTACAGGATCTTTCATGACTACAGAGTGTCCCAAAGCGCTTATCTGCTGATGAAGTACTCTTGGCATGTAGTCACTGTTATATTGTAGGAAACATAGTAACCAATGGCAGCAAACTTCCACAACAGCAATGTGATAGTGTCCAGAGAATCTGTTTCTTTTCTGTAATGTTGATTGAGGGATAAATATTGGCCAGGACAATATTTCTCCGCTGCTCTTCTTCATAATAGTACCATAGGATTTTTTTACACCTGCCTGAAAGGACAAACAGGGTGCCAATTTAACATCTCACTGAAAGAAGACACCTCTGACAGTACAGCACCCCCTCAGTCCTGCACTGGTGTGTCAGCCTTGGTTTTTGCACTCAAGTCCTGGACTCTCACTCTACTGACTCCAAGGCAAGAGTGCTACCAACTGAGCTACAGCTGGTACCTGGGAGATTCCTGTTAGAAGGTGCTATGGGGCCAGGAGAGCGTCAGGCTGAGCTATGATGAGGACAATGAGCAGTTGAATGAGGCACTTCAGGATTGAATTGCATGATGAATGACTGAAGGACAGTATGAGTTATGCCACAATGCTGTTTTCATGCATTCTGTTACCACATTGCTTTCAACATGAACCCCAATGGCACCATACTCATATAGATCAAACTGAAGAACCATTTCTAACTCATAACCATAGGCATAAGGTTGGCTTTTGAACCCACTGACTCAAGTATAACAATTTATCTTGCACCCATTTGACTAGAACAAGATGGTTCATTAGGGTAAACAGGCAGAATATTCAAACTATAAGGTTCCCCACATATATCATATTAGATCTTAATTTATACGTTGTGGAGCAGGGTTAAGTTATTCATAAAATATTAATTTTGCCACATTGCATTAATAGATTGGTTATGTAAAAGGTGATTCCTTCCTGGGGGTTGCAGTCAGCTGAAATGCACCCTTATGGCATCTATCCAGGAAACAACAGTCAGGAACACATCATTTAAATCTTAGAGTGTACATCACAACCCACTTTTAGAACAGGAGCAAAGCCTGCTGTCACTTTCAATGACGGACTGTGCTCTTGTCTCAAGTGAGTAAAATTTGCCTTTTAACGTGAGATAAAGTGATCAGGTCCACTGTAAACATGATGAGTTTGCAACATCATTAAAACACTGGGCAGACCTGCTGAACCAGCTGTTGATTAAGTACACTCATAAACCCCTTACTTTAAAGGTTAACTAATGGAGTTCCACTTAAGCACTTTTTTGTGAGGTTGGCTGAAGATCTTGTGAATTATTACGAATGCGTCTACTTCTGTGTTAAGAACATTGACTCCAGAAAGTGGAATACCACTGAAGAGTCTGTGGAAAATACAAGTTGCGCATGGTCATGTCACTCTGCAAAACATGAAAAGCCTTGGGATTTCACTCCCTTGTTCCCGTACAACAGTACGAACACTAACTACTGACAATGAAGGCAGCGGGAGTGATGAGCTGGCTCACCGTGTGGCACACTGTCTTCAACCTGCATTTAAATCCAGTGTAAATCAATTGGATGACTCTGTCCTCTCCTGCAGGCAGGAAGAAGCTTATGTGTGAAATTCGTTTGGGCTGTGCCAATCCAACCTGTGAGCCTGGGCTCAGGACATAGACCTGCCCGAAACTCAAGGCTGACTCTGGGGCAAAAGGCAATATTCTTCTGGAAGAAAAATCTGAATTCACAAAGTGCCTCTCAAGGCCTGAGAATGTCCCAAAGTACTTTACAGCCTATAAAGTACAGTCACTGTTGTGGAAAGGCAGCAGTCAATTATTGCCAGCTCCACAAACACTAAAGTGATAATGATCAGATAATCTGTTTTTGTGATGTTGATTGAGGGATAAATATTGGCCAGGACACTATGGAGAACTCCCCTGCTCTTTCTTCAAAATAATGGCATGGAATATTTTATGTCCACCTGGGAGAACAGACAGAGATTCAGTTTAATGTTGCACCCAAAAGATGGCACCTCTGACAGGTCAGCACCCCTCAGTACTGCACTGGAGTGTCAGCCTGGGTTTTTGTCCTCAAGACTCTGGAGTGCAACTTGAACCCACAACCTTCTGGCCCAGAGGTGAAAGCCACTAAACCACATTCCAATGTTTTTGCTATAGTTCACTCTGTTACTGTGTGCACTCTTGCACACTCCTGATTACTCCAGTGTTGGTCAATCCGTACATCCGGATAATGTAGCACATTGAAAAAGAATCCAATTTCTCCTTCTTTGGTTAAATTGGGATCCAAGTCTCAGCACCATAATGGTGGTTTGATTGCACAGAGGATTCATTTCAACATCTTTGTACATCTACAGGTCATTCACAACCTTAACCTCATATTTGACTCTGAAATGAGGTTCTGACCTCATATCTGCAGCATCACTAAGATCCCCTATTTCCACCTCAACAGCATTGCTTGACTTCACTCCATCTAAGCTCATGTGCAGCACATTGCACACGTGCAGCACAGTGCTTATATGCAGCACAGTGTGCATGTGCAGCATAGTGTGCATGTGCAGCACAGTGCTTATATGCAGTACAGTGCGTACGTATAACACAGTGCTCATGTACAACACAGTGCTCATGTATGACACAGTGCACATGTGTGACACAGTGCTCACGTGTAGCACAGTGCTCACGCGCAACACAGTGCTCACGCGCAGCCCAGTGCTCATGCGCAGCCACCAAACATGATCGGGCAGCAGCAAGAAGTTTCCTCCTTCACTGCCCAGAAAAATCTGGGACAACTGGAGTTCCAGGAAGTCCACACAGAACATCAAGCCAAATTCCGGGACAGTTCCTGAAAACCCGGAATAGTTGGACAGCCTGCATTCCCCTTTTTTTTGTACACAACGTTCCAGATATAGAATCATCAATTAATTCATGCTAGTTTGCTCCAATTAAGAACAAAACGAGACAGTAAATTTTAAAAGTTTTGAAAATGTTATTGCACCGCTACCTTCATCATCATCTGCTCCTTTCAGTAAGATATTCACAAGCTTCTTGCTGGAGTAAGGAACATTATTCCCACCTTATAAACATAATTATTAGACGTATCATATTTTGTAACTCCATTTTACATGCCGGGATAATATATTCTAAGAACCAACAGTGTTTGCATCTTGATTCACCTTCTTGTTGATGGATTAATACTTTCTGCATTCCATCCCAAGAGTTCTTCACTTCATATTAACAATGGAATTTGACTCCTGTCCTATTTCCTGAGGCTGACTTTGAAAAGTCATGTTACCTTGTGAAGTTATTCACACTTTTCCTATTTTTCTTTAATAAACTTCCTGGATGCATTTTAACTCTCAACTGACTGGTTGGTACCTTGGATTGCGTGGGCTGGGCCTATGCACATTCAAGTTCAGAAGAATAAGAGGTGATCTTTTTGAAACGTATAAGATTCTGAGGGGCTGAGGGGTCTTGACAGGGTAGTTGGTGAGAGGATGTTTCCTCTCATGGGGGAGTCTAGACCTAAGCGACACTGTTTCGAGTAAGGGGTCTCCCATTTAAGATGGAGATGAGGAGGAATTGTTTCTCTCAGAGGGTCATTAGTCTTTGGAATTCTCTTCCACAGAGAGCAGTGGAGGCTGGGCCATTGAATTTCCTCAAGGCTGAGTTAGACAGGTTTTTAATCGACTAGGGAATCAACGTTATGGAGGGTAGACAGGGAGGTGGGGGTTAAGACTACCATCAGTCCAGCCATGATTTACTTGAATGGTGGGGCAGGATTGAGGGTCCGGGTGGCCTACTCCTGGTTCCATTTCTTAAGGTCTTATGATTGTGCCAATGGGAGGCCTACTCTATTCCAATGAGGCCTGGGTCCTGTCACCACGACGTCAGCAAGTTGCTTACCGTGAATGACCATCTCACTGCAGCTTGCAGGCTCCGGGCCTGTGCAATATCGGGCAGCCCAGGGATTGGAGCAACCGGCAGAAAGGTAGATTGGGATGAGGGAAGACAAGGGGGATACACAGGTGGAGGAACTAATTGCGGAAAAGAGGACGGGGCGTGGCCCACATTACTCTTGTGGTTCAAATGAGACACTAAACTGAGGCCCCGTCTGGTCTCAGTTGATTCCCATGGCACTATTTCGAATAAGAGCAGGGGAGTTCTCCGCTGTATCCTGGCCAATATTTATTCCTCAATCAATATCACTAAACAGATTATCTGGCTGTTATCACATCGCTGTTTGTGGGAAATTGCGTCAGTGTCTGGTTTACTGCCTAGGCCTCGGATCTGTACCGAGTGAAGAGACGTCTGCCTGATTCAGGCTGATGCTGTGGTTATCCAGGAGAAGGCCCCAGTAAATATGGTGGCGGAGCAGGTGATCCAAGTCAAAACAGACCCTGGTGTTTGTGAAAACCGCATGTTGATTTGCTGGATTGTGTTCCAAACCATCATTTTCAGGCTAGCAGGCTAATGTGAAAAATAGCTCAAGTTTGTATGAAGAACAATGGGACATACACTCCTCTGACATTCGCCAAAATGTTGGCAGAGCGGTGCTGACTTCTGATGACATTAACCAATGGAAATAAACATACCACATTCCTCTTCTGGTTAGTGTAGTGGAGGAACTGGTGCAAGTGGTGGCGTTGTTAACCCATGGATTTTAATAGTTGCGCCGAACAGGCAGGAAGTCTGATTTGACCAGTGGGGAGAGAGTTCAAGCAAGGAGGTGATTGAAGGGAAACAGGGGGGTTATGGCTGAATGGGGGTTAAGGAGACAGGGTGAGCCCAGCTTCAAAAAAAGGCTAGGAGGACAAAGATTGGGAGCCAATCATGTATTAGGATCAGCTGCTCTAAGTAGGATATATTTGACCCGATAGTGACTGGAATATAGAAATAATTCACTGATGCTTGTGTGCTTTCACATCAGGCGTCCTAATGAAAGGTCATCACTGCCCGAAACATCAACTCTGTTTCTCTCCACAGAGGCTGCCTAACCTGCTGAGCTTTTCCAGCATTTTTTGGTTTTATTCCTAGACATAATCCAGGATACTAACCCACCCTCACATCTCTACAATTAGCCCTGGCTAGTTGATGACTGATTCCTCTTTGGCACCACTAGGGTAACACACTGGTGGACCATATTCCAATCAGCATTGGGCAATACACTTGTTCATTTCACTTTCAATAGCCCTCAACCTAGACCAAAATGGATCACACAGCACTGACCCTGCCAGTCGAACCTCGGTATAACTACCTCACAACGGTGGGCTTGCCTTACTTCTTATTCCCTATGCTTGCTGCAATAGCGTCCATGTTTTTACTCACGTTTAAGATATGCACCTTTCTCTCACACACGTCAATTTTTTATTAGAGTGACAAAGTATCCAGATTGTCATGTAAATCTCAATTCCGTAAAACACGTAAACGCTGTCTGAGATCTGGTTTAATCCAGTTGTGTAGTGAACCAATACCACCATCCTGTGGATGGTTAGTTGGAGGATGTGGTACTTTACTGTCACCATGATGACATAAAGAAATAAAGATTGCATTTATATAGCACCATTCAGGATCACAAGATGTCCCAAAGCACTTTACAGTCAATGAGGTACTCTTGAAGCGTATTCACTGTTGTAATGTAGGAAACGCAGCAGCCAATTTGCACACAGCAAGATCCCACAAACAGAAGGTGATTCAGGGATAAATATTGGGGAGGACACTGAGGATAACTCCCCTGCTCTTCTTCCCAATAGAGCCACGGGATCATTCATCTCCACCTGAGAAGACAGATGGAATCTTGGTTTAATGGCCCATGTGATAGTCAGTACCTCCGACAGTGCAGCACTTCCTCAGTACTTTATTGGAGTGTCAGCCTGGATATTTGTGCTCAAATCTCTGGGATGTGACTTGACTCAGAACCTTCAGGTTCAGAGTGCTACTCGCTGAGACCCGGCTGATTGCCAGTAAATGGGTCTCCCTGTGGTGCATTCCATTTTGCCACCTGCAGCAATATGTGAGATAAGTACAGAAAATAACGAGTCAAAATAACTGGTCTGAAGAAATAGAATCCTAACTTATGAAGATAATTGAAGAATTAATGTTATACATCAGCATAAGAAGAGAAAGGAAGGCTTCAGAGAAGAATGAGTTGGTCAAGAGGTCAGGGGTTGGAGGGTGGGTGTTGTGGGGGGTGTTGGGGATGTGGAGAGGAAGGACATGAGTCCCAAGGTGGTAGACAGGAGGCCTGACTACTACCAATGGGGCTGCACAATCTGAATTGAGGGGTTGGTATGGTAGATGAGCTGAATGGCAATCAGGCAGCCACAAATTGTTCAGGTAGGAGGGTCAGTAAATGGGAAGCCAAACCTGTAATTGCTGAGGTCTGAGAGAAACAGGCAAGGGAGCAGCCAACCCTCTTGCCTGAAGCTGGCAACTGTCGTACAACTGGGCAAAGATAAACGGGACAAGTGCTGTGGAGGGAATGGGGAAGGTCCCAAAGGCTCTAAGAAACAGGCAGAACCCTAAAGTCAGGTGTAAAAGACATGAAGACCCTAAAGCCAGGCTCCATAACGTGCTTAAAATCAGAAAATTGTGCAGAAAGGGAACAACGTGCCAGTGAAATGTGAGCAATTCATTGTACAACTAATGATGGGAGCTCTGCCATTACAGTGTGACAAGATAATGCGTAAGCTTTTCTGTATTTGTAAGGTTTAATGTGTAAGGTTTCCTATCACAAATGTAACCAGAGGCTTTTACATTATAATTGTTGACACACAAGCACCATTTGAAAATTGTGACACAGAAGCGAAGGGTATAATGTGAAAAGAAACTGCTTCCCAAGTGCAAAACCTCTCATACAGTTTAGATATCTGGAGAGATCCTTTAAATTCCAACAGTTACAAGGAACATAATGGCATTTGCCCACACTAGTCTGTGCTTTATAGATTGTAATGGTCATGGCTCTTAAGTTATTGCAGCTGATGACATTGACCAGAACAGGAAAGGTCTTCACTCAGTAAACTATCCAGCTGCTTTTGGGACGGCTGGCTCTGTGTTCCGGCAGTGTCATCCTCCGGCACAGCGGTCATTGCACCCAAACAAATAGTTGGGGCATTAAATTCAACCCATCTGGGCACGTAATGATTCTGTGTTTGGGTTCCTTCGACAGGACATCCATTTCTTTCTATAAGCAATTAACCTCACGGGTGCTGTGGTTATTTTCTGCCCATCTTACTTAAAGTCATCTTAATCAGAGTAAAAAACTTTTTGGAGACTCTGAAAGTCTCACTGAAAAGAGGGCAAATTGATAGTGGCGGGTGCATGGGAGGAACTTGCTGTGAACCATGCCAGATGGTGGTGCCTCATCCAACAAGTCGCAGAAACTGACTGAGTAAACTCTGCTGCGGTGAAGCAAAAGAAGAGGAAGAACTGCTCCAATTAACAGAAACTGATTTAAGGTGAATGGCAAATGAACCAAAGGGGACATGAGGAAGCACATTCTTACGTTAGAATCCGGAACGCACTGCCCGAGTGTGTGCTGAAGGCAGATTCAATTGTGGCTTTTGAAAGGGAATTAATTACCTCAATAGAAGAAATTTTCAGGGCTACAGGGAAAATACAAGGGAAGTGGTTCTGTCTGAGTTGCTCATGCAGAGAGCCAGCACAGACACAACTGGCCAAATTGTCTCCCATGCTGTAACCATTCTTATGAGGAAAGGTTGGACAGGCTAGGCTCAAATCCACTGGAATTTAGAAAAGTAAGAGGCGGCTTGATTGAAACCTTTAAGATCCTGAGGGATCTTGACAGGGTGGGTGTGGAGGGGATGTTTCCTCTTGTTGGAGAATCTAGAACTAGGGGCCACTGTTTAAAAATAAGGGGTCGCTCATTTAAGACAGAGATGAGGAGAAATTTTTTCTCTCAGAGGGTTGTGAGTCTTTGGGACTCTCTTCCTTAAAAGGCGGTGGAAGCAGAGTCTTTGAATATTTTTAAGGCAGAGCTAGATAGATTCTTCATTAACAAGGAAGTGAAAGGTTGTCGGGGGGTGGGCAGGAATGTGGGGTTGAGGTCACAATCAGATCAGCCATGATCTTATTGAATGATGGAGCAGGCTCGAGGGGCTGAGTGGCCTACTCCTGCTCCTAATTCGAATGCTTGTATATTCTATGATTCTATGCGAGAGAGCAGAATCCTAGCTTGAGAACCCTCCATCACCACCGCACCCCCCACCCCCACAACATCCTCGGGAATATAGGAACATAGGAGCAGGGGTAGGCTATTTGGCCCCTTGAGCCTGCTCTACCACTTAATTAGATCCTGACTGATCATCTACCTCAATGCCTTCCTCCTGCACAGTCCCCCTATCCCTTTCTGTCCTTGGTATCTAGAAATCTACCAACCTCAGTTTTGAACATGCTCAATGACTGAAGCTCCACAGCCCTCTGAAATAAGAATTCCTAAGATTCACTACCTTCTTGAGTGAAGAAATTCCTCTTCATTTCAGCCTAAATGGCCTACCCCTTATTCTTGGACTATGTACCCTGGTTCTAAACTCCCCCAATCAGGGGAAACATCCTTCCTGCACCTACCCTGTTGAGCCCTGTAAGAGTTTTGTACACTTCAATGAGAACACTTCTTGTCATTCTAAACTCGAGAGAATACAGGCTCAGTCTCCTCAATCTTTCCTCATGGGACAATTCCCACCATCCTAGGGATTAGTCTGGTGAAACTTTGTTGCACTCCCTCTATGGCAAGTATATTCCAAAATTGTACACAATACTCCAGGTGTGGTCTCACCAAGACACTACACAACTGCAGCATGACTTCATTATTCCTGTACTCAAATCCCCTTGCAATAATGGCTAACATTCCATTTCCCTTCCTAATTGCTTGTTGCATCTGCATGTTAGCTTTCAGTGACTCGTGAACAAGCAGACACTGAAGTTCCTTCGAACATCAACACTTCCCAATCTCTCACCATTTAAGAAATACTCTACGCTTCTGTTTTTCCTACCAAAGTGGATCACTTCACATTTTTCCACATTATATTCCATCTGCCATGTTCCTGCTCTCTCACTTAGCCTGTCTCAATCTCCTTGAAGCCTCTTTGCAGCCGCCTCACAACTCTCATTGCCACCAAGTTTTGTGTCATCAGCAAACTTGGAAATACTACATTTGGTCCCCACATCCAAATCATTGATATAGACTGTGAACAGCCAAGGCCCAAGCACTGATCCTTGCGGCCTCCCACTAGTCACAGCCTGCAACCCAAGAATGATCCCTTTATCACTACTCTCTGCTTTCTGTCCGTTAACCAATCCTCAATCCGTGCCAGTGTATTACACCCAATCCCATGAGCTCTAATTATGCTTACTAGCCTCCTGCGTGCAACCTTATCGAAAGCCTTATGAAAATCCGAATTCACCACATCCACTGCTTCTCCTTTATCTATTCTGCTAGTAACATCCTCAAAAAACCTCGAAAGGTTGGTCAAACATGATTTCCCTTTCACACATCCATGTCGACTCTGTCCAATTTCACCATTATTTTCTAAATGTCCAATCATCACATGCCTTAGTATAGATTCTAGCATTTTCCCCTACTACTGATGTCAGGCTAACAGGTCTGCAGTTTCCTGTTTTCTCTCTTCCTCCATTCTTAAATAGTGCGGTCACATTCGCTACCTTCCAATCTGCAGGTAGCGTTCCAGAACGTCAGGGTAACTCCTGTCTGCCCAAAGACCTATGACTCCGGGATTGGCCTGCTCAGTGACCTGAGGCCACACAGAGCAAGAGGCCTGGCAGGCATCGTTCTTGCTTCAAGAGACTGCTGACAATGATTCAAAGTCAGCTGCTGCTCCAGTAAAATTCCCTGATAGATGTTTTTCTCAGTTTGTTTGTCATTGCTTTTCCACCATCCCGCAGTTTCTCCTCCACCTTTTCATAGGCTTCTTTGGAAACACTGGATCAACAATGGAAATGATTTTTTCACTGAGGCAGTATTTTGAAAACCGAGCTTATAATTCCCAAACTTGGTTTTGAATAAACTCCTTACTCAATTTTAAATAAAATTCTTCATTGTACTGACTTAAGAATGTATCTCTTTTCAATTATTAATTTTAATGATAAGTATTTAAATTCTCTGCTTGAAATGTACATTTTTTTTGTAATAAAACCAAGAAATTAACGTTTGTAATATTAACACGCAAATGTAAAGCTTTTATAATACCTCCACCCCCTATTTTAAAGCATGGTTCCAAAGTGATCATTTCAAATGCCTTTGTTAAAAGAGTGATCAGGAATGTCATATGAATAACAATGGTATGCTATTAATGCAAACAGTCATTTCTAGGCCCACCGCCATTAATCATTGAGAAACTGCCTTAAATGGAATTAAAATCTGATACAGTCAAATCCAATAAACTATTTTTCTTTCCAATGCTGGGATGTTCTTACAGCATGCTCCATAGCACTGCTGGTCTGGTATCTCAAACGGGTAGGAGAGCAGTGTGATCAAAATCCCAGGGTTGCCTGTCACCGTAATCTGGATGTGTTGTCATTCACCAGAGTAAGGCACGGCATTTCGCAGTCAAGCCAAAGAAAAATGAGCCACTCTCTGCCTTGTTTCGTTTACCAGGTAGATTTTGGGAACCAATGGGGACAAGATGGAAAGGCAGAATTGAAGATGAGGATCAGGCATGGGGCTGAATTTTACCAGCTCTCGGGGGGGCTGGGAGACGGGTGAGCTTGAAAATATGGCGGCGGAAGACGTCAGGAGGGGATCCTGATGCCTTCCTGCCACCACAGGGCATCACCAGCAGCACAAACGTGGGCAGCACTGCCACCTGCCAACCTGAGGCGGGCGGCCAACTGAACTAATTAAGTCGCTAATTGTGGGCCACTTCCCGTCCCTGTGGCGATTTACTGCTGTTGGGAGGGGCCGCTGCAGCATGAAGAGACGGCTAGGTAAACCTGGCGGCCCCTCAGAGGGTCCCCCTGGCCATACCTGTGGCTATGGTGCTGCCGCTGCAGAGCGCAGCCCCCAGACCCCTGGGGCCAGTTTTGTCACAACAGTTAGTTCAGGAGCTATCAAGCCTAGCACTGCAGGGGAGAGGCACTGCAGGAGAACTGACTGGTCAATGGGGCAAATGTAAATGAGAAGCCAAGATGGCAGGGTATGCACCATGGCCAGTCACAAAGGAAACCACTGGTGACTTTAACCAGGTGGTCCCAGTATTTTGGGCAAAGCAAAAGCTGGACTGGATGGATTCAAGCAGTAAATGAAGTGAAAAGTGAGAATGGTCGGTGACAGGGGCCTGAAGGAGGATGTTCAGGATAAGGCTGTAGTTGGAGAAGCGGGGGGGGTGGGGGCAAGAGTGGGGTCTTTGAGGGAGGATTACATGAACAGCCATTGCAGCTTATGATAGATTCGTTGAATTCTGTACCAAAAATACTGAATTGTAAAACCATTTCAATTTGCGTAAACATTGGACAACTATCATATCGAAAGTCATGCCTCACGCATTGTGGGTGCATTTCAAAAACATGGCTGCACGCCTCAAAAGACCTTCCAAAACCCCTCAATAACTTCACTGAAAATGTATTATGTACACTGCCCTATTAAGCGGCGCTAACAAACCCTCCAGTCACTCTTGGTCCATGTAACCAATGAAACCATGTGAATCCATTTATTGCCCAAAGATTTAAGCACTGTCTACATAAGTCTATAAATTGGAATACTGCTGTTTCATTATTCCCTGGATTCTAAAGTTGGAGAATTAATTAACTGATAGACTAGACTGTGTTGACAAAGTGCAGATAACAATTTAAATGCTTCCAGGCTGGACAGCAGACTGAGAGTCAGACAGCTAAACAGCAGGGCATGGATCACTGTGGACCAGCTTGCCTACAGCTGTCTCTGTAAAATCTTACTCATTTAGTAATCTCATACCCATTAGGTCTGTAAATAATTTGGAATTTCACTGGACTACCATTCATTTAACCCGGGCGTAAGTGAAGAATATAATTTATGCAGCCGTTGCAACTGGTCCATTTTAACATCCGTGGCAAATTCGCAGTCAAACTTTGTGAAAATCCTAGGTTTTGCAGTGTTAATGTCCCTGATTTTAGAACAGAGCGAGAATTCCTCACCAGACTCTCTCTCTTATTCTCAGCAGGTTTCCACATAAACGCCTGATATAAATTTCATATACATTTCTATGGGATGGATAACTGAGGGCAAGTGGCAGACTGGAGACTTACTACAGCTGTCTGGTGCATGTGTAGAGTCAGAACAGTAGTAAGTGTAAACCCCAGGGGAATACACACACAGTTCATTGCGGAATAGATACGAGGAACAGGCTCGTCAACGCCGTGATCATTAACCGTCTAAAAAAGCTAGACTGGTATTCGCTAAGGAATGTGATAGAAGGGGGTAGAAAGATGATCAAATACTCCATGAACTACAAAGACTTCTGTGCTGCTGCGACCATCAAAATTCCAATTTTTAAAACGCATTAGCCACATCTGAATAACGGTGAAGGCTCTTGCATCATACTTGAACAAAGACCAACATTTATCACGTATTAGTGTAGATGGAAAGCTGCACAACTCCATTGGAAATGACGAGTTTGGGTTTCAGGCAGGAAGAGGGGTGAGAAAAGCAACTGGCAATATAAGATTAATGAGTGAACGCAGGTTAGAGTTTGTACAGGAAGTATCTGTTTGCTTTGTCGATTTTGAAAAAGCATTCTTTTGGGTTGACTGGATTAAATTTTTGACAGTGTTGAAAGATATTGGAATAGATTGGAGAGATAGATGACTCATAAGAAACCTGTACATGGGACAAATATTAACAGTAAGAGGTGAGTCAGAACCATGTGTAATTGGAAGAGGAGTTCGATAAGGGTGTTGTTTATCACCAGTCCTCTTCAATACCTATGCAGAAGCAATGTTTGAAGAAGCATTTGAAGACTCAGAATCTGGTGTTAAGATTGGGAGGGTGAGTGAATGATAACATCAGTTAGATTTGTAAATGACAAAGTAATCCTTCCTCAGTGCTCACTGCGAGAACTATTAGATAGACTAGGATCAGCAGGCATGAACTTTGGAATGAAAGTGAACATATACAAAACCAAAGTGATGCATATCTCAAAATCACCAAGAAATATTCATTTATTCATAGAAGGAAAAGAACTAGGACAGGTGCAAGAATTCAAGTATTAAGGAAACATATCTGTGGGTGGGAGATGCAATAAAGAAATAAGAACAAAGATTGCAATAGTAAAGAAGAGATGGTTGCACATTGGAAAGCTGAATAAACAGCTCAAGAAGTGACTTGTAAAGAAATTGATTTGAAGTGTTGTTTTGCATGGATGTGAGACATGGAACTCACGAAAGGAGGAGACCAACTTGCTAAATAGCTTTGAAATGTGGGTTTGGAAGAGAATGGAAGGGATCAGCTGGACAGGGAAAAATAGCAAATGATAAAATGCCAAGGAGAGTGGACAAACAAAGAAATTTGCTGAACATAATTAGGAAAAGGCAGAGAGACTGGGCAGGGCACATTTTAAGAGGAAGCGGACTTGTGACAGACATTTTGGAAGAAAGGTTTCAAGGAAAAAGAGGATGAAGAAGGGAGAAAATATCAATGTTGGGCGGCTTGAAAATTGGAAGGTGTTATTGCAAAACGAAGACTGGCACAGGACAGAGAGACATGGGGAAGACTATGAGCCAAAGACCTGCCTTTGGACAGAGCACTCATGATGATGAGAGCACCTTTAAATATTACTTTGAATGGGTCCAAGAACAGAGTCACAAATTTCATGTTTGTGCACTAGATATTCTCTTGGGTTCAGCATCACAACAACAACATATTTATATAGACCTTTAATGTAATGAAACTTTCCGAGATGCTTCACAGGGACATTATAAAACAAAGCATGCCACCAAAAGCTTGGTTGAAGAAGTAGGTTTTCAGGAGGGTGTCTTAAAGGAGGAAAGCAAGTTAGAGAGGCAGAGAGTGCAGGGAAGGAATTCCAGAGCATGGAGTCTAGGCAAAGCACAGACACCAATGATGGAGTAATTATAATTGGGAATGCACAAGAGGTCAGAATGAGAGGAGTGCAGATATCTCAGAGGGTTGTGGGGCTGGAGGCGATTACAGGGTAGGGAGGGGGTGAGGCCACGGAGGGATCTGAAAACAAGGACAAGAATTTTAAAATCAAGACATTGCTTGACTGGGAATCAATGAAGGTCAGCAAGTATAGGGGTTTTAGGGGAACAGGACTTGCTGAGGTAAGATACATGCAGCACAACTTTGGATGAGCTCAGCTTTATGGAGGATAGAACGTGGGAGACTAACCAGAGATGCGTTCGAATAGTCAAGTCTCAAAGTAATGAAGTCATGGATGAGGGTTTCAGCAGCAGGTGAGCTGAGACGAAGTTGAGCAATGTTATGTAGGTGGAAATTGGTGGTCTTAATGATGGTGTGATTATGAGGTTGGAAACTCAGCTCAGGATTAAATACGACATCAAGGCTGTGAACAGATTAGCTTAATCTCAGACTGTTGCCAAGGAGAGAGGTGGAATGGTAGCTGGGGAATGGAGTTTGGAACAGGTAACGAAAACAATGGCTTCAGTCTTACCGATATTTAATTGGAGGAAATTTCTGCTCATCCAGTTCTGTCTGTCGGATAAGCAGTCTGATAATTTAGCAACAGTGGAGGAGTCGAGAGAGGTGGTGGTGAGGTGGTGAGCTGGGTGTCCTCAGCTTACATTTACGTGCAAAAACTAACACCATGCCTTCAGATTCTATCGCCAATGCACAGTATGTAGATGAGAAATAGGAAGGAGCCAAGGATGGATCCTTGGGGGACACCAGAGGCAATGGTGCAGGAGCAGGGAGAGCAGTTATTGCAAGTGATTCTCTGGCTACGATTAGATAGATAAGAATGGAGTAAGAGCAGTCCCACCCAGCTGGATGACAGTGGAGAGGCGCTGGAGGAGGATGGTTACCCTGAGAAAAGGACGAGGAGGGATAGTTTACTTCGTAACAGTCACATAGGATGTCACTTGTGACTTTGATAAGAGCCATTTTGATGCTGTGCCAGGGGCAGAAGCCTGATTGGAGGGATTCAAATACAAAGTTCCAGGAAACTTGGGAACAGATTTGGGATGTTTAAGGACTTTGGAGTGGAAAGGGAGATTGGAGATAGGACGGTAGTTTGCAAGAAGGGAGGGGTCAAGGGTTTGTTTTTTTGAGGAGAGGGGTGATGACAACAGATTTAAAGGAGAGATGGACTACATCTGAAGAGGAGAGAACTGTTTACAATATCTGTTAACGTGGGGGCCAGGAGGAGAAGCTGGGTGACCATCAGTTCAACGGCCATAGGATCGAGGGAGTTGGAGGTGGGTCTCATGGACAAGATGAGATCAGAGAAGGCAAGAGGGTAGTTTGGAGAGAAACTGGAGAAAGATGTGAGTACCAGTCACCTTGTAAGTGGACCTTGTGTTCCTTATGCTTCAGAGTTCAACTTTAACTGTCCAGTACCTAGCTCAACAATAGCTTGACCACTGGATAGTAATGCAGGATTCTTAAACTGAAAACTGGCACATATGCACAAATTCTCCTGACCTTATAGAAGGCTCAAGACAGGCACAGTTTCAAACTAATCACTGGTTTGTTTCACATAAATTACAATGAACAGACTCAATTTCCTATCGACTTCACTTATGGCAAGGGAACACAGGCACCACTTTGCTATCTCTCTAAGTGCATGGTCACTTTTCTAGATAACCTCTTTCAAGCTAGCTGATACAAATGATTTTAAAATGCATGCAATTCTCTGCATGGAGGTCAATCTGTGTCTGTGAGAGGGAAAGTGAGAGAGAGAAAGAGAGAAAGAAAATAGAAATACACTCAATGAAATAGAAATACACTTGTTGAAATCCACAGTAAGATGGTTGGCATCAAGCTAATATGATACAGTGTCACCCAACCTATATTACACAGGAGTTATATACATGTTGCAAATTCCACAGAGTTCTAAAGTATAATTGGTATATACCTGGAGAAGTAGGTGAGAATTTAACCTATTAAATTGAATGTAGTCCTGCTTACCACGGGTGTCTTAATGCTTGCTCACATGTATAACGTTTGTTTGGGTCCTTCTCCATCAAGCGTTTTATAAAATCTTTAGCTGAAAGAAATGATTGATGAGAATGAGTCCTTTGTCCCATACATAAACTTAAAGGGTACAAAATAATCACTTTCAGTTAATGAGGAAAACGAGATATGGATTAAGTGTCAATAACAAGCCTGTAAATCACCTTTCCAAGGACAACGAGAGAAATCAGCCCATTGAGCCTCTTCTATGACACGGAACCATTCACAACTACACCTGGTCCAAAATTCCTGAGGGACGGTATTTAAAATGGAAGCTGTTATGGCCTACTCGATTACCACCCCCACCAAACCATAGTTGTGCACTTTTGCTACTGACCCTGCAATATTCAAAATTTCCCAAAGCTTGTGAAAGACTGTGATGCATTTATGCTTTAAATGTAGTCAGTTTTAGTAACTACTTACCTGAATGAAAAAGAAAATTGCAGGATTAAAAGACAGTGAAGAAACACATTTCCGCCAACTCCAGCATGATGCCACCACCAAACACATCTTCCCTTCACCCCCCCGGCGGCATTCCGTAGGGATCATTCCCTCCGGGACACCCTGGTCCACTCCTCCATCACCCCCTACTCCTCAACCTCCACCTATGGCACCTCCCCATGCCCACGCAGAAGATGCAACACCTGTCCCTTCACTTCCTCTCTCCTCACCGTCCAAGGGCCCAAACACTCCTTTCAAGTGAAGCAGCATTTCACTTGCATTTCCCCTAACTTAGTCTACTGCATTCGTTGCTCCCAATGCGGTCTCCTCTACATTGGAGAGACCAAACGCAAACTGGGCGACCGCTTTGCAGAACACCTGCGGTCTGTCCGCAAGAAAGACCCAAACCTCCCTGTCGCTTGCCATTTTAACACTCCACCCTGTTCTCTTGCCCACATGTCTGTCCTTGGCTTGCTGCATTGTTCCAGTGAAGCCCAACGCAAACTGGAGGAACAGTACCTCATCTTCCGACTAGGCACTTTACAGCCTTCCGGGCTGAATATTGAATTCAACAACTTTAGATCTTAAACTCCCCCTCCCCCCAACCCCACCCCATTTCTTCCCCCTCCCTTTTTTTTTCAATAATTTATATAGATTCTTCTTTTCCTACCTATTTCCATTATTTTTAAATCTACAACTAATACCTTGTTAGTCTTTCCACCCCACCCCCACTAGAGCTGTACCTTGAGTGTCCTGCCATCCATTCTTAATTAGCACTTTTCTTAGATAATATCACCACCTTCAACACTTCTTTGATCCTTTTGTCTGTGACATCTTTTGATTAACTGCTCCTATCACTGCTTGCTTGTCCCCACAACCACCACCCCCTCAACTTCTCTCTCCCCCCGCCCCCCACCTTAAACCAGCTTATATTTCACCCCTCTCCTAACTATACTTCAGTTCTGTTGAAGGGTCATGTTGGACTCGAAACGTCAACTCTTTTCTTCTCCACCGATGCTGCCAGACCTGCTGAGTTTTTCCAGGTAATTCTGTTTTTGTTTTGGATTTCCAGCATCTGCAGTAGCTTTTTGTTTTTAAACTTTTTTTAACTCTTTTTGCCAGTTAGTGAATCATAGAATTATAGAATGATACTGCACAGAAGGAGGCTATTCGGTCCATTGTACCTGCGCCAGCTCTCTGGTAGAGTTCTCCAATTTGTACCACTCCCCTGCTCTTTCCCTATAGCTCAGTAAAATGTCTTCCCTTCAAGTCTTTTTCCAATTCTGAAAGTTATCATTGAATCTGCTTCCTTCCAAGCAGAGTATTCCAGATCACAACAACTTGGCATGCTCAGGAGGCCCTCATAGCAGCCATATTTTTGGAGGATGATGGCGACATGCAGTGAGGTCACCCCATAGATCCTCACATCGCATCTATGAACTTTTGTCTCCAGTCTGGCTTATGGCCGCGCGAATACCCTCTGTGATAATGCTCCTGTCATGGAGACGCAGTAAAGGCCCTAATAGTTGCTCAATTGCAGGAGGATGATGACGACCTGCAGTGAGGACACTCCATATATCCTCACACAGCCTCTGAGAATGTCTGACTCCTGTCTGGCCAAGGGTCATATCATAGAGATGCAGCCATGAAACTTTAGAAGTATCTGATCCTTTGTCCACCTTCAGCACCTGAGCCCTTCAGGAGCACAGCGTCACTGGTCACAGATGCTGAAGAGATGGGGGGCCAGCCCCTCTTTAAAGGTACTGAGAGCACACAGAGAGAATGAGAGAACTCTGCGACACCTGCCCAATACATTCAGGCAGCAATGACCAGCACCACATGTATCCAGGCAGTGTGAGGCCTGACCAGTCTGAAGGCTGCACAAAACACAGGGAAGAGGCCCTGGACTGAGACACCTGCCTTTATCTTGTGCAGAAAGGTTTCACATCTGAGTGACAAGAACACTGCTCATCAGAACAAGGAGGCATAGGCAGAGAGACACTTTATTGACAATAGTGAACATTATCTACAAGTGATTAACACCCGTGTCCAGGCTGTGCAACTAATTCTCCTTAACTTTCCTAACCCTGTCTTGGTGCTCCCCGGACATCCACAGCAGAGCTGGAGGCAGCCTGCTGACTGTGAAGCCCTGTCTGTGGTGACCTTGGCGGGCGTCCTCTGGAGCACCATGACTTGGAGGGCTCCAGCCTGCTTTCGGGGTCCTGAAGTGTGGCAGTGGCACCCTCCATGGCCTGTGGAGCTGGAGCTGCTGGGGTCACAAGAAGAGGGGATTTGGATGGGCCAGACACTCTTGGAGTCATTTGGATGGATGTGCAGCTGCTGATCCTCCTCCCTATGGGTGCTATGGGTGCTCTGGGCCGCTGGCTGACTCCTTCAGGAGCAGGGGTAGCTGGAGTGAGATTGAGCTGCCCAGCATCCCTCTCACATACACATTGTTGGAGGCCAATTATGGCATCAGTGAAGGAGTTGAGCCCGTGCAGAAGTGCAGGAGCGACGTCCTGGACCAAGGTCTCCCTGGTGGCCACCATCCTACCAGTGTTGACCTTGGTACATTGGCATGCTAGCGCTATCACCTCAGCCTGAAGACGGATGGACTCCTCCATCATGCCTTGCAATCTGAGGAGTGCAGCAGACATCCCTTCCTGATGTTCCCGAGCTTGCCTTTGCAGCTCCAGCAACTGAGGTCTGACCGAGTCCAGAGGCTCCTCATCTGACTCAGACTCAGCAAATCTCTGGCCTCCCGCAGCTCTCCGAGTGCCAGACGCCTGGGAAGTCCCTGCCTCCACCTGCTGTGGATCAGACAGTGCGATATGCTCACCAGGTTGTGATCCCCGAGGCTATTCTAAGGCAAGGTTCCACCGAGGTATGCGCTAGTGGAGGATATGGGTGAGCGCTGTAACAGGACTTCAAGGAGGGTGCCTCCAGATTCCTCTTCAGAGGTTCCTTCAGGGCTTGATTGGTGGCCCTGGGTCACGGGCTCCATTGGCTGTTTCCCAGATGTGCCTGTGGAAGCAAGAGGAGATAATTAGTGCATGGCAGTGGCCTGTGAAACAGGACACATCACTCACAGCATGGTTATCTGATGGATGTTGCACAGCTAGACCCACACTTGGCAGAACAGCGCTGACCTCACCATCAGCACAGGACCAGTCCAGATCCTCGCCAGCCAGCTGGATGGCTCTGTTTTCAAAGCCCATGAGGACCTGGATTTCGGGTATTCCACCATCAGTCTGCGACCTCTCCCTCTTGTTGTGTGCCAGCTTGTCCTGCATGAATAGCAATGGAGAAAGTGTAAGCAGGACGCCTGCCAGACCAGATGATAAGTATACCTGGGGTGTGTGGGTGTTGATGGGATGGGGTGAGGCCAGTGAAGGTGTGTGAGAGAGAGTGAATGATGATGTCCCTTGAACTGGCAGTGAGTGAGGGCCCTGTGGGTGTGTGATGGGTTTGTGAGTGTGTGAGTTGGGAGTGATGAAAAGAGTGACTCACCCTGGTGGAACGGAGGAGATCATTCATCCTCTTGCGACTCTGGGTGGTTGTCTTCTTTTGAAGGGCGTTGGCGCTGACCATCACTGCCACCGCTTCCCAAGCTGGGTTAGTGATATTCCTGCCCATCCTGCGGCCAGAGTGGGGTTAGAGGACATCCCGGTGGACCTCCACAGCGTCCAGCAGTCGCTTGAGGGATGCATCGCTGAACCAGGGGGCTGCTGTCTTCTTCAGTTTCAGGGCCATGTCTTCCATGCAGCAGCGGTGGTCTGGAAGCACTGAGATGTGCGCCCGCGGCTGGATTTTAAATATGGCGCCCGGCATAATGTAGCAGCGGGGTGATGGCGGGTGGGCGAATGGGAGCCCGCTCACCATGGAAACAGCGTGTTTCCCAGGAGGGCTAAAATAATGTGGCAGGTTTGGGACAATACGGCGCGAAAACCCGCCATGATACTCCTTCACCCACAACTATACCTTTTACAGATATGTACAGATTTGAAAGGATGACACAAGTTACAAAAGCTATCTTACACTCTAATGTCCACTGTTAGTACACAGTCCATGTAAACCTTTGGCACCCTGTGGTCAGACACACCACACTCTGAAACCAAGTGACAGATGCCACCTCAACCAGATGCTATGGATTTCTCCTCAACTCCCCCCAAACACTTGTCACACTGTGAGCCAACTAATCTCACTGAACTCCGTCTTTCACTCGAGGGTTTCCAATCTCCACTATCCAGTCATCGCTTTGGAATCTTCTCCCAAACCGATGCTTTCTCTCAGACACCTTCCGCAAGGATTTACCTCCAGGGTTTCGAACTCTCCTTCTGACGTTCCTCTCCCTGGGTCAGCACATGTATTCAAGCTGTCTTCCACGCGCTGTCTCTCATTAACTCAGCCGTCAACAGTACTACTGCTTCGTATGCCCATAGCAAAGAGTTACCCCCATCCCTCTCTCCTCTTTGGACCTTCTCGCCTCTTCTCAAACCTTTATCTCTTTAAGTTTGAAGCTTTAAACTTGGAGCTTGGAGCCTTTCTCTCTGCCCCTCATTCTTAACTTCACTTAACAGGGCCTTTTCCAGGTTCCTGTCCCTCCTTTGACTAGAAGGTACTAAAAGATAGAGGACTTTCCCCTCTTCCACTCCCCTGGATTTTTGGGGGTTTTCTTTAGCTTAGGACTGGCTATCTGTCCCCTCTGCTCCAGTCTCTCCTGGCAGCCACTTTCACCCAGCTGAACTCCAACAGCATCTCAAAACCAAACTGCGGTTTTTCTTCTTCTGCGTGTGTCTGTGGGAGGGATCTGCCTCCCTGGATCCCGGTTGCTAAGCAACAAGCCCAATTCTTCTACCCTTGTGTTTGCTTAACCTCTTAAGTGGTAAACTCTCATTGGAAATGCAAGCACCTTTTTAAAGTGAAACTAAAACTCCATTTGACCTTTCTTAACACAGATACAGAAATACAAATCAAACTTAAACTTTAAAGCTAAAATTCATTCCTAACACCTGAAAATACCAATATAACTCACTTAAATTATCTCTATTTCCTAACGCCCCCATAAACCTACTTCACAATAAACCAGAAAAATATTATGAAAATTCTTATACTTTTGTCATACCTGGTACCGTTCCAGTAAAGTTCTTCTTCTCCCTCTTTATAGCCTTGATATCCTTCCTAAAGTGTGGTGTCCAGAGTTGAACACAATACTCCAGCTGGAGCCTAACCAGTGTTTTATGAGGGTTTATCATAACTTCCTTGCTTTTGTATTCTGTGCCTCTATTGATAAAGCCAAGGATCCCATTTGCTTATTTAAGTCTTCTCAGTTTCTGCCACCTTTATAGATTTGTGGACATACACCACCCCACCGGTCTTTCTGTTCCTGTACCCCATTTAAAATTGCACATTTAGTTTATATTGCCTTTCCTTATTCTTCCCACCAAAACGTATCATGGTCTGAAAGTGTGATATTTTTGAGGTGCGCTGGCTGGGAGGGTCACACTTTCAGGTTTTGTTTTGTGTATATCCAGACTCTTTTCTCTCTTAGGTAATGGTGTGGAGCGTCAGAAGGATTTTGCAGGCAGGCTGACTAACAACCTGCTTTGAGCAGGATGAATGCTCCTTCCTTGGCCAACAAGTGCTGGAGAGGATCCAGAAATGGAGAATAAGTTGCTGCGGTTGTTCCCATTACTTGTAGATAACATTGGATCTGCACCACCCGGAATGAGCCGAAGAGGTTCCGTAGAATTGTGAAGCCTGCGCCCGTAGAACTCGGATTGGTCGTCTGTTGCTGGCGGCCGGGGATCCAGCTACAACCTCGATGGAGACGAGCTCAGATTCTTGGTAATGAGGACCATTTTGAAGGACTTTGTGGCTGAGTGTAATGACCTATATGCTGTGTGGGCTGTTGAGATAATTCGTAAGATCTGACAATTCTATCTGCCATTGATTGTGTAATCTATAGTTCATAATTGACTGCAAATTGCCTGTTACTTAAGTTTAACTTATGCTGTTTCTGGGTTCTAGGATATTGGTCATTAGCTAAGATAGCATTTAGTGCTTGCTTTGTTTGACTCTTGTATAGTAAAAAATCTTCCATTTTTAAACCATGGGATCTTGCGACTCATTCTTTTTTGAAGTTACTGGTCTCCACACTAGTTAACAGTTGGATCGGCACTGCCCTTTAAATAGTACTTGTGCTCCTAGTGAGTGTTTTACACTTCAGAACCAGTTTTCCTCTACTGTGCTGGTTTTAATGGTTTGCATCCATCACCATCATGGTCCAAAAGTAGAACGGAAGACCAAAAGCTTATCACATTTCAAGGCACTTTACTTACAATCAACGTTACTATGGGATTGGCTTTTATTACAATGTTAGGTGAGAAAATGCAGCAGCAATTTCACGTATAGCAGATTTCACAAATAGCAATGAGGTGAAAAATAATAATCTTTTGTGATGTTTAGGGCAGAGTATACTGTTAGTATTCCCTACAGCGGACATCCTGTGGACTCAGTGAGATTGCCATTTTGTGCCAAAGTAGGAACAGTTAACTTCAAACTCAATTGAAACTGCACAAATTCATCCTGCGTAAGACGCTTGCAGTCAGAAGAGATTTTTAGCTCGCCAATCTTGGCTCAGTTAAGTATGTGACTTTGGAAGTGAACGTTTGGTAGAGTTTTCTCAGGATGGGAGCGGGGTGGGAGAAAATGATCAGAGAGTTGTGACTGAGTTACTGTCCTGTGTCACTCGCTGGCTAGCTGAAGAGCGGCATTGATAAAGGTGTGGGAGCAAGTCACTCACTGGGTCTCTTAATCTCAGGAAGTGTACAGATCAATGAATAAAGCAGAATATGGTGGGGAGCTTCCTTACTCTCGAAACACAGTATATTTTCCATTAATGACAACTCAGCTGCTTCCACTTCATCTTCTTCTCTTAAGTATTGGTACTTTTCTCTTTGAAGTGTGTGAGGAACTGCAAAAACTTTCAATTATCATTGGCAAAGCAAAAGAGAATATTATGGAATTTAAAAAAAAAAATCAGGCCTGTTGCCTGTGAATAAATCTGCCAAACAACTGTTTTGCTTTAATTTCAGGGCTTTATTTATCTTTTTCAAGTATTAACGCATAATTCCACTCCTTGGCAGTTGTAAAGTTTGGCAGCAGTTGTTGAAGTTTTCTGTATTTTAAAAATAGAAAGATCTCTCAGCAGCTTGGATTCAGAGGCACAGGGCAGAATCTTGCCCTGGGCGTGTGGGTTGGGCGGGGGCGGTCGGCTGCCCGTGATTGGCCAATTAAGACCCGCCCAGCGTGATACGGGATCGGGAGCGCTGCCTGTGCGGGCGGGGGGTGGAGGGGGGGGGGAGGAGGGCGAGTGGACCTAGCTCGCAGTTCACGCACGCGTGTGCAAGCGCGCTGAACAATCTCCCCGAGGCACGGAGCTGCCTCAGGGAGATGAAGAATTATTGGGCATCAGAAAAATTGAATAAAACACATTCCCTCATGTGACAGAGTCACATGAGCAGGGACATACTTTTAATTAAAAAATAAAATTTTTTTACTTTATTTGTATTTTCTTTTGGAAACCTCATCCCACCCGTGGATGAGGTTTCCAAAGAAATGCAAAGGCCGCTTGGCCTTTTCGCCTGCCCGCCAACCTCTAGGTTGAATGGGCAGTGATAAATTAAACTCAATTGATTACCTAATGGCCTTAATAGGCCTTTTAATTGTCGGCGGGCACACTGCAGGCTCTGGTGTGCGCCCGCCGACCAAGCTATCGCACGGCTGCACATTGACGTCGGCATGCTCAGCTGATGTCAACTAACGTCGTTTCACGCTCGGTCGGGTTAGGCGTGCCCGCCCACTGGGCGTAATTTTCTGCCCACAAGCTGAGAATTTGCTGTGGCAAACCCGTAGTAGAAAAACTATCCACCATATATTGGCACAGACTAGAAGGGCTGAATGGCCTGTTTTTCAGTGCTGTAGTGTTCTATGGTTCTATGGTTCATGACACTGTTTACTGTTTCGTCATGTGTTTGGGGTCTAGGTGGGGTTCTGTGGGGTTTGTCCAATCTCCCAAAGTAAGCTGTTTGAGACTGTAGTTTGTTAAAACCATTACTCTTTAATTACAGCAACTATATACGTATTGGGACCTCTGTACAAGGCTGCAACTTCTCTTCACTCCAGATCCCTGTTTCTCAATCAGGTAGTTGTTACATCATCATTACATCAGCATCATGTGCTTCTGCTGTTAACCCTTTACCGTACATCTCCCCCCAAATCTTTATCCCAATTATATGCATCCTCCTACATCTCCCCACAAGGTCTCAGAGTTCACAGGGTTAGTCTCGAAGGTGCCATGACCAATCTCCCTGATCTTGTTCTGATCATGTTTGGGGTGGGTAGGGAGGTTCAATTTTCCCACAGAAATGCAGTGGATCAGGCCAGGGCTCGGGGGACGGGGTGGGGGGGGTGCAGACGGTGCCAATCAATGGGGCCTGTGCCTTTGGTTGTCCCTGCCAAGTGGCCGCCTCACATCCCCAGGATAGTTAGTGAGTGCCGTGTGCCCTCAGGGTGGTGGGAGTGGGGGGTGGGTAGGGGAAGGTGGTGGGGGCGCCTGGTACCCTGGGCTCAACACACAGCTTTTGCTTTACCGGCAGCTCCGCTCCCCGCTCTGCGCAGGTGACTGACGGCCGTATCCACAGGCCGCACTGAACGCCCTGACTCTGGAGTCTGGCCATTTGTCCCTAGCATCCTAATTGGCCACCTCCAGGGAGATCTGCCCGACAGGTGCACCAGTGCCAGTGCACCCAACCCCCCCAACGCACCCCGGACCTTGGCCAGTCCCCCTGCTGTGTGCAGAGCCCACGAGTGGCTCAAATGAAGAGGATGCAGCGCTGTAACCACCTCGGGCCGACCTTACAATGATGCAGATGAAATGGGCGCATGAAAATTTCACAGCCTTCACCTTGATCTGTAGGGGTGCCAGGAGGTGACGAATCGCGACACCCAATCTCCCCTCGCCCACTCTCCCCCCCGCCCCACCGAAGTAAACCACAAAACCCCATTTTTAACCCAATTTGTTGGAGAAGCAAAATTAAAAACAATTGATCAGTCTGAGACTGCTGAAGGGGAGAAAAGTCAGCTTGAATTTCCCAAAAAAGTGTAGATTAATTAGATTCCAACGATAGGAAGAAATGAAAAGGAAAGAATTGCTTCATCGTTTAAAAGTTATTTACAAAGATTTAGCTTAGCACTTCAAGTGTAGGTTTTTTATTATATTGCGTTATAACAATATATTATTATAAAGCTGTAAAATGCTGATGGTTGACACATGTAAGTACTATTAACAAAGTGCTGCCGAAAGTAGGAAAGGAAATGTCTTGAGACTGGGAAACAAAACTAACTTAAGCACAAACCACAGGTGAGGGTAGAAAGATGAGCCACGTTCTCCTCAAAGCCTGTTGGTCAATGTTGCAGTTCAGGTGGAATAGTTTCCGACCCGGCCTGGAACAGAGTCCGGACCCGGAATTGGGTTATTTTTCCTCGGGTCCCCTCGGGCCTGCTCCGCCATTCAATTATCTTCTAAGTCTGAGGGAAGGAGGAAATCCCAGCCCGAAAGGCAACCCGCTTCCAACCCCCGCTTTCGTCTGAATCCCGCTGATGCCAGTTTGGAGTGTGCACCACCAGAGGTGTACACGAGGTTGGTATTGGGTAAATACAACTCCGTAGCTGGGCCCAGTCCCTTCCCCCTTCCCCCCTTCCCTGGTGACCAGGACTTGGGGCCTAGTCTGTCTCTCTCCAGCTCTGCTTCTTTAAGCTAAAAGGCAAAAAATGTTTTATTAGTTAGCTCCGCTGCTTGGCACTTTTTAATGGCCATTTTTATTAATGACTAATTTTTAATAATTATTCATTGCTTTGACGTTGATTTTTTTTTTGCTCAACAAGTTGTTTATGCTTCTTTCAGGCCGCATTTTTGAAAATCGTATTTAATGTTGTGCCAACTGTTAAACCAGATCTCAGGCAGCTGCTTCTGGGTTTCTTGCTGAAGGGGAATGAAAGGCTCACAGGGAGTCTGATTGCTTTTTTGGGGGGCCTGGAGAAAGGGATTAATTTTGGTCCACTAACAACGGGAAGTGTTGCAAATGCTCAGCACGTCTGGCAGCATCTGTGCAGAGAGAAACCGAGGTCAGTGACCCTTCGTCAGAACCAGTGCAGATCGAGGACCTGAAGCATACAAAATAGAAGTAGGCCATTCGGCCCCTCGAGCCTCCTCCGCCATTCAATAAGATCATGGCTGTTTGTGTTTTAAATTCCACAGATCTCGAATACCTCTATCAAGTCTCCTCTCAGCCTTCTTTTCTCCAAAGAAAACAGTCCCAACCTCTCCAATCTATCCTCATAGCTAGAGTTCTTCAACCCTAGAATCATTCCTGGGAATCTCCTCTGTATGTATCTCCTTTCTCCTCTCTCAATGTCTTCACATCCTTCCTCAAGTATGGTGCCCAGAACTGGATGCAGTATTCCAGGTGAGGCCTAACTAGTGTCTTATATAAGTTCAACATGACTTCCTTACTCTTGTACTCAATGCCCCTATTAATAAAGCCTAAGATACTATATGCTTTATCAACTGCTCTCTCAACATGCCCTGCCATCATTAATGACTTATGTACATATACACTGAGGTCTCTCTGTTCCTGCACCTCCTTTAGAGTTTCTCCCTTTATTTTGTACTGTCTCTCCATATTCTTCCTGCCAAAATGAATTACCTCACACTTCTCTGCATTGAACTTCATCTGCCACTTGACTGCCCAATCCAACAACATGTCTATGTCCTTTTGAAGTTCAAGACTATCCCCATCACAGTTGACAACATTTCCAATCTTCATATCATCTGCAAATTTTGAAATCATGCCCTGCACGCCACGGTCATTAATATATATCAGGCAGAGCAAGGGTTCCAAAACTGACCCCTGGGGACCTTCCTCCAATCTGAAAAACATCCATTAACCACTACTCTTTGTTTCCTGTCACTCAGCCAATTTTTTATCCAAGTGCCCACTCACCCTTTCATTCCATGAGTTCACCAGTCTGTTGTGTGGCTGTGTCAAATGCTTTTTGAAAATCCATATACACCACATCAACAGCATTACCCTTATCAACATTCTCTGTTACCTCCTCAAAAAATGTTCATGTGTGGGACTGGAGAAACAGTACCACCCACACGATGATGTAAGAGAGAGACACATCACTAAGAGTTGAGAAGAGAAAGCTCATGGCTTAGACTGAGTAACACCTGTTGTCTTGTATATCTGTATATGGTCATGTTCATACAATAAAACCAGTTACTGCCCAGACATATCTGTGTCTCACAATCATTCCTTAGCCAGTCACAACCAACTTACAATAGGGTAGGGGGTGGAATAATGGGCCTGGAAACAAGAGAAGAACCGGGGCCCATGATTTCTCTCCCTGGCTTGGGGGTCAGGGTGGGGTGGATCCTGAGGTTCACGCCAGGGGAGGGTCACCAATCAAGTAAGACTGTTTTTTCCTGGATGATGTCGAGCATCTTGAGGTTGGAACATCCAGAAAAGTGATGACTATTCCATCATATTGATGACTATGGGCTTTGTAGATGGTGGAAAGATGTCAAGAAATGAATCGCTCATCAGAGAGTGTCTGCTCCCTTATAGCCACAGTGCTGATTTAGCTGTGACAAGTGGTTGAATGATCATTGGCACTCGATCTCTGGACTTGTGCATGAAGATTTTTTTTCCTTTAAGCTTTGAAGCATTTGTTTCTTTCTACCAGACCACCTGAAAGCCTTGAAATTACAATGTGCAGATTTTTAGCATTAAAACAGTTAACACGGTTTATGTGAAACTTCCTTGCTAAAGTATGTGGGCTAACATGCTTCTGTTAAAATAGGAGGCAAAAGAATTTATATGAATGCGCTTAGTGCTAGAAGTGTTTGTGTGCTAATATTCACACAGTGTAGTTTCAAGACGCAGGGTTTCACCGAGTGTGGATGGTGATGCAACTCACACAGCCAGCTAAATCAACACTGCGGCTACAAGAGAGCAGATGCTGGTGCTCTCTGATGAGCGATTCACTTCCTGACAACTTTCCACCATCTACCAGCCCACAGTCAGCAATTTGATGGAATATTCACCACTTTGCTGGATATTCCAGCCTCAAGAAACTCGACATCACCCAGGAAAAAACAGTCAACTTGATCGGTGGCCCTGCCATGAACTTCAGGATGCATCCACCCCGAACCGCTTGCACATTGCTTTACTGTCGCATGCGCTATCCTCCGGGATGAACTGCACCAACTCTCCAAGCTTGGCAACGTCTCCCAGCTTGAGGGTCTTCAGCTCTGAAGAGTACAAGAGCCACAAGGTCATTGTCTGAAAATTGCCCTCCAAACCACACACAGTCCTGACTTGGATATATACCATTATTCCTTCATAGTGCCATTCTTTCACTGTCATTGAGTCAACATCATTGAATCCTCTACCTAACACCTTTGTGGAGGTGCCATTGCCACAATGACAAGTCAAGGAAAAGATCCACCATCATCTTTTTCAAGGCAATGTGGGGTAGACAATAAATGCAGCCTTTCCAGCATTGCCCACATTACGAGAGCCAATTTGAAAAAAGATGTCCTTCAACGTACCAGATTCAGAGATGTCATCCCAGTATGGACAGTCAAATTCATATTCTGCCTTTAATATCTGTTCAAACAGTCTGGAGTCATTTTCATCATAGAATGGAGGGTATCCACATAACCTGAGGGGAGAAATATAAATATGTATTAAAACGGTTAATAATAATTGTGTTTCTTTATCTTTATCAAACTAAATACCTAAATCATGTGAACTATTACAACAACAACAAAAATAGCTGGAAAAACTCAGCAGGTCTGACAGCATCTGTGGAGAGGAACACAGTTAACGTTTCGAGTCCGTATGACTCTTCATCATTATTTGCTTTATGAAAATAAAATGCAGTGAATCTTTGCAGTGAAAGGTCATGAAGCTGATTCCTGTTGTTGGGGAGCTGAGATTATGAAGAAAGAACAGAAAAACTCAGGCACTTAAAGACATCATCAAGAGGAAACCTAACGAGACACACCATCCTGCCTTGGAAATATATCGGCCGTTCCTTCACTGTCCCTGGGTCAAAATCCTGGAACTCCCTTCCTAACAGCGCTGTGGGTGTACCTACACCACAGGGGCTGCAGCGGTTCAAGAAGGCAGCTCACCACCACCTTCTCATGGGCAATTAGGGACGGGCAATAAATGTTGGCCTAGCCACACCCTGTGAAAGAATAAATAAATAAGGGAAAAATTCAAGTTGCTAAAGGCAATGGGAAAAGTTAAATCCAAATGACTCTTTCAAGTTAAGCGATGATTGCTGGACAACAGAACGTCGTTATGAACAGTAAGTTTGGAATTATGTTAAATATTCCTTCCGTTAAATATGGTGAATGGTCTCCCAGATTAGATATTGGGGGTAAAATGTCTGGAATCATCAAGAGGCACCCAGGTACCACAATGTGCAACATAGCTTTCCATTGAAAGGTGAACTACATCCGTCAATTGCTGTCAGTAATTTGTGATTTTTGTAAAACTATACACCTATAAATAGACTTCAGTTAAACGCTATTGAAGGCAATGGTTATGTCACCTAATTGAGGATGTCTGTTTTCAGGTAGACAGGCTCAGATTCTCCCTTCTATTGATAAATTGTCCGTCGCTGTTTCAGACACCATCTGCCTCACCGGTAAGACCTTTGTTTAAATACTTTAATTTACTGCTGGCGGTATTTAGAAATTTAAAACCTGAAGTAAATTTGAAATGCCACTTTACCTGGAACCTTGCCCTGTGAGGAGAGGCTTCCAAATGTTTATCGACAAATAAAAGAATATAGGGAATTTAAGTACCTGAAGCATATTTAAGGGGAGGCGGTGGTATAGTGGTATTGTCACTGGACGAGTATCCCAGAGACCCAGGGTAATGCTCTGGGGACCTAGGTTTGAATCCCACCATGGCAGATAATGGAATTTGAATTCAATTAAAAAAATCTGGAATTAAAAGTCTAATGATAACCATGTCATTGTTGTAAAAACCCATCTGGTTCACTAATGTCCTTTAGGGAAGGAAATGTGCTGGCCTTACCTGGTCTGGCCTACATGTGACTCCAGACCCACAGCAATGTGGTGGACTCTGAAATGGCCTAGCAAGCCACTCAGTTCACTCAGTTCTCAAGGGCAATTAGGGATGGGTAATAAATGCTGGCCTAGCCGGTGATGCCCCCATCCCATGTACGTATTCTTCTTCAACAAAAACAAAAATAGCCGGAAAAACTCAGCAGGTCTGCTGAGTTTTTCCAGCTATTTTTATTTTTGTTTCAGATTTCCGGTATCTATGCGCTCCCTGTGCCGAGAGTGTGCTCTTTCGCGCATGTGCACAAAAGAGTGCATTCATCTCCCTGAGGCTAAGTGCAGCCTCAGGTAGATCGGCGCAAAAATCAAAAATGTTAAATATAGAAAAATAAAATTTCCCTGACATGTCTCCTCATGTGACACTGTCACATGAGTTGGGACATGTCCATCATTTTTAATTAAACTTTTATTAAGTTTTAAAAACCTACATGAAACCTCATCCAGCCCGTGGATGAGGTTTGATGCTTTCTCTGAAGCCCGCCAGGGTTGGGCGGGCAGGTCCTTTAACTAGTTCAATTACTTTTTAAAGGGCCTCAATTGGCCATTGACAGGTCGGCGGGTGCACAGCTGATTCGGCTGCGCCCCCCGCCGACCTGGAAATTGAAATGACGTGGACGTCGGGAGTTCCGCCCGGCATCATCCCACATCATTTTACGCATCGGCGAGCGGGCCCCACCTCCCCGCTCGCCGACCTCAATATCCTGCCCCATGTGTTATGGCAGTTGAACTCTCCAATAAGATTGTGCCACACAATTAACCCCAGACATTCAATGCTCTCTTTTTACATAAATATTATCAACTGAATCAAATATTCAACCAAAACTCAACTCCACTGCAAACATGAAATATCCCTTTCCCTATTGAATAATCTCAGTTAAAAAAACCTATGCAGTCTTCATTTCTTCAACAATTCTCTGATTTACTTGAAGTTCTTTTTCCAACTTGGTAGCCTCCTTTTTGGAAGGTGTTGACTTCTGTTAACAATGGAACTATGGACATCAGCATCCTTCACCCCAAGTGAACGCTTCTCTAGTTTCAACCGGGACAGTGGTCAGTAAGTTGCTTGACCGTAGGAATGTAGGAATAGGAAAAAGCTATTTAGTCCTTCTATCCACTTTCTAGCATGGGTCATTGGAAAGTGATGAGGAGCAGAAACCTTGTTGGTCCTTATCGTGAGTCTAATCGTAACCCCCATATTGCTGCTTCATTTGAGATGAGCTGATCAAAGAGCCTGCAGGTTAAATTTGCGACCTATCCCAGTTTAGAAAGCTCATGAGCACATACAGCAAGTAGAAGATTAACCTATTGATCCATTCAAGCAGTGCAAAAATAATGCATTAAAAAGATTTGAGGGAAGTATGAAGATGCCCAGGTCAAAGAGTTTATAAGTAAAGCTGAAAGGACAATGATTTCTTTCATGCCTCCTATGCATATAGAGATACCAGCGAAGACAATTTAATGTCATTTCATTGTTCATCAGATCAGTTGAGAGTGAAAAGAATCATTATAATTGGGGCAAATACTTTGCTAAAATTTTCTAGAGATGTCTGAAACTTAAGCTTCAAGTTGAAGGAGATTAAAAGAGAGATTCTCTGGGTGGAAAACAAGATCAGTGGTGCATGCACACACACGGTTCATCGTTAATGGGTTTTTTTTTGTCTTCCACTTTTGCCTCTAAAGAACTGCACAGTCAAAAAAAGTTGTTTTTAAGAAGACAAATGTCTCATTTCAAATGAGGTTCCAAGAATTAGCATTGCCCAGAGCTGCAAGAGATCAAAGGTAATTGGCCTATATGTAGAATATTATGTTGTGGTTTGAGGCATTAATCCAAGTCTGGAATGTAATAAGATTATTTTTCTCTCGTTAACCTACTATAGTCCATATATAGGAAAAAGAAAAGCAAGACTTTTTCTACCTGGCACTGGAGACAGTGAGTGTATGGCCAACACTTGACTGAGACAATAATTTTACAAATTGTACACATACCAGAAGTATATTTGGATCTAAACCTGCAATTATTGCTCAAGAAAAATATCAAGTAACTAAAGTTAGATAGCTGAGTAATGTAATGATATTGATAGAATGCCGAAAACTACGATGCAGAGCTTAGCTCGTTCTAATTTTTAATGTTGATTTAATGCTAATTGTTAGAGGTTTTAGAACACATATATATATATTATATATATATATATATATATTTGGTCTTTAGCCAAAAGTTCTCTCTCAGCCAACAGCACAAGAACAGATTATCTAGTCATGATCACATTGATGTTTGTGGAAGCACAGATTGGCTGCCACTTTTTCGACATCACAACAGTAACTACACTTGGCTGTAAAGAACATTGGGACGTCCTGAAGTCATGAAAGCTGCCATAAAAATGCAAGTTTTTCTTTGGGTGAAATTTAATGTCACCTCCATGGTGCGTTTGGTGACAAGGGGGGGAATTAAATCGGGTTGGAGTGTGCGGAGTGGGGTCTCTTCCGCCATGCTACTTCTGCCCCAATTAAGTCTGGAGTGAGAAGGCTTGTGGACTGAGACCCTTAAGTGGGAAAATAGTACTCTGGTATTAACCCAGTGGCAGGCAGGCCTTGGGGGGGGGGTTTGTGGGGGGGTGGGATGCTCGCCATGCAGGAAGCCCGAAAAGCAAACCTCGGTGTGTTTGCTCGCAGGCTCCCAGAGGGGTGGGGCCCCTCATTCAAAGGCACTCAGTGCCTGATCGAGGGACCCAGCATCAGGTAGGAGGAGGCCTGCTAAGAGCCTGTCTTTGCTGCCCACTCCTCGGTGAATCTCCCTCCTGCCATCACTTACCTGTGGCCCGGGTCCATCGATGATCCTGGGCCTCAGGTAGGTGCATTACCAGCAGCAGCCACCACCTCACTAGTGACGCCACTGAGCAATGAAGAGCTGCCTGGCTCTAGTTTAGGGTTGTCAACCCTCCTGGGAAAGCCAGGAGTCTCCTGGAATTGGCATCAATCTCCTGCTGGCCAAAGAAAACCTTCCATATTCCATTGACGTCATTGAGTGAATTGGGCCAGTTTGGCCCACAAGTATCATCACCCCTCAAACCTGGAAGTGGTGTCCCACGGCACTGGCTAGGAAATGTAGGGCAAGATTGTCCGCACCCGGCTGCCGCCAGGATCTTCCGGTCCCGCTGCAAGTCAATGGGCTTCTGGCTTGGGCGCCGCCTCACTCATGGCGGGTCCCACCCACAATGGAGCCGGAAAATCCCAGCCACAGCCTCTCTATCTGTGCACGGGGGAGAGTGAGGAACTGGGTAGAGAGCGGACTACAACTCTGAGAGGGCATTGGGGCTGGGGCGGGGGGTGTGGGTGTGACTGTGACTTGTCAAGTGAAACGCCAGAAGTGGCGATAAAGGGTGAGAGTAGCTGCTGGATACGGCTGTGACAGAGGGTAAGCAGCACCTCAGTTGAGGCTGAGGTTTCATTGTCACTGATGTTTCCAGTATCTATTCCCCACCTCCCCAAATATTACGCATTGCTGGCTTCCTGTACCATCATTTCTGCTGACGTCTCCCGGAATGTGCCCAGCCCAAGTTGGCAGCTTCCTCAGTGTTTTTGTTTTCATTAGAGTGATTTACAGCGTATTGTAGTTTACTACAAAATCAGTTTGTAAAGCCTTGAAATTTGATGATGCTGTCTTCTAGGCATATATTCTAGGTATATATGGGCATAGATTGGGGAGGTGGTGGCATAGTGGTATTGCCATTGGATCGGTGACCTGGGGACCAGGGTTTGAATCCCACCACAGCAGATAGTGAAGTTTGAATTCAATAAATACCTGGAATTAAAATGTCTGATGATGACCATGAAACAATTGTTGTAAAAATCCTTCTTGTTCACTAACGCCCTTTAGGGAAGGAAATCTAGTCTACATGTGACTCCAGACCTGCAGTAATGTAGTTGATTCTTAAAATGCTCTTTGAACAAAGGCAATAAATGCTGGCCCAGCCAGTGATGCCCACATCCAATGAATAAAAAAAACTCTCTAAAGTATATTTCAGTGCAGTTGAAGGGTAGTGTTGCTGGGAAGTGTACCACCTTCCTAGTTCAGGTAATAAAATTACAATTAGTAATAAAAGCGAAATACTGCAGATGCCGGAAATAAACGGAAAATGCTGGAAAATGCCCAGCAGATCTGGCAGCATCGGTGGAGAGAGAAACAGAGTTAACGTTTTGAGTCTGTAGGACTCTTCTTCGGAACTGGAGAGTGGTAGAAATGTGATGGGCTTTATGCTGTTGACAAAGTGGACAGGGGCAGGTGCAGCAAAATCAAAGGTCAGGGATAGTTTAGAGGGTGGGGGGGGTGTGATTAAATGACAAAAATGTCATGGAACACAGGACAAAGGGATTGGTCATGACAATATTAAAGACATTGGTCCAGGTTAGGTGTTAATAGCAGAATAAATGTCAGCACTGTCTGAAAGCAAAAGCAGAAGACAAGATACAGACTGACACTTGGGGGGAAACAAATTCAAAATGGAGGACTGAGCCAATCTGCCAGCATGACCCCGGCCTTCTGGTCGCTTGCCATTTCAATTCACCATCTTGATCTCATGGTCACTCTTCTGTGCTTGGCCTGCTACAATGTTCCAGTGAAGCCCAATGTAAACTGGAGGAACAGCACCTCATCTTCTGATTAGGCGCTTTACAGCCTTCCGGACCCAACATTCAGTTCAACAACTTCAGACCATGAACTCTCTCCTCCATTTTGTTTTTGATAGGAAATGGGAGTCGGTCAGGCCCTGATTCTGGAATCAGGCTGCATTTACTCTCTGAGTGACGTTTTCTGAAAATCTGGTTGGCGCCCACACAGGGCGAAATTTAATGTAAGCGACGGAGGTCTTGCCCGCTGGCTGGATAGCTGGTGAGAGCCCCATGTTGTCTTCTTTAGGGAAGGCCCACCCGTTGAATTAACTGGGTAGCAGTGGGTCTTCCCCAGGATCAAGGACCCTGGGGGTGGAAATACTCCCCCCCCTCCAACGAGAGCTGCAGGCCAGTCAGAGGCTGGCAGCGGTGCACTGCTTGGCAGCATCACTGGGGAGGCAGTGGCTGTAGCTGGCAATGCACTGACCTGAGGCCCAGGATCCCAAGGGGCTCAGGGACAGGTGAGTGACGGCAGGAGGGGAATCGTGGTCTAGGAGGCATGGCAGCATGGGCAAGGGTTGTCTCTAAGTGGGCCACCCTTACCCGATGCCAGGTCCCTTGATCAAACACTGAGTGCCCGACAGCGAGGGTACCACAGCCATCGCCTCCCAGCCCCAGCTCCAGGAAACCCATTAGCAACCTCGACAGGGTTTGCTTTTCGCACTCTCCGCATGGCCAGTGCCCCTTCCACAGTTGGATTAATACCATCAGTAGCAGGATGAGGCCCTTAACGGGGCATTAATTACCCACTTAAGGGCCTCAAATGATGGCGGGGTCCCCGAGCCTTCCTGCCACAGACTTAATCGGATCCAAAGGTGGGGGACCCCACCCACCACCATCATGCCCAAATAAATGCCCCCCCACTACCAAACTCACCCCGGGCGAGGGCATTAAAGTCCGCCCACAATGACCAAGTTTGTCAGAAAATTGCAAACGCCCTCCCCATGACCCTCCAGCTTTTTACATCAATGGGCTTCAAATCACTGGCCGTACACTGGCTATTTTTTGAAATGCTGCGCACAGTGTAAGAGGTAGGTCAACAGTGTTTGGGAAATCGAGCCACATAAAGCTAAAGAACTGTAATATAAATGTACCCTGAATGAGATTGCCTATCTAGGGACAATTAATCCCAAACTAGGGACAATTCTATGAATCTAGGATTAAGTTAACCCAAACTCATTTCACATAGGACCCTTGTAGCTAACTGGGAGAAATCTTTAATCCCAACAGTTCAGGCAGAATTCCACTTTCGTGGTGAAAAAGCCTGGTGTAATAAATCGCTTTGTTATTCAATGGTGAACCTTTTTTGGTTATTTTTTCATCTGCTCTGCAATTAGGTACATGCAGATGTATGTTAACGGTACACATGTGGAGCCCGGCTTTAATAAAACCATGCGCCCTGAAATGGAATTTGTAGATTTCATCTCTGAATCTCAAAAAGGAAAGCTCAGTTTATAAAAAAATACCCCACAGTAAAACCCAATACTCTTGAATGCATCTTCCCTTATATATCCAACCAGCAAAATTATTTTTTCATGAGGTTCTCCATTTGATATCCTCCTTTGGGTAGATTTGAAGTATTCTTTGTATAAACTGTGTACAAAGTTCAATAAATTAAAAATATAATGCATTGAAGACATTAATGTCAATAGAACCTGAAGGCCAACATTCCATCAACAGTCATCATATGGTGCACATTACATTGTGCAGTGCCATTTTCTACAGAAAAGGTACAATATGAAGTAATTTACAATATATCAAGGTTTCAAGAAGAATGAAGGAATTTATCGTAATCCAAAGCCCAGGGAATATAAGTGTTGCACAATTGCAAACCCATGCCCAGAGTTTCAACTAAATATATCCGACGGACGGGCTAAAAACATTCGAAGTGAATCGTGCTGTTGTTACACAATAATAGGAAAAGATTCCTCCATTTCAGTAGGAAATACAAGGCAGCATCAGTCATGTATTTAACAAGCAACTCAGTTAATTAAGGCGAATACCACTGCAACGACTGTCCATTTTCTCTGGTGAGGTTTATATTCTTTCAAAAAAAATATGGAGCGCATTTTTCCATACTTGCTAATGTTGGCAGCAAACTGGCCTTGAGTGTCAGGGGTTCGGAGTACCCTGCTTGCTAATCAAACAAAGTTGTTCATAATTAATAATAAACTAAGGAAAATATACTCGAATGTGACTCGGACGGTTTGAACATAGCGGTTCTTAACTCCATTTTAATGATTACTATTAAAGAAGAATGAGTGAAAATCTCAAGTGAGAGTATAAATTCCTATTGCTACATTTAGAATTAGAATTTCCTAATCAAAACCTCTAATTATACCCATTCTGCCACCACTGGCAGGAGTGTGTCATTACAACATGACAATTTAACATTGACAAGAGGCGGGATTGTCTGGCCCCGTCATGGCGGGACCCACCGCGGGAGATTCGGTGGCCCAGCCATTGACCTTTGGGCGGGACTGGACAATCCCAGCGGCCAGGAAATCCTGCCCAATCTCTACTATGGATCTGGGCTTGAAGTATAAAATGAATGCAGGAAAGAATGAAGCAAATTAATATAGGGAGTGACAAGGTATTGGAGGTGTTGGCAGGCTTAAAAGTGGACAGATCTCCAGGTCCGGATGATTTGTGTCCCAGACTGCTGAGGGAGGCAAGGGAGGAGATCGTAGGGGCTCTGACCCGAAATATTAATTCCTCTCTGGCCACGGGGGAGGTGCCAGAGGGCTGGAGAATAGCTAATGTGGTTCCGCTATTTATGAAGGGTTGTAGAGATAAGCCAGGGAACTACAGGCCAGTGAGTCTCACGTCAGTGGTAGGGAAACTATTGGAGAAAATTCTGAAGGAGAGAATCTATCTCCACTTGGAGAGGCAAGGTTTGATCAGGGATAGTCAGCATGGCTTTGTCAGAGGGAGGTCATGCCTGACAAATTTGATTGAATTTTTTGAGGAGGTGACCAGGTGTGTAGATGAGGGTAGTGTAGTTGATGTAGTTTATATGGATTTCAGCAAAGCCTTTGACAAGGTCCCACATGGGAGACTTATAAAGAAGGCAAATGCACATGGGATACAGGGTAATTTGATTAGGTGGATTCAAAATTGACTTAGTTGTAGGAGGCAGAGGGTGATGACAGAAGGATGCTTTAGTGACTGAAAGCCAGTGTCCAATGGTGTACCACAGGGATCTGTGCTGGGTCCCCTATTATTTGTCATTTATATAAATGACGTAGATGACTATGTGTGAAGTATGATTAATAAGTTTGCGGATGACACAAAGATTGGCCAGGTGGTTAACAGTTCAAGGAAAAGGTCCATCAGCATCTAAGAATGGCCTGCAAATGCCACCTGACCATAATGTCCACATTCCAAGAGTAAAACAAATCATTAAACATTATACTGGAGAAATGAAGGCAATGGAATGAGAAGCCAAGGGTGGCAGAAATCTTGATAGAGGCTTGTCACAGGTATGGAGAACGGTGACAAAGGAAAATGGGATCTGCAGACAATTTTGAATTCAGTAAGAAATATCTAACAGGTTACTGGCAAGGGTTGTGGAACAGAAACCCACACCATGTTTAAAAAATGGGATGAATTCCTGTTTTCACGCACTAGGGGGAGGTGATGTGGTATTGTTACTGGACTAGTGACCCAGAGTAATGCTCTGGGGACCTGAGCTTGAATCCCACCATGGTAGATGATGAAATCTGAATTCAATAAAAATCTGGAATTAAAATGTCTGATGACCATGAAACCATTATCAATTGTTGTAAAAACCCATCTGGTTCACTAATGCCCTTTAGGGAAGGAAATCTGCTATCCTTACCTAGTCAGGCCTACAAGTGACTCCAGACCCACAGCAATGTAGTTGACTCTTAGATGCACTCTGAACAAGGGCAAGGGCAATAAATGTGCGTGACATCCAGATTCCATGAACAAATAAATTTAAAAAGTCTCATTATCTGTGGTGGATAATCTGGCATAGAAAGCAACTAATACTGCTCTAGTCTCCCTACAACTGTCACTCCTGTGGTTGAGATTGGAAACACAGCACCAGCATCTCATCACTCGGTACTGGCCTCATGGTGGGAGTTGTAACACGCTACTAACCTGTAGTTAGTGAAATGTTCATATTTAAACAAAAAGATTTCACTCTGCAGCAATAAAAGAGTATTAATGAACACAAAACAAATTATGCCATAGGTTTCAAGTGACAAAAATACAATTCACAGGGGCTTGCAACAGGTTCTGCCATAGCACTGATGGTGAAACTGTCAGTGTTCACCATAATTACTCTTCTGAAGCTGACAGCAACCTGCAGTTGAGTCCACACATGCAGTTAAATGCAGAAACACAGAAGGTGCTGTCAGTGGTTTTATGCTTCTCTAGAGCAAGCACTGTCGCAGTCCCCCCAGAATGCAATCAATTACAAATCACTGAATTGATGGAAACTTAAACTGTTAGTTTATTAGTCGTGCTTGTTGAATGAGGTCCTGAAAATGTAATTTTATATCTGTTTAATGTCAAATTTCTCCTTCATGATAAAAAATTCCACACATTTAAAAAATATTTCTTCTTAAAATTGATTAGGCTATTTCAGCTTCTAACTTAATCCCATCTGTATGTCTCAATCATTTATTTCACTCTCTGTAACAGTTAGAATTAAAAGTAAAAAGATTTAGTGGTTTTTACTTCCTGATTTGCGGTCTGTGAGAATAATTCAGTGTAATTGGCTGCTTACCCTAATTAATGACATCATTGCAGCTGGATACCTGAAGAACCCCCTGACTTGGCAGCAGATTCAAACTCAGATCAGGAAAGGGGAAACCCAAGCCACGGAGATTGCTAGATCGGAGGCTGTTTTCTTTGAGGTCAATGATGAGCGCAGTTGCTTCGTCACTAACTGAGCCAATATTGGGCACTTTATTAATGAATGAATGCTCACAGCTGACAACCCTGGTAACCCAACTTTATAATGTCATTTTATAGCAGGAAGTGTATTAAAGTTGTTAAAATGCAGATTCCAGTTGTACTCCATATTTTTTATGATGCCCTAGGGTTAAGTTCTTAAATTTGATTGCATAAGAATAAATGGTGGTTATAAACCATCTGCAGTCCATGTTAATTCCACAGAGCGAAAGGATTAATGATGCTTTCCGTATTCAACCTGCATCTAGCAAATTGAAACTATGAATATTTTAATCGGTAGACATAAAATTAAAGAGCGTCAGAAATTAGGAGCTGGTCTAGTCTCAGTGGTAAATATGATGAATAACTTAGTGCTTCCCCTAAACATACACTTGGGGACACCAATTGAGTTAATTTTAGTTTGGTGTTTGTTTTAGTAAATTTCTTGATGCCCAAAGGCACTCAATCGACAGCTTATACGTTGCAGCTCCAAATAAGCAGTAGCAAGGAACAAGCACAGTAAAAGCCAGTGCCTCAAATTTCCCTGCGATGCCAACATCACACTCACCAGTGCTGAAATTTGTACCTAATGAGGGTGTATGTCAGGTCCATGTGGCCTGAAAATCCAGTGGCTCCACTGGTTCCTCCGCACTCTTACCAATCCCCAAACTGCTGGGATCAACTCCCTTGGTCAAAGGCCTGATCAAAATCAATTCCTTAAAGAGAATTCAGTTTTTCTCTGCTATTTCCCTAGCCTGGATCATGCCAGCTGTGCCCACCTCCATCCACTGGGATCCGGGAGGCGTTAACTCGTCCGCCATGCCAGCCTCCAGAGTTATGCCCGGTCCTGCCAATCCAGGCAACCAGGAGCTCCCAGTATGGGGAGACTCATCTCTTGAGTTGGACCTGGTGACATTTGGCCTCTAAGGAGCAGCTGAAACTTCCACCTCTTCTGAGGCAAGTTGGAAACGCCTGGGATTGTTGAAGAGCCAGCACAGCCAGATCACTGCCGTGTGTCGGAGCATTATGGCAGGAGGATGATGGGACGCCCTTTGAGCTTATCTATTCAATAAGCGCATGGCTGATCTTACAGCTCAACTTAACCTTGACCCCCTTATCCCCAGATCCCTCAATTCCCTTTGCATCCAAAAATCTATTGGTTAAACATTCACAACCCTCTAGAGCAGAGGATTCCAAAGATTCACAACCCTTTGAGTGAAGAAATTTCTCCTCATCTCAGTCCTAAACGGCTGACCCTTTATACTTAGTTAGACCCAGGACTCCTCTACAGTGTTTAAGGAAATGTAATAATTTCATCAGAAAATCAATGGCAAGGTGTTGTGATCTATAAACCTTCTCTACACTCATTGCAAATGTGTTAACTGCATTTAAATGGGGGGTAAATAGGGGATGGGGGAGTCCCTTGAAGATGGGGAGGCCTTTGAGGATGTGGGAGTCCCCTGTGGGGGCATAGTCGGGAGAGGGTGGGGGGTGTTCTGCGGGGGTGCAGTGTCCCATGGAGGGGGGAGCGTAGTCAGTGCGGCAGGGGTGGTGAGTCTCGTGGAGGTGGATAGTCTTGTGGGGGGAGGGTGGGGGAGTCCTGTGAGGGGTGGGGGGAGTTCCCATCGGGAGGGAGTCCCATTGGGCGTTAGTTGGGGGAGTCCCCTGCAGTTTGGTGGGGGTGGGGGGTGGGAGGAGTCTCGTGGGGGGGGGTGGGGGAAGAATCCCTTTTGGGGGGGGGTAGGAGTCCCATTGAAGGGGGGCAGTCAGAGGGTGGTGCATCCTTCTGGGGATTTGGATAATAGGAGGAATCCTGTAGGGGGTTGGTGTGGATCTGTACAGTTGTTACCCAGAAGCTAGGAGTGGTTTTAATTCTTTTAACTTTTGGTCAGAACCATCTAAAGTTTGCTATTTAAATCACATTTTCAGATGGTTTCCTGTGCAGGGCAATTGCCCATTGGAAGTTTGCACTTCCCGGGCAATTGCCATGCAATTCTTACCTGGGAACCTCCGGAGGTGGGGGAGAGGCTGTGGTCCCCAGCGCATCTTTGGGATACCCCCTCCAGTTACACCGCCCTGGAGCTCGGACGTTATGGCCCAAGATATTGGAGCCTACTTTTCACGAATGAAACTCCTCCAGCCAGCCTTGACCACAAAGAGTCCCAGGGTTGGTTCTTATTTTAGTCAACCCCCTATTCAGGACCTCAACGTCCCCACCATGTTCGGAGAGCAAAACTAGCAAAACATTCCAGGTTCTCGCTGGTGTCCTGGCCAATATTTATCCTTCAATTAACATTACTAAAACAGATTATCTTGTCATTGTCAGGTTGCTGTTTGTGGGAGAACGCTTTGCGCAAACTGATTACCATGTCTCCCACATTACAACAGTGGTTATACTTCAAAAGTGCTGCACTTCATCAATGGCACAGTGCTACAGAATGTCCGGAGCTCATTAAGGTAGAAATCTCTTTCTTGTATTAGTTAGTAGCACAAGCCAAAAACTATTTGTCTTCCAAAATAGCCTTGTTGTTTGATTTAGGATTATCTGAGACTCTGATACAAATTGGAAGCAATAATGGTTTTCTGTCAGTAATACTACTTTGGACTAGAAATATTTTGGAGTATTATGGAAATACCAAATAACTAATCCTAGAATCTTAAAATGGTTACAGCACATGTGGCCATTCAGTCCATTGTGTTGGTGCTGGCTCTCTGCACAACCAACTCACCCAGTTCCTTGTCTTTTCCCTGTAGCCCTGCAAATTTATTCTATTCAGGTAATGATCTAATTCCTTTTGAAAGCCACAATTGAATCTTCCTCCACCACACTCTCAGGTAGTACATTCCAGATCCTAACCACTTGCTGCATAAAAATATTTTTCCTCATATTGTCTTTGGGTTTTTTTTTTGCCAATCGCCTTAAATCAGTGTCCTCTGGTTCTCAATCCTCCACCAATGGGAACAGTTTCTCCCTATCTACTCTGTCCTGACCCCTCATGATTTTGAACGCCTTTATCAAGTCTCCTCTCAACTTTCACTTCCCTAAGGAAAACAGACCAACTTCTCCAATCTACCCACACTGAAGACCCTCATCCCTGGAACAATTCTTGTAAAATGTTTCTGCCTCAGTTCTTCACATTCATCTTAAAGTGCAATGCCCAGAGTTGGAGACAATACTCCAGTTGAGGCTGAATCAGTGTTTCGTAAAGGTTTATCATAACTTCCTTGCTTTTGTACTCCATGCTCCCATTTACAAAGCCCAGGGTCCCGTATGCCTTACTAACAACTTCTCAGCCTGGCCAGCCACTTTCAATGATTTATCTGTATATACTCCAGGTCCTTCTGCTCCTGCACCCCATTTAGAATTGTATCCTTTATTTTATACTGTCTCTACTTGACGTTCCTACCAAAATGTATCACTTCACAGTTCTAATGGTTCCAATATGCTAAGTCCAGAAATCTTACCAGCAGCTCTTGATAAACTTAATAAACCTGTACTTTAATATCACCTGTCACAGCCTATTTGCAGAACAGAGCACATCAAAAGACGCTACAGGCAAGTGTGACTGATATCAGCTGTACTGAATTCACAGTATGTACTGTAGGAGAAGCCATACTCACAGAATATAAGAAATGACTCCAATGGACCAACAGTCAACTGCTTTGCTGTAGGGTTTTTGGGCCAGAACCTCTGGAGCTGGGGGGGGAAATAAAACAACGAGAATTAATGGTAAGGCAGGGGGGCGAGGGAAAGAAGCACAACAGAAGTCAATATTTCCCAATCAACACTCATCGATGACTCAAAGATATCAAATTAGTGCAAAGAATTTCAGAGGCGAATGTCTGCTGTCAGATACATTACAAATAGGCTTTGTCAAAAGCTAAAACATGTGCCAGCATTTCACGGCCCCGCGCAGTGTGTCTCCTCCCGGAGGATGTGGCGAGCCATTTAAACCTCCATTCAATTCGGCGGGACTGTAATATCCCGCTGGATGTGAGGGGCTGTAAAATCCCGGCATTGGTTGTCACTGTGATTTATTCAGAGTGTACGGCTGAGCATCAGGAATCATTTGCCGCTCAATGCAATAAATTAGCATAAAATTGAATATGAACTTCATGTTTTTAATCTAAAAGGCTTCTTAATTCGAAAAGGAAACAGTTTTCAACAGATAATCACATTTCAATTTAAGCGCTAGTGGCAACTTCAGCTTATCTGTTTAAATCACTTGAGCAAATTGTTACAACAGAGCAGTTTTGTACCTGCAACATGAGGGCAGTTGAACAACAAAGCAATTGACACAGTTCCATAGAAAGTAGGTGAGTTGACAGTCTGCTAAACAGAGGAAATGGATGTGAACAGCCCTCCTACGGATGAAAGGTTAAGTGTTCCCTTATTTTCTACGGTTTCTGCAAATTCATTTGCAAAACGATTGCATCTTACTTGTGATGTAATAATCTCCATGAAATGAGTGTGTCCTTCAAGAATATTGAAATCAATGACAACAGGCAGCTCACATTGTATGACACTTGTCTGAGATGGGTAGGTTTTTGGGTATCAAGAGATATGGAACAAAGGCCAGTACATGGAGATCAACCACGATCTAACTGAATAGTAGAAAAAGTTTGAGGGGCAGAATGACCTCCTCCTAGAACAGTCCGTATGTCACGTGATTGTGTGCCTGCTTACGTGCGAGTGAGTGAAAGATAGAACAAAATATCGACACCACATGGCAATAATTCAGAATTTAGAAAGGCCTGTTGGGTGTTCAAAGTCCTAGGAAGCTGCCAAAATGTCCAAATATTTCAAAATTTGAAGATGACGCAAACTTGGAAGTATTGTGAACTGTAAGGAGGACAGTGATAAACTTGAAGAGGACATTGACAGGGTTGGTGGAATGGAGGGAAAAGTGACAGACGAAATTTAATGCAGAGACGTGTGAAGTGATGCATTTTGGTAGGAAGGATGAGAAGAGGCAATATAAAATGAAGAGTGGGATTCTAAAGGGGGTGCAGTAACAGGGAGGCCTGGGAGTATGTGTGCGCAAGCTATGAAGGTGGCAGGACAGGCTGGGAAAGTAGTTAAAGCGGCATATGGGATCCTGGGCTTTTTAAATAGAGACACAGGCCTAGATTCTCACAACAGTGGAGAGCCTCTCTGTTGTTGAGGAAATGGTGGAAGAGACCAAAACCCGGAAGTCCCGTCCCCGAACATGGTAATTACCATTTTTGCAGGGATAGGAAAGGGCCCAGGTTGGAAGCTGTGCATGCACATTTTGTGGAGGCAGCTGCGCATACAAAGCAGGAGCTGCCTCCAATCACATCTGCTTTTCATTAGCCAGGAGTGGGAAATACAACGTGTGTAGATTAGGCCTGGTAGGAACAGGCCTAAACTTTGTGGAGTCCTCTGGAGAGGTGGAATATCCTTTTGGAGAGGTAGAGTATCCCTTGGGATATGGTCCTTGGACACCTTTGGGGGGTGGTCAGGTTCTCTATGGGGGACGTCAGGTGCCCCTTGGGTGAGGCCAGGTGCCCTTTGAGAGAGGTCAGGTGCTCCTTGGTATTGTTAAAAGTAGGCATGAATGAGTATAAAACGTGCATAACCTCACTCAAGCTCATTGGAAGTGTCAAACGTGTCAAGATGGGCTGTCAGAAGCCACTGTCAAAAGTATCAAAATGAAATGTCAACCTGTCAAAGGCAATTGTCAAGTTATCAAGGCTTGCAAAAGTCTCACCCTGTATTTTTTTTTTAAATGTAAAAAAATCATTGCTTGCACTCTGTCTGTTGACATAAGCCGGAGGGTTACCACTGATTAGTGCTGCATGACTGATTTCACAACCTTCCATTATCACAGTAGGGTGCCTTACATTTCACAGTCTGACAGCTCTAAATGGTTATAAACTCTTTGAAGTGTAACTATGAATTCTAATGTTTGTTTTTATAAGGGATCCAAGCATTTGAATTAAATATAGTTAAAGGAATGTAAATGTAGTGAATGTTTTTTTATGAATGAGGTTGATTTTTTAAAATAAAGTCTGCAATAGACACTTAGGACTTTATTTAATCTCAGCATTACTCCTGATGTCTGCCCATTGTGGATACTGGGTGAGTTGGCATGGTGGGTGTAAGGGCAAAGGGTGATCGGCGAGGAGGTCATGGGTTGGCATGAGTTGGTATCAATTTGGCATAGCGATATAAAGGGCCAAGGTGTTGGGTAGATGGTCATAGGTTGGCATGGAGAACATGAGAGTCCTGATGGGCATAGGTTAGCATAGAGCTTATTAAGGTCAATGGTGGATGCAGGGGGGCATAGGTTGGCATGGAGGGTACGAGGGGCAATGGGTGGAGGGGCATAAAGTGGCACGGATGGGGCATGGAGGGAGTGTGTGGGGTGAGGGCTGCAGGGTTTTTTTGTTTTACTGCTTTTTAAAAAAGTCTTGGACCCAGCACCAGAGCACAGAGGGAGGCCTTCCAGATGGTCCACCTCTGCACCAGGAGACTCCACACTCGCTCCAGGAGTGGAGGACCCAACTCCTAGAGAATCCTGCCACCCCGGAACGAAAATTCCAACTTCCAGGTTTCCTGGTTGGTTTTGTGGAGCCAGGAATTATTCCGACTTTCACTCCTGACCTGGGAGCGAAAATTCAGGCCATAGATTACAAAAGCAAGGAAGTTCTGATGAATCTTTCTAAAATATTGGTTCGACATCAACTGGAGTATCGTGTCCAGTTCTGGGCACCAGACTTTAGGAAGGATGTCGTTCTAATAAACAAGTGTTAAGCAGATGCCAGAGTATGTCCACAGTCTGCAGTCTGTCTAAGAACCAAGTCCCATACCTTGAGTCCAAGATAGAAAGGACTCAATCACCGAGCAATAAGGTATTGACTTTAGAGACAGTTCAGTGGAATAACTGAAGTACGTGCAAGCGCTTGGAGGTCAGAACACACTCTCACGTGGCCATTTCACTGTCCCAGGAAGCAATGTGTGTTGATGCTAACAAAGCTATCCAGCTGCCTCCTGGAAGTGGGTCAGCAATACAATTGAATGCTCTGCTTGTCAAACAAAACTGCTGTGAAAATCCCAGAACTGCCTTTTCCTTCTGTTATAATTGCATCTACTTTGTTTGGTATAAGTGCCAAATGGAGAAATGTACACTCATGGTTGCTGTTGGCTTGATCTTACTCCCTTTCCATGCGAGAGATAAGGGTTTCCAATACAAAACATGAACTCAGTGTCAATCCTTCCATTAATTACATTTTTCTCTTTCCCCTTTGACAGTCACCAATTAGTCTTTCAGTTATCCTCCTTGCTAATTATACATGACAGAGGCTCTCTCAGCCTCTGTCATTCATACAGATTTTGTTCCCTACCATGTCAACTATTCATTCATTAGTCACTAGTTTAAAGTTACTGTAGGGCTGAGTTTGTGACTATGTAACATCGACAAACACACACCCTGTGCTCACAATGTTCTCTCTAATTTATTGTGCACAGTTATATGTTACAGCATCACATTGAAAACATCAATAACATTTTAGAAACTCATTCACTCTAGTTATCAAATCTGGAGGTGCAGTGAAGTCACCATTAGAGCTATTAGAGCATAGGATGATTCTGAAAGGTAAATGCGAAGTGTTTGTAATGAAGCAGCTTTGAGTGTACTTGGGTGGAAGCTATGCTTGTAGTATATCTCCAGAATATTGAACCTGGTGAAGGTACAACTAACCATAAAATCATCAAAGCTCAAATCTTAATGGGACAAAACAGAATTCCTTTGAAAATTTATGCATGGGACGTGGGCATTGTCAGCATTTGTTGCCCATCCCAAATTATCCTTGAACTCAGTGGCTTGCTAGGCCATTTCAGAGGGCAGTTAAGAGACAAGGATATTGCTGTGGATCTGGAGTCACCTGTCAGTCAGGCTGGGTAAGGATGACAGGTTTCCTTCCCTCAAAGACATTAATGAACCAAATGGGTTTTAACAACAATCACCAAGTGTTTCACAGTCACCATTATTAAGACTAGCTTTATATTGCAGATTTTAATAATCCAATTTAAATCCCACCAGCTGCTGTGGTGAGATTTGAACCCATGCCCCCAGAGGATTAGCCTGGGCCTCTAGGTTACTAGTCCGTTGACATTACCACAACACCACCACCTTCCCCAACATTTTAGAGATTTTCATGCAGCTATTAGTCATTGGCATTCATCCATTCTGATGATCAAATTAACAGGTCTGGAAACCATTCTCCAAAGCAAGATCAAGCTAAAGTCCAAAAAATGCATTTTCCTTGAAGGTCAACTCTACAAATGCAGCATGGGATCAGTAATATCCAGCTGGAGCTAGAGTTTCCCAACCTGGACATCTCCAGGTTGCTATGATGCCAGTCCAGAGTGTTGCCTTTTATAGAGATGGATGGAATAATTCCAAAAAGCAAGAAGGTCACTCTTTTCAAAAGAACATATCACTCGAGCTGCTGAGGCCAGGAGCAAAGATCAAAAATAGCAGGTGTTACTGACAGGATGGGGGTTAATTTAAACAGCCCCGAATTCTCCTTCACCAGCCATCCATAAACAGAAAAGTGTTTGATTTGCTTCCTCCTTTATAAGCGGTGACCTATTTCCCAACCCAACAGTTTTGGTGTGACCCAATTTCTATTAATAACCCCACAGCAAACTTGTGATAGGCAAACTCAAACGATTAGTTTATTTGCACACGCTCAAAGCACGGGAGGGCGGTCGTCACTAGCTCCTTGTGCACTCCTACAGTAAAAGAGGGATAGAGAAAAGAAAGATTTACAGGGCAAAGGCCAAAGAGAACTGAATTATTGTTTCAAGTGAGTCCAGAGTTCAGAATCAAAGTCCAATGAGGTGTTCCTTCACGGAGGTCAGCAGGTTGAAAGCCGATGCTGTATGTTACACTTTTCCAGTGGAGTTGACTTCACATGAGAAGATAGGCATGCAGAGATGAATCACTCTTGTAGGTGATGGTGCAGAAGCTCCAGTGGAAACAGTGTAGATGAGGCCGGGAATTCAATCTGAGTAGATCCCCTTTTCTGTGCTGCTGCTTGTAAACGTTAAGATGGAAGGCTGAGCTTTGCAGTTCCACAAGGCGATATTACTGGTTCCACCAATTAGAGGGTCATGTCATATGACTCCCACTTCTTCAGTGCCTTTGACAAAGGATATGTATCCCCTGTCTAGGTTCCCTAGATGGTTAATTGTTCCAACCATTAAGACTTGGAAGGAAGATTGTGGGGTCCTTTGTCCAAGCAGATAGCTAGGCTTTGGTTAGCCAGCTTGGCTTATAAAATGCAGATGGCCTTTGCATAGTTCTCTTTGAATTTGGTCTCTACAGCCCATAGGGGGTCATTAGTATCCCTTCAGAGATAACGAGGTGTCAGTTTCTTTAAAACTTCCAGAGAGCTCCTTCTGTTTAGAAGTCACGGGCAGACATAGTTTCAGCCATTTCATAAGGTCTTTGTTCAGTTTTTTAAATTTTAAAAATTAGTCATGAAGATGTGTATATATATCTTATAAAAATATTGAGCATGCAGGTTTAATCCCCTGACACAGGCCTGTATGGGAAGAATGTACCTGACCAACTATAATAATGATTAGGAAATACCATCTCATTGTTTTTTTAAACGACGGGCTAAAGATCACTTTATACCTCAAATATCCCTAACCTTTCCTGCCTGTCTATTGGTATTACTCATTGATACATTGCTGCAGGAGTTTCTCAGAATAGTGTCCTAGGTCCAACCATCTTCAGCAGCTTCATCAATGACCTTCCCGCTATCATAAGGTCAGGTATCTGCTGATGATGTTGTGTGTTTGTGAGGGTGTGTGTTTATGAGGGTGTGTGTTTGTGAAGGTGCGTGCTTGTGAGGGTGTGTGCTTGTGAGGGTGTGTGTTTGTGAGGGTGTGTCCTTGTGAGGGTGTGTGTTTGTGAGGGTGTGTGTTGTGAGGGTGTGTGTTATGAGGGTGTGTGTTTGTGAGGGTGTGTGTTTGTGAGGGTGTGTCCTTGTGAAGGTGTGTGTTTGTGAAGGTGTGTTGTGAGGGTGTGTGTTTGTGAGGGTGTGTGTTGTGAGGGTGTGTGTTTGTCGATATTCATTTCCACTCCACAGATACTGAGGCAGTCCACACCTGCATAAAGTAATACCTGGACAACATTCAGAGTTGGGCTGATGATTGACAAATGGTATACATGCCACACAAGCGCCAGACAATGACCATCTCCAACAAGAGAGAATCTAACCATCTCCACTTGACTTTCAATAACATTACCATTGCTGAATCCCCCACTATCAACATCCTGGGGGTTACCATTGACCAGAAACTGAATTGGACCAAGCACATAAATGCTGTGTCTGCAAGAGCAGGTCAGAGGCTGGGAATTTTGTGGTGAGTAACGCACCTCCTGACTAACCAAAACCTCTCACCATTTACAAGGCATAAGTCAGGAGTGTGATGAAATACTCCCCACTTGCCTGGATGAGTACAGCTTCAACAACACTCAAGAAGCTCGACACCATCCAGGACAAAGCAGCTCGCTTGATTGGCCATCACCTTAAACACTTACACCCTCCATCACTGATGCACAGTGGCAGCAGTATATATCATCTACAAGATACACTGCAGAAACTCATTAAGCCTCTTTCGACAGCACCTTCCAAACCCGTGACCTATACCATCCAGGAGGACACGGGCAGCAGATGCATGGGAATACCACTACCTGCAACTTCCTCTCCAAGTCACACCCCCATCCTGACTTGAAACTATATTGTTGTTCCTTCGCCCTCAAAGTGTTGGGACTCTGTCCCTAACAGCTCTGTAGGGTGTACCTACACGACCAGGCCCGCAGCAGTTCAAGAAGGCGGATCAATCTCACCTTCTCAAGGGCAATTGGGAATAGGCAATAAATGCTGGCTTGCTAGTAATGCTCACATCCATGAGTGAATAAAGTATAAACATGTATTTAATGAAAGTGATGCATTGTATTGGTTTTGAGTTGCATCTATTCAGGTAATTATACTATTTCTACTGCAACACAAACAATTACCATATGGTACATGATGTTAACAACTTGAGTATTGCTGAGAAAAGAGACATGTTGAAGCCCTCTCTTCTCATGCATTATAAATTGTTGTTTTCCCCTTGTATTGTTATTCTTGCAAAGTGTCACGATGAGTGCAAGATGAAAAGCTTTGATGTGTCCCTTTTTTCAGCAATACTCAAGTTCTGTACTACCAAGAGACTAGATGTTAACAACATTCATGATTCTTAAAGGTAGTGTTGATGCAGCATCCAGGCAGGACCAGCGAGATTGTGCCAAAACAGAGGCAAAATGAGCAATCTCTGTCTACTTTGCCTTCTTTGAGGATCATGCATGTGGCAATACCAGGAATTGAGAAAGATACCTCAAATATTTGAGCCCAAAACACATCTAGTGACATAATGAGGTTACCAACTCCATCACTCCAGCCTACTGTCTGCAATCCCATTTAAAAAACTTGTAAGTAATCTCACTTAGAACCATAGAGCCATAGAAAAGTTATGGTCAAAAAGAGGCCATTCAGCCCATCATGTCTATGCCGGCCAAAAATAGAAAAAGGAAACTAGCCGCTCATTTTATTCCCCCTTTCCAGTACCTGGTCTGTAGCCTTGCAGGTTACAGCACTTCAGATGCAGGTCCAGGTACCTTTTAAATGAGTTGAGCATTTCAGCCTCAGCCATCAACTTAGTCAGTGAATTCCAGATGCCCACCACCCTCTGGGTGAAACAGTTTTTCCTCATGTCCCCTCTAATCCTTCTACCTATCACCTTAAATCTCTGCCCCCTGGTAATTGACCCCTCAGTTAGGGGAAACAAGTCTTTCCTGTCTACTCTATCTAAGCCCCTCATAAATTTGTACACCTCAATTAGGTCAATCCTCAGCCTCCCTGTTCTAAGGAAAACAACCCCAGCCTATCCAATCCCTCCTCATAGCTGCAATTTTTAAGCCCTGGCAACATTCTTGTAAATCTCCTCTGCACTCTCTCCAGAGCAATTATGTCCTTCCTGTAATGTGGTGACCAGAACTGTACACAAAATTCCAGCTGTGGCCTAACCAGCGTTTTATACAGTTCCATCATTACATCCCTGCTTTTGTATTCAGTACCTCGCCCAATAAAAGAAAACATTCCATGAACTTTCTTCACCACCTTGTCCACCTGTCCTGCCACCTTCAAGGATTTTTGGACATACAGTTCAAGGTCTCTCACTTCCTCAAACCCTCTTAATAACTTTCCGTTTATTGAGTATTCCCTAGCTTTGATGGCCCTCCCTAAATGCATTACCTCACACTTTTCCGGATTGAACTTGGATAACTGCATCCTCATAATCAAGCTGTTCGCTAGAATAATATCCACTGATTTGAACATTCAGAATTTATGATGCGTAAAACTGATCTAAGCCAGGCAATCTCAAGCTTAAACAGCTATAGCGATAAACAATAACTAAAATGATCAAATACATCATCACTCCTTTGCTGTGGAGGGGAACCTTCCAACTTTAGTTCTGGAGATATGAGGATGTGTAGAGATTCTGACATTTTGTTCAATTATTCTTCCTTTTAGGTTAAGATAGCTGGAGTTGTATCTGCGATAGGATAAACTGGGGAAGGGAGGCGCGTAGTGGCACATAGGAGCCTTCCTGACACATGCTGTATTACATGCCACTGAGGTTTATTGTTTTAGGACTTCAGATAGGAAGAAGTTAGGGGTTCAATGCTTTGAGGGAATCACATTAGGGCCAAGCTCAATAAATCCTGATGCACTTTACTACTGAATTACACAATCCCATGATATTATCTGCGCCTTGTCCAACTATTCTGATTAAAACGTTTCAGAACAATTATCCCAATTTGATCTACGGTCAGCTGGATTGAGTCTATTGCCTTGCTTGGGTTGTCATCACTCAAGTCTCAACTACAGGGAGGATTATGATAAACTGAGGAAAACTACTTCCTGCATTTTTACTCTTTACACCATTTGGAGTGTTCAGCACAGTAATGAGCCTTAACATAGTAAAAATTAGATCTGATTTAGTACAGTTGCTTTCCATTAACCCGCTGATTATTTGCAGATCTGAAACCTGTTTTTCATCCCCTTGCAACTACCATGAATAAAATGCCTTCAAATAAAATTCTGAATAATGCTTCTCTGTTGAAAGGGTGACAGGATATAAATTGGTCTCAGTTTACATCTTTGTGCTCAAATAATCGTCATGCAAATTTGGTCCACAGTCGTTAAATGCGAAACGAGAAAACGCAAGTGGAGAGTGAGGCTCTCTGCCCTACACAATCACTCCTTTGTGGTGACTTGATGGGTCTAGTCAAACTATGCACTCAAGGAATGGATTTGGCCCCCACAACAGCCCCTCATCTGCCTGTCAGGGATACTATTGTCTAGGGAGATGGAGGAAATGTATCCCTCCCCTAACCACCAGCACCCCGCCCACCAAAACCCACCCCCCACCCCCAACAAGACACTACTAAGCAACTAGTTACATAGCAGCACTGATATAGGGAGTCAAATGCCGACCCTGTCAGGCAAATAATAATGAGTGGGGCAAAGAGAATAGAAACAAAGCTGGAAGCCTAAGTGAAAATGGAGGCAAATACTCCTTTGGTTTAAATTACTGGCTAATAAAGACTGAAGAAAATATTAAACAAAATGAGCACTCCTATTTCCAAAACTTGAAGGCAGAACATTTATAAATGATAATTCCTTCATGATTTTCTCTGCAATTATCTTATCCCCTGAAGTCACAGCATGAGTTTAGGCCAAGTGAGCTTTCCTCTGTGATGTAAATTTAGGGAATTGGTTTAGGTGTTTTCGCGAGATAATTTGAAAACAAAGGTTGCCCAGTACTTTTTCAGGAAACCATTTAAACTTCTTTAAACCGTTAAATTTCACTCAATGAACATTCCCTGTCAGGAATTAATTGCGGTTTGGGATTTTTTTTCAAACTCCTCCTGGGTTTTCTCACTCTTGGAAATTTGCACCTTTTCTCCCACATCCACAGCATCTTCCTCAGTTGAGAGGGAAAGAGTGAGAGGTGGTTATACACAGAGGCGGGTCTGTGCAAATGGCTTCTTGAATACAAGTTGCCATGCAGAGAAGGACAAAAGCATTTCATCATATCTCTGAGACAGTCTCAAGGTGCTTCGTGTACAATGAAATACCTTAATACATATAGGCAAACATGGTGGACATTGTGCAGTTAGCAAAGTGAGGAATGTGGGTTGAGAAAGGAACATCAGCTACGACACTGGGGGAACTCCAATTTTTAACACCTACTGGAACCAACAAGTAAGAACTCGACTTAACGTGTCACCTGAAGAACATCGCTCTCGCTGGTCAAGCATCCCCTCAGCATGGTAATGGAGCATCAACCTATATTGTGTGCTCAGGTCTTTTGAAACCACAACTCTGATTCAAAGATGGATCAGCAATTGAGCTCAACTGACAATGGAATAATATAGACTTGCAATGTGATGTTGACATCCTGGAGTTTCTTGATTACCTGGCCAGGGAAAAAATTCAACCTTTTTCAGTTAGAAGTTGGGCAGAATGAATATAGACAGGAAATTCCAGGTGGTTTGTTGGAAGGAGGGGCCACATGACCTATTCTGATTCTACACCTTCTCTTGGCATTAGACCTACCGAAGCTGCCAGTGACACTTTTAGTCAAGTAATCAGAAGGGGCAATTGAGTTATTGGGGAGAAATTCATCCCTGGCCAGTTTTCCATCCTCCTTCAGTTAATATAGAAAACACAAGTGCAAGTATCTATTAAAGTTATGACTTCATTTCTGGTTTCTCATTGAAGAGTTCAGTGTTGTACCACAAGGGTACTGCTCAATTTCTGCAAGAGCTACACATTTTGCTAAAGACTGTTGATTTGTAAAAGTTGTCACAGAGAATGTACCTTATAGTCTCCCAACCTCATAGTCTCCCAACCTTGGACGGCCCGCTTCTATCTCCTACCCAAAATCCACAAACAGGACTGTCCAGGCAGACCAATCGTGTCAGCCCATTCCTGCCCCACGGAACTCATTTCTTGCTATCTTGACTCCATTCTCTCTCCCCTTGTCCAGTCTCTTCCCACCTACATCCGCGGTTCCTCTGACACCCTACATCATATCAACAATTTCCAGTTCCCTGTCCCCAACCGCCTCCTCTTCACCATGGACGTCCAATCCCTCTACACCTCCATCCCCCACCGGGATGGTCTGATGGCTCTCCGCTTCTTCCTCAAACAGAGGCCTGAACAATCCCCATCCACCACTACTCTCCTCCGTCTGGCTGAACTTGTTCTCTCATTGAACAATTTCTCCTTAAACTCGTCTCAACTTCCTCCAAATAAAAGGTGTGGCTATGGGTACACACATGGGCCCCAGTTATGCCTGTCTCTTTATGGGGTATGTGGAACATTCCTTGTTCCAGTCCTACTCCGGCCCCCTCCCACAACTCTTTATCTGGTACATCGATGATTACTTCGGTGCTGCTTCATGCTCTCGTCTGGACCTGGAAAAATTTATTAATTTTGCTTCCAATTTCCACCCCTCCATCATTTTCACATGGTTCATCTCTGACACTTCCCTTCCCTTCCTTGACCTCTCTTTCTCAATTTCTGGTGATAGACTGTCCACCGATATTCATTACAAGCCTACCGACTCCCACAGCTACTTCGACTACAGCTCCTCACACCCCGTTTCCTGTAAGGACTCCATCCCATTCTCTCAGTTCCTTCGCCTCCGTCGCATCTGTTCTGATGATGCAAAAACAGTTCCTTTGACATGTCTCCCTTCTTCCTTAACCAAGGTTTTCCACCAACGGTGGTTGACAGGGCCCTCAACCGTGTCCGGCCCATCTCCAGCACATCCGCCCTCACACCTTCCTCTCCCTCCCAGAGCCATGATAGGGTCCCCCTTGTCCTCACTTATCACCCCACCAGCCTCTGCATTCAAAGGATCATCCTCCACCATTTCTGCCAACTCCAGCATGATGCCACCACCAAACACATCTTCCTTTCACCCCCCCCGGCGGCATTCCGTAGGGATCGTTCCCTCTGGGACACCCTGGTCCACTCCTCCATCACTCCATACACCTCAACCCCCTCCCACGGCCCTTTCCCATGCAACCACAGAAGGTGCAACACCTGCCCCTTTTACTTCCCCTCTCCTCACCGTCCAAGGGCCCAAACATTCCTTTCAAGTGAAGCAGCATTTCACTTGCACTTCCCTCAATTTAGTCTATTGCATTCGCTGCTCCCAATGCAGTTTCCTCTACATTGGAGAGAACAAACGCAGACTGGGTGACCGCTTTGCGGAACACCTTCGGTCTGTCCGCAAGCATGACCCAGACCTCCCTGTCGTTTGCCATTTCAACACTCCACCCTGCTCTCATGCCCACATGTCCGTCCTTGGCCTGCTGCATTGTCCCAGTGAAGCTCAATGCAAACTGGAGGAACAGCACCTCATCTTCCGACTAGGCACTTTACAGCCTTCCGGACTTAACATTGAGTTCAACAATTTTAGATCATGAACTCTCTCCTCCATCCCCGCCCCCTTTCCGATCCCCCATTTTTTCCAATAATTTATAATTTTAAAAATGTATTTTTCTTTTCCCACCTATTTCCATTATTTTAAAATTTATTTCCATCCATTGTTTTACCTCCACCTTTTAGCCTATTTCGATCCCTTCCTCCCACCTTAATGTCACCAATAGCACATTCCTTAGCTAATATCACCACCGTCAACGCCCCTTTGTCCTTTTATCCATGACATCTTTGGCAATCTCTTCTTTGCCTCCACCTATCACTGGCCCTCTATCCAGCTCTACCTGTCCCACCCCCTTAAACAGCTTATATTTCACCTCATTTCTATTTCTCTTCAGTTCTGATGAAGAGTCATACAGAGTCGAAACGTTAACTGTGTTCCTCTCCGCAGATGCTGTCAGACCTGCTGAGTTTTTCCAGGTATTTTTGTTTTTGTTTCAGGTTTCCAGCATCCGTAGTATTTTGCTTTTATTTTTGCTTATACCTTAAAGAGTACTTGATATCGAATCATTTTGATTTGAATTACAAGGCGTAGACATGAAGCTTAATGAGCTACAGGACTAGGATTGTAAAATGTATTATCATCAACTGAAAACTCATTTTGAATCTTCTTTATGCTGCTCTAATGTTAATCTCTGCTATGAAAAAGCCAATAGGGGATAGGTACTACTGCAATACAACCACACTGCTCCAGCTTAACTGGGAAAATCTGAATCAAAAGAAATCTCGTCAACGGTCCAATTTTTATTATAATGGCCCAGTGTTTGTGCTGAGCGATGAAGCAATGGCGCTCATTCTTCACCTCAAAGTAAGCCTCGCTGAGAGATTTCAGCTCTATCTTAGAATCACAAAGTTGTTATGGCACACAAGGTGGCCATTCAGTCCACTGTGTCCGCATCTGCTCTCCAAATGTGCATTGTGACTCAGTGCCATTCTCCTGCCTTTTAACCGTACCCTTGCTCGTTGTTTCTATTCAAATAATCATCTAACGCCTCGACTGAACCTGCCTCCACCACACTTCCAGGCAGTGTGTTCCAGACTCGAACCACTTGCTGTGTGAAAAGGTTTTTTTTTCACATCATATTTGCTTCTTTTGCAAATCACTTTAAATCTGCGCCCTCTCATTCTTGATCCTTTTACTAGCGGGAACAGTTTCTTCCTATCTACTCTATCCAGCCCCCTCATGATTTTCAACACCTCTATAAAATCTCCTGACAGTCCCAACCTCTCCAAATCTATCTTCATAACTGAAGTTTCTCATCCCTGGAACCATTCTTGTAAATGTCTTCTGCACTCTCTCCAATGCGTTCACATCCTTCCTATAATGTGGTGCCCAGAACTGTACACAATACACCAGCTGAGGTCTAACTACTGTCTTACATAAGTTCAGCATAACCTCCTTGCTCTTGTACTCTATGCCCCTATTAATAAAGCCCAGAATGCTATATGCTTTATTAACTGCTCTCTCCACCTGTCCTGCCACCTTCGATGATCTATGCACATATACAACCAGGTCCCTCTGCTCCCTAATTCCCTTAAGAATTGTACCACTTATTTTATATTGTCTCTCCATGTTCTTCCTACCAAAATGCATCACCTCACACTTCTCCACATTGAACTTCATCTGCCACCTATCTGCCCACTCCACCAACTTGTCTATGTCCTTTTGAAGTTCTACACTGTCCTCACAGTTTACAATGCTTCCAAGTTTGGTATCATCTGCAAATTTTGAAATTGTCCCCTGCACACCAAGATCTAGATCATTAATATATATCAGGAAAAGCAAGGACCCCAATACCGGCCCCTGGGGAACTCCACTACAAACCTTCCTCCAGCCTGAAAAATACCCATTGACCATTACTCACTGTTTCCTATTACTCAGCCAATTTTGTATCCACTGCCTCTTTTATTCCATGGGCTATAACTTATCTCACAAGTCTGTTGTGTTGCACTGTGTTGAATACCTTTGAAAGTCCACGTACACCACATTGTTAGGAAATTAGGGACCTAAAAGGGGATCTACACATGGAGGCAGGGGGTATTTTGTTTTGGTGGTGGGGGTCGGCTGTCCGCCCACTGCCGAGCCGGTGGGGCCCACCCGCCCATCGAGGGCAAAATTCTGCCCACTGTCTATTTCCAACTCTGTAACACTGCCTGACTTCACCCTGTCTCACTTCATCTGCTGCTGAAAGTCTCATTCATGCCTTTGACATTGCCAGACCTAACTATCCCAATGCGCTCCTGGCCGGCTTCCCATCTTCCATTCTCTAGAAAACTAAGCTCATCCAAAGCTCTGCTGCCTGTGTCCTAATTTGCACCAAGATCCCATCCATCCATTGGTCCTGTAGTCGCTGACTTACATTGTCTCCGGGTTAAACAATTACTCAATTTTAACATCTTATAATTGTTTTTAAATCCCTCCATGGCCTTGCCCCTCCTTTTCTTTTTAATCTCCTCCAGCCCTAACACTGTCCAAAATATCTACACTCTACCAATTCTGACCTTTTGACTGCCCCTGATTTTAAAGCGCTCCACCATTGGTGGCCATGCCTTCAGCTGCTGAAGCCCTAAGCTCTGGAATTCCCGCCCTGAATCTTTCGGCCTTTCAACCTTTCTTTCCTCCTTTAAGATGCTACTTAAAAAGCAACACAAACAACTAATATTCATATAGTGCCTTTCATGTATTAAAACATCCCAAGTTGCTTAACAGGAACATTATAAATCAAAACATGACACCGAGACACATCAGGAGATATTAAGTCAGATGACCAAAAGCTTGATCAAAGTGGTAGGTTTTAAGGAGTGTCTTCAAGGAAGAAAGAGTGGTAGAGAGGCAGAGAGGTGCATGGAGGGGATTTCAGAGCTTCGGACCTTGACAGCTGAAGCCATGTCATCAGTGGTGGAGTGATTAAAATCGGGATGCTCAACAGGCCAGAATTACAGGACCACAGATATCTCGAAGGGTTGTGGTGCTGGGAGGGATTACTCTGTAATGTGGAGAGTTTTGAAAACAAGGATCAGCATTTTAAAATCAAGATGTTGCTTGACTGGGAATCAGTGTAGGTCAACAGGGGTAAAAGGGGAATGGTAACTTACTGAGAGTTAAGACTGGGCAGCAGCAGAGCTTTAAATGACCTCATGTTTATGGAGGGTAGAATGTGGGAGATCAGCCAGGAGTGTGATGGAATAATTGTTATGATACAACAGGTGGTATGTGCCAGGCAGACCAAATTCAGTCTTCCCAATATTTACTTGGAGGAGATTTCTGCTCATCCAGTACTGGATGTCAGATAAGCAGTCCGATAGTTTAGCAACAGTGGAGGAGGTGAGAGAGGTGGTGGTAAGGTAGAGCTGGGTATCATCTGCGTACATGTAAAAGCTAATGTTGCACCTTCTGATGTTGTCATTAAGGGGCAGCATGTAGGTGGGGAATAGGAGTGGGGCAAGGATAAATTCTTGGGGGACACCAGGAGCAGGAACATAAGCCATTGCCCTGGCTAAAAATCTAAAAACCTAACTTTTTGACCAAGCTTTTGGTTATCTGCCTTCATAACCCCTTAGGTGGCTCAGTGTCAAATTCTGTTTGATAACACTCCAATGAAATTCCTCAGGATTTTTTACTGCAATAAAGGTACTATATAAGCGCAAGTTGTTGTTATCGTTGTTCTTGCTGCTCTGAAACTGACCACCAGCAGGCGCTCTTAGAGGCCAGTAGTGACCATCTTGCTGATTTTTCAACTCTCGCTGTGGGGAAGTAGCTGATTTCGCATTACCATCTGAGGTGACTCACTGAATGGCTGGACAGGCTCGAGGGGCTAAGTGGCTCCGATGTTGCTATGAGTCAGTGTAGCACAGGTTGAACGTTATGATTTTGGCACATTTTGCGATATGCAAATTTGAAGCTCAGAATCCTCTGCAAGCACCCGCCGTGAGAATGTTCTGAAGACGGTTGTTATTATGACATAATGGGAGGAGAGCTACAGCAGCACATGAAACCTTCGCTTCATGGCTTCCTGATGTGAAATTAAAGCTGAAGCCTTGTTATTCCAAGGTGTTAAATTGCCCTTTTATCATTAGGAAAACACTGACCAAAACTGCAGCAGTAAATTTCAACAGAGCAAAGGCAGAGTCACTTTGTGGATAACTAAAAATGGGTCTAATCCTTAGAATCAATGGTGATCTAGAGCAAAAACCTCTCAGATTAGAACTTTGCATTAAGGTAAAATAATAGTCTACTGATGTGTAAAATGAAATGAAGCGCTTATTATCCTTCTGAAAATGCATTTCTAACGCTTCCAAACAGAACAGTAAAATACCTGTACTGTGCAGAAAGATGCTTTTAAAGTGACAGCACAGATATAAACTCGGATTCGGACAATTTTCTCTGGGCAGCAAAATTCTCATGAAGGGCAAATTTATTACAGGGCTATAGGAACAGAGCAGGGGTCATTTGAATAGCTCCACCCAAGAGGCAGCATGGGCACAATGGGGTGAATGGCCTCCTTGTGTGTTGTTTCATTCTAATAATTCCCATATGTCACATGCACACAAACAAAAAATAAAATAGGAATGCAGTTGATTTTGTGGTGGCTGACATGTTGAATATGGATCTCTCTTGAGCTTTGCGTTGGAAGTTCCCCTCCAAGCCGCTCACCATCCTGCCTTGGAAATATATCGCCGTTCCTTCACTGTTGCTGAGTCAAACTCCTGGAATTCCCTCCCTACCAGCACTGTGTGTGTACCTACACCACATGGACTGCAGCGGTTCAAGAAGGCAGCTCACCTTCTCAAGGGAAACTAGGGATGGGCAATAAAAGTTCTAGCCTTGCCAGCGATGCCCACAAACAATAAAATGCAGTGATCTTGTGATGGCTGACATGTTGAATATGGATCTCTCTTGAGCTTTGTGTTGGAACAAGATCAGGCTTGGTTATAAGGAACATTCTAGTAGCTGGGTTTGCTCCTTATAGGCTTATTCATGTATTGAAATTCAATATGAAATTAGATAAAAGCTTTAGCATGCTCAGAGCTTTACTGAACTGCCCATTTCAAGCAAATCACTTACCCACATAGCCTGGGGTGCCACACGCTGTAGACATAACATCTCCCGCGCCTTCCATTTTGGACAAGCCAAAATCGCTGATCATAATTTTGGATTCTTCATCAGGGCTGAAGTACAAGAGGTTTTCTGGCTGAGTAAAGATTTGGGAAGAAAAACACACAAGACTATTTTTGATTTTCTTCATTTTGGGAAAGAGGAACATTTAATAATTAGAAAATAAAAGTAGCATTATGCGTAATTTTCTGTCTGAAGATGAACCCGCTGGTAAGTTGCATAGGGTCTATGGAAGGAACAGGAATGTCTTTTCCTGTTCCAGGATTTATTTGGAACAGGTGAATCCAGTTTCTGGAATGTTCCACAGTGCTGTCAATTCCACCTAGCTGCCGTCAGGCCAAGCTGAAAGAATCCTATTTTTAAATTAAACAGACTGCAATATTAGAACTGATTGAAAAATGCATTTAGGGAATGAGTTCAATCATTTAAAAACATTGATCACAAAACAGTTAAATAACAGCTAATGAAGGGTGCAGTAGCATCGTTGTTATGTTGCTGGACTAGCAATCCAGGACCAAAACGCTGGATTAATGATCTAGTGGAATGAGTTCAAATCCCACCATGGTAGCTGAGGAATTTAAATTGAAATAATTAAATCTTGAATAAAAAGCTCATTGACCATGAAACTAATGCCCTTTTGGGCAGGAAGTCTGCCATCCTCACCCAGTCTCGCCCATAGCCGAGGGACACCAGGCCCACAGCAACGTGGTTGACTCTTAACTGCTCCTCTGAAGTGGCCGAGCAAGTCACTCAGTTGTATTCAAGCAGGAAGCTCAGCACCACCTTCTCACGGGCAATCAGTCCTGGGCAGTGATAGCCCACATCCCATGATCGAATCTCTAAAAAGCCTAGCTTTAACATTTATCTTCCTTCTGATAAAAACAAAAAGCTAAGAGTTTGATTGCCAGTGTGGTTTAAATCCTGAGAGCATTAGGGGGCATGGTTGAGTCTATTTACTGAGGCTGACAGTGCGAACTAGTGAATTAAGCCTGCGCACTTGAAGTAATATAATGATACTCAATACTAGACTAATGGTCACATCTACTGATGCCAGCTGTGTTCAGACTATGGAATTTTCCAAGTCAATTCTCCTACTGTGATCATAAGCACTCACTGTTATCAGTAAAACAGCCCTAAGAGATGTTCGGCTTTTAGATGGATACTAATGGTGAGACTCTATAGCCACCACCTTTGTGTTACATGAGCAGGAACTAACACCTTAATAGGAAGGTGTTGCTGGCAGAAAGTGCTGCAGGAATTACTGTCTTGCTGTTAAAATAATTGGATACTTTCATCTTTGTAGCATCAACTGTCTCTGCCCCTGTTCAACCTATCAGCTGCTGAAACCCTCATCCATGCCTTTGTTACCTTCAGAAATGAATATTCCGATGCCCTCCTGGAAAGCCACCCATCTTCCAAAACTTCAGCTCAGTGAAAGCTCTGCTGCTTGTATCCTAGCTCGCACCAATCCCCCATTCATCCATTACCTCTGCACTTGCTGACTTATGTTGGCTCCCGGTTTAGCCACGCCGCAATTTTAAAATGATCATCCTCGCTGTCAAATCTCTCCATGGCCTCCTCGCTCCACTCCATCCCTGAAACCTTCACCAGCCCCAATATCCTTCGAAACATTGGCTTCCTTCCAATTCTGGATTTTGCACATCCCCTATTTTAATCGCTACACCACTGGCAGCTGTGCCTTCAGCTGTCTGACCCCTTGGTTTTGGAACTCTCTCCCTAAACCTCTCCACTTCCCTACCTTCTCTCCTCCTTTACAACACTCCTTAGAACCTACCTCCCTCTTATCCTAATATGTCTTTTTGTGGCTTGGTGTCAAATTTTGTTTGCTAACACTGATGTGGAGTGCTCCTGGACCTTCCACTGCATGAAGGATGTTTTATAAATGGGAGTTGTTGTTATACAGATGTAGCTCAGGACTACAGAGTTAACCTATCAGATTCATTTACCATTTTAAGACATATGGGCCTGAGTGACTTCACAAGGATTGGGGTGGATCGTTGGAAGCTCATCATGTGAAAGGAGCAACATCCTGAGTTCTGGCAGCTCTCTGACCGCAGTGTGAGGTTGCAACATCTAAACAGGAGAGTTACATTGATCCTGAATCACTGGTACTGCTGGACTGGCCCACAAAATATTAGCAGAGACAAAGCAAATTCCTGCTGGGTCAATTTTAAAATCTCTTCCATTGTATCAATCATTACAGATTACCTAGGCTCTGTTTAATTTTGAAATTAATTTTAGATGATCTGATCTTTGAGTAATTTTACTTTACAAAGACCTTTTGTAACAGTCATTAGGCTAAAAGATCATATCATCCTAGCTGTACAAATATGCTGCATCAAGTTACAACAGGGCATTATTCTTGACATACAGGACTAACAAGATACAACAGTGATGCTGATGATTGAAGATATGTTAGCAACATGATCTAGTGTGGCAGGATTATCACCATATTCAAAAAAATCTTGGCTCAATCTCTTATATTGGAAATGAGTTGTGAAGTAACAGTCTCCATATGCTGGCTGTATCTGACGGAATAACATTTCTTCCACAACTTTATGCATAATTTCTTCCGGAAGTCAGAACAAATCTCACTTCGAACATTTAATGATTAACAAATTTAGAATAAATCATTCATTGACAATGTTCTTAAGAAAAAAGACTTGCATTTATAATAGCACTTCTAATAATCTCTGGACATTGCAAAGCACTTTACAGCCAATGAAGTATGTAGGGAATGTGGCAGCCAATCTGTACACAGCAAGCTCCCACATTGTGATAATGATAAGATAATCTGTTTTTGTAATGTTGTTGGAGGAATAATTATTGGCCAGGATACTGGCTCTTCTTCAAGATGCTATGGGATATCTTACATCCACCTGAGAGCACAGACAGAGCCTTGGTTTAATGTCACTTCTGAAAGGTGGCACCTCTAACAGTGCAGCACTCCATTAGCACTGCACTGGACTGTTGGCCTAGGTTTTTGTGCTCACGTTCTGGAGCACAACCTTTTGCTCAGAGATGAGGGTGCTTCTAGCTGAGCCATAGCTGATCCTGAGAGGCAAAGGCAAGTTAGCAAGGTGATTCTGACCTGATTGCATGTATGTGTTAAGTTTTGTGTGTGTTAGCTTTAATGAATCAATATGGATATTTATCAGGTCCCCTTGACCTCTGGAGATGCAGGGTCAGTGAGGGGAAACCTCATTGGATGGGACTGGTGGGGGCAATTGCCTAATCCCTTTCTAATCTCAGGGACACAAATTCTCAGTTTAGGGAGTCCCTGCCCTTGCCTCCATCCCCTGGGCATCAGTTGCCTTTTAAGGTGTGGATGGAAATTCTGCCCCAGCTCCTGCGCCCCATTGCTCCCCCCCCACTCCAACCAATTAGCCAGGAAGCTTCTAGAATTGGTGGCGACCCTGCATAAACAAGTTCCACCATTTTCTGGAACATTCTGCTGGTTTCGCAGCAGGGTTACAGTGGAAGCCTGGTTAAACTCATGAGAAATTTCACAGTTAATGTGCTCATGGAAATGAAAGAAATTAGAAGATTGAAAATACCAAGAGGACTGCTATTTATTGGTTGTAGCTTTTGTACAGGGAAAATCAATAGGAAATGTTTAAAAGACATGCACATTAATCCTTCTGTAAAGGTCACTTTAGGTTGTAACCTTCTGTTTATCACTGCTTCTAGCAACGCAAGGCTTTCTTTGTCTATTAAACAGGCAAGTCAGAACAGGACATCAAGAACCTACCTTCAAGTCTCGGTGAACAATGCACATTTTATGTAGATACTGCACAGCATCCAGTACCTGCCGTATCAGAGTGCTGGCATCCTTTTCAGTATAAAACCCTTTCTCCACAATCCTGTCAAACAACTCCCCTCCCGACACCCTGGAAAACAAGCAGAAAAGGAGATGTATGCGAAATACGAAAGAAAAGAAAACTTGTTTTTTTTTATCTAAACATAAACCGTGTTTTTACTTGGATGGGGATTTGGTTTGTTGTGTGACGGGTGCAAATCTTGCTAAAGAGTCTTCAAACCAAACTGCCGGGAAACCCATGTTAGAATCACCAAATGGTTACAGCACAGAAGGAGGCCATTCGGCCCGAAGAGTCCACGCTGCTTCTTTGAGAGAGCAACTCAGCTAGTCCCACTTCACTGCCCTTTTCCCATAACCTCGAAAATTTCATTTCTTCAGGTACTTAGCTAATTCCCTTTTGAAAACCATGACTGAATCCACCTCCACCATCCTCTCAAGCGGCACAGTCCAGAGCCGAATCACTCACTGCTTAAAAAAAAATGTTCTCATGTCAACTTTGCTTCTTTTGCCAATCTCCTTAGATCTGTGACTCAGGGAATCGTTTCTATCTACCCTGTCCAGACCCATCGTTGATTTTGAACACCTCTATTGATTCTCCTCTAAACATTCTCTCCTCTGAGGAGAACAGCCCAGCTTCTCCCATCTATTCACGCAGCAGAAATCTCTCATCTCCGGAACATCCTTGCAAAATATTTTCTGCACCCTCTCCAAAGCCTTTGCATCCTTCCTAAAGTGCAGAGTCCAGAATTGGACACAATGCTCCGGTTGAGGCTGAGCCAGTGCTTTATAAAGGTTCACCATAACTTCCTTCCCTTTGTACTTAGGTCTCTATTTTTCAACCTGCCTTGCCAATTTCAGTGATTTGTGTAGATATACCCCCAGCTCTCTCTGTTCAGTGATTTGTGTAGATATACCCCCAGCTCTCTCTGTTCAGTGATTTGTGTAGATATACCCCCAGCTCTCTCTGTTCAGTGATTTGTGTAGATATACCCCCAGCTCTCTCTGTTCAGTGATTGGTGTAGATATACCCCCAGCTCTCTCTGTTCAGTGATTTGCGTAGATATACCCCCAGCTCTCTCTGTTCAGTGATTTGTGTAGATATACCCCCAGCTCTCTCTGTTCAGTGATTTGTGTAGATATACCCCCAGCTCTCTCTGTTCAGTGATTTGTGTAGATATACCCCCAGCTCTCTCTGTTCAGTGATTTGCGTAGATATACCCCCAGCTCGCTCTGTTCAGTGATTTGTGTAGATATACCCCCAGCTCTCTCTGTTCAGTGATTTGTGTAGATATACCCCCAGCTCTCTCTGTTGCCTACGCCTGCTCGTTAAATCAGATTTCTGCTTTCCAGCTATGGTGTGCACACTCCCTCCTCACAGGGAACAGACCGCTTCAGGCATTGTAGCTCCTCGTGTTTTATAAAGTCAGTGAGCTTCTGGCCACAATGTCCACACTCTCCGTATTTGTGATTGAAATTCAGCTTGAATATACCCTGCTCAAACATCTCGTTGCTGCGCTAAATCATCCTATCAACCTATGGTGCTCAGGATTAATACACTGCCATTGAACAATCACTTTTATCCCCAATCTTTCCCAGTTTTTTTTATTCATTCATGGGAAGTGGGCTGGGCCAGCATTTATTGCCCATCCCTAATTACCCTTGAGAAGGTGGTGGTGAGCTGCCTTCTTGAACCGCTGCAGTCCATATGGGGTAGGTACACCCACAGTGCTGTTAGGGAGGGAATTCCAGTATTTTCACCCTTCCCAGTTGGTATTATTTTTTAGGGGAGAGCAGAGCCATATAAGAATTGGATTGAGAGGCGGGGGGGTCATAGTTCAGAAGCAACCTATCATAAGATACAGAAATTGAAAAGTAAACTTTTTTTGAGAGGTCAGACATTTGGCATCCGAGTTTCATTTTAGAAATGTCCAGAATCACGGCTCAAAAATTAGCCACGTGATAAACTTAATGGTGCTGTATAAGCAGCCTGGAGAACTTTAAGATGGCGCCATTCACCCGATCCATCAATCACCCTCAAATATTTATGCTATTGGGACAAGAGAGAAGGAGGCTTCATATACTGCCCTAGGCTAAGAACAAGAATTCTCTGATTGAAAAGAGGCTGCATTCTACCTCGATGTGGTGCACAGCCACAGGCTCAACTGGTAGCAATCTTGCCTTTAAGCCACAAAGGTCTGGGTTCAAGTCCCACTCCAGAGCTTGAGCACAAAAATCAAGGCTGACACTCCAGTGCAGGGAGTGAGGGAGTGCTGCACTGTCAGCGGCCCTGTCTGTTCTCTCAGGTGGATGTAAAAGATCCCATGACTTTGAAGAAGAGCGTGGGAGTTATCCATCGTGTCCTGGCCAATATTTATCCCTCAATGAGAGTCACAAAAAGAACAGATTATCTGGTTGTTATCACATTGCTTTTTGTGAGAGTTTGCTGTGCACAAATTGGTTGTGGCTTCCTACATTACAACAGTGACTACACTTCAAAAAGTACTTCATTGGCTGTAAAGCACTTTGAGGTGATTGCAAAAAACACAATATAAGTGCAAGTCTTTTGCAACATCAGAGTAGTAGAAAGAACTTGCATTTATATAGCACCTTTCATGATCTCAGAACAGAGCCAATGAGGTATTTATGAACCGTGTGACTTTTGTACGATGGTACAAGCCAATTTGTACATAGCATCATCCCACAAACTGCAATGAGATAAATAACCAGACAATATGCTTTATTATGCTGTCTATTGAGCAATTAATGTTGGTCGGGACTGGGAAAATTCTGTTGCTCTACATCCCATATGGTTTTTCATATCCTCGTGGGAAGACTGACATGGGGCAAGATTTTAACTCAATCAAAACCCGTTCTCTGATACAGAGTCAAAATTAGGCCGTGTGCTCTCTTGGTTTCACATCTTCTCCAATGATGGTGCCTGTGGCAGTGCCGGACATGCTCAGCACTGCTCTGAAATAGCGGCGCGGGTTATGTAAACACAAGAAATAGTAGGAGGAGCAGGCCATTTGGCCCGATCAGCCTGCTTTTGTCATTCAATAGGATCGTGGCTAATCTGGTTGTGGCCCCTCGTAGCTCAAAACCTGGGGTGAAATTTTACGGCAGGGGGATTTTATGCTCCCGCCGAAGCCAATGAGGTTTAGGATGGTCTCGCGGCGTTTTACGGCCCTGCCCCCGTCAAAACGGGGCCTTAAAATTCTGCCCCTGGGGTGGGGATTGAAGACGGGGGGCGGTACTTTACACCCCCATCGCAGCAGAGGGTGGGGCCATAAAAGTCCGTTGACTTCAGCAGAACCACAAAATCCCACTGGCGTAAAATTCTACCCATGATCTTCTGATCCAGGAGATAAAAATGCTACCACTCAGCCCAGCCTCAAATGTATACACTTATCTCCAGTTGGATAAGAAATGATCAGATTTGTTTTTTAACACAGAAAATTCCTGCGTCGATGGCAGCAGTTCAGCAGCAATGTGAAGCAACTCACAACAACGTTGTACCGCACGGGGGATAGCGACCATTGTTAAAGGAAGAATGAACAGAGCTTTCCACCAGAGCTAAAAAAAAAATACATCTAGATTTCATTTGGAAAGCAAGACTATTTTAATTTAAGATTGCAGAAATAACCGAGCCCTTGTTTACGTATTCAGGATGTTGCAGTTCCTATCCATTGCCGTCACCACAGAATCTTGAGCGCGAAAGCCTTGGTTTTGCTGTCTAGGGTGTAAAAGTATCTCATTTGTGGCCACTGCAGTTGTGTACTCTGGGGAGAAATAAATCTAGAGAATACAGGGAGAGCCCAAAAAACAAAATGCCCAAATTTAGAAAGGGTTTATTTTTAGCTCAATTGCTTCACTGGCTGCTGGTTTGGTGTCTCCAGTCTGGGAATATAAAAATGAAAATAACTTTTCCCTGCCAAAACTGAATTACTAGCCTTGCTTTAATCAGAAAGAAAAGCAGGGAAGGAAAGGAAGATAATTTACATTTATATCTTCTTCTTCATATAGCACCTTTCACAACCTCAGGACGTCCCGAAGTGCTTTAGAGCCAATGAGATGTAGCCACATAGGAATAAATGGATCAATAAATTCCACTCAGCTCACTGTTTTTTTATTTATAGTCAAGGGGCTAAGGACAAAAGGTCAATGAACTCAACTTTGCGCACAAGACTCGTGTCGTAAAACAAAAGTATTTTATGCTTAAGACGCAGAAGGAAATAATAATTAGTTGCCTCCAGGAATTGCATCACTAACTGATTTTCGCTTTTAATTAGGTTGGCCCTTACTCCCATATAATTATTGGCCGCACTCTTTACCCAAAAACCGAGACAGCTCAACAAGTAATACAAGGTAACAGCTAAAGGCGGCAGTAAATCAGGGTGGCTCTGACACTTTGGTCAGAATTTTCCCAGCCCCATGGAGGTGGCTTTGGAGGTGGTGGGAGGGCAGGCAGGGGCGAGAGGTGGAGTGCGGTACGGTGCTGGGGAAATTTCACTAAAAAAGACACTGACCAGCTCCCCAGTGTGTTCCCGCCTCCTTGCACTTTGACCTGCATCTGTGATGCCAACTACCCTGGCAATGTCGGGTACGCAAACAAACTAATCAAGGAGCCACTTAACGGTGATGACTGCAGCAGCATTGCAGTTCTGCCGACACTGCACAGACATCCCCCGGCTCTGCTGTATCTGCACCCCAGGGAGGAGGTGGCTACACAGCCTGAATTACAGCTGATGCAGATCTAAACATCTCCAGGAGAAAACGGTAAGGTTGCTGTCTTCCACTCACAGCCTTGCCATTAAGTGAGGATTTCCCGGGGCGGAATGTTCTGCCTGTCGGGCGGGCGGAGCAGGAGCGGGCGCGGCTGGGCTCAGGCCCGATCAGCGCCCACGATCGGGTCCGCGCCGCCATTTTACACGGGCAGACCAATTAAGGCCCCCCCCAGCGTGAAACGCGGCTCCCGAGGACAGCGGGAGTGGGCGGGCGGCGGTGGGGCTGCTATGACCACCGGGTCCAATGGCGACCCGGGCGGCCTGTTTAAACGTGCTCCTGCAGCCTGGCAAAGGCTGCCAATCACGGCCAGCAGAAGGGCTCCCCTCCCCAGGGCGCTGCTGGTGAGCTGGCCAGGCAGGAGGGTAGGGCAGGGGGGCCACTATGCCCCTTGTTTCTCAGGCGATTGCCTTGCTGCCCTCCTCGAGGGGGTGGCAGCATGGAGGGAGGTCCTCGTTCCCAGGGGCGGGAGGAGGAGACCGCCCTCCCCCGCCCCCATATGACCAAACGTGCCTGGGAGGAGGAGGCGGAGGTGGTGAGCTCCCACGACGTGGTGCGGCGCACCTGGATCCAGTGTCGCAAGTGTTTCAACGACCTGTTGCACTCGGGAAGGGTGAATACCATGTTGGCATTGGTCACTTAACACAGCAGGTAGGCTTTCCCCCCTGGTGCCCCCACCACCAAGTCTGAGTGCAGTGACTGCATTGAATCATTGACGGTATGTGTCCTTTGCTGGGTGGGCCAGCAGATATTTATTGCCCATGCTGAGGTTACCCTGAGAGGGTGGTGAAGAGATGGGTTCTGCCCCCGCAGCATGTGTTACACTGAGACCCACATGACTGCTTTGGGGACAACCTGGAGGAGCTGCACCTGGGCGCAGAGCTGGAACTCCAGGACATGTCACAGTCAGGGTGATGAGATGCTGGGAGGGGAGCTTCAAGGTGGCATTGGCACCGATCGATCTGCTGCCCTCTGTGCTCCACGTGCTTGCGCCTCCTTGCTTTGCAAGGTTGGACCGTGTGGTGCCTAATGTGATGTAGGCAGCATTTCGCCAAGGGGGTGGGGGTGGAGGGGGACAGGCCTGGCATCTTTGTGTGAGTGTTCGGCAGCAGCGGGGTGAGGAGGCACTGGAGCCCTGCAATGTCCCACTCTGGTTGAGGTGGACCACCCACGAAGAGATTCCAGGTACAAGTAGCACTAATCAATGCTCTTCTCTCCTTTTCAGGAGAAGAATGTTCATAATGTCGCCGAGCCCAGTTGGCCATCGTTACCAGTTTCGAGCAGGAGGCCCTTGATCTGGAGAGGCACCATGAGCCCAGGTCCACCGGTGTTGGTGAGGCTGGGGTGCCACGGGCAGGTATGTTTGCCCAGCACTGAGGTCACCATTGTTCTCCCATTGTTCAGCCATGGCAGTGCTGAATGTTCAGTGATTGAAGTTTGCAACATGGCTTGACCATTGCTTATGGAAGGATGAGCCCATAATGATCCGGGGGACAGGGATACACACTGACATTGTCTCCACGTTAACTGATCCAATGTCCTTGTTCTTCCTTTCAGCATCAGCGGAGCAGGGCCGGGAGGAGGAGGCACAGGGTCCCCCTCTCATACCTGAGGGTCCTGAAGTCTCTGACCCACCAGCGTCACACCATCTCTGCCAGGCAGGCACCAGCGCAGATACTGGCACCTTAGTGGGAATTAGATCATCGGCTAGTGTCCCGGGGCACAGCGCTGAGGGCACTTCACATTCACTGGAGGAGCTGGCAGAGACAGGGAGTGCCCATAGCGCCAGCAGTCAGAGGGCTGCAGGGGACCAGGCACATGCTCAGTCAGTGGCTGATGATGAACCTCTGGAGTTGTCCATGAGGCAGCAAACACTGGAAGTCCGGCAGGGTGTGCGGGAGGATCTGGCACAGATACATGAGGCTATGCTTGGCTTGGTGTCCGTGGTGGAGGAGTCCACGCAGACCATCGCCAATGCAATGAGCCTCATGTCCGAACGCCATGCTTCCTCCATGGAGAGAGTGGCGACTCTCATGGAGAGGATCCTCCAGGAGACCCGCCAGGGCTTCCTGGGGATGCGCTCGGACCAGCAAACCCTCACATTGGCAATGACCTCAGCTGGTCATTGCCAGTGTGGGAGATGGTGTGGGCACCAAGTTTCCCAGCTCGGTGCCCATCCATCCACGGTGAGCAGGGAGGTCCAAAGTGACCTCACTTTGGCACAGCAGCTGCCTGTCGTCTCTGCGAGCTCCTCTCAGGGGGCAGCAGCTTCTCCGCCCCTCTGCCAGTGACCGTGGCATCCGATGAGGTTGCGGCGACTGGGGAGATGCCAGTTGTGGAACAGACAGCTCCCTCCCAGGCAGGGCCAGCACAGGCTCCACGGGCCAGAGGACAACCGCCAAGGTCATCGAGGCCAACAGGACAGCAGAGTCAGCAGGCTGGCTCAGATACCACTCTGAACGATGGGGCAGCACCAAGATGTAGCACCCGAAAGCGTAAATTTAAGGCACCTTAGGCACACGAGGGGTTTCTCACTGGTGCTTTTGTGTTGCCCCCACAATGAGGTCATGATTAGTTGGTGTGGTGTTTAACACATTGGTCATTTTGTTTCCTTAAGATCATTTTGTTATATCATTAAATTTAGACATGTGACCATGGCTGAGGGTGCCTCTTTTCCTCTGCAGGTGGATGGTTACCCATGTTATGAGTGAGTTGCGTCATATTGAGCTTTATTGACAAGGCCCTTCGTTAATCTTCCTATCCAGGCAGATTTAGCACTCAGGTATCGAGTATGGAGCCTGCAGCACAGGCTTTTGTTGGAGGTCCACCTGTGGTGTTCTAGCTGAAGGTTCATTGGATTAAAGCCTCCCGGGTGTCCCTGCCTCCCTGGTGTATGCCCGGGTCAGTGTCTACCCCCTCAGCATTTCCCTGTGTGTGCTCATCCTCGGACTCACTGCTGGACTCATCGTGTGCAGCCGCAGACACTGCGTCTACATCTTCATCGTCCACAGTGTCCCCCCTTTCTAGCGCAAGATTGTGGAGAGTGCAGCATGCAACCACTATCAGTGACACACAATCTGGGGGGTACTGGAGTGCACCCCCGAGCGGTCCAGCCATCGGAAGTGCATTTTGAGAAGACCGATGGCTCTCTCCACCACAGCCCTTGTGGTGCCCTGGCTCCTATTGTACCGCTGCACAGCTTCTGTTCTTAGATGGCGGAGAGAGGTCATGAGCCACCTTCTGAGGGGATAGCCCTTGTCACCCAGCAGCCATCCATCCAGGCGGGCTGGAGCACTGAAGAGCCCCGGCACCTGGGAGTGTCTGAGGGTGTAGGCATTGTGGGAGCTGCCTGGGTACCTTGCACAGACTTGTAGAGTCAGCATCCTGTGATCACACACTATCTGCACGTTCATGGAGTGGAAGCCCTTCCTGTTGATGAAGGCACCGGGCTCACCTGCTGGCGCCTTGATGGCCACATGTGTACAGTCTATAGCACCCTGGACACGGGGGAAACCAGCAATGGCCGCGAAGCCTCTGGCTCGCTGTGCCTGACTTGCCTGGTTGCAGCGGAAGTGGATGAAGGTCAATGCCCATCTGAACAGAGCGTCTGTAACCTGCTTGACACAAGTGTGGACAGCTGATTGGGAGACACCACAAAGATCACCCACTGAGCCCTGGAAAGAGCCAGAGGCATAGAAATTGAGGGCAGCTGTGAGCTTCAGAGCCACTGGCATGGGGTGTCCACCCACACAGTTAGGGGAGATCTCAGGCCCAATCATCTGACAGATATAGTTGACTGTCTCCCTTGAGAGACGGAGCCTCCTTCGGCACTGCACCTCAGACATATTGAGGTAGCTGCTTTGCCGCCTATATACCCTGGCAGCAGGATAGTGGCGTCTTCTGCGGCCCCTTCCACCTTGGACTACCTCTTGGCCCTGCACCCCTTGTGCCTGCGCCTGTACTCCTAAAGGTGGCTCCCCTGGAGGCTGAGTGTGCACTCCTGGCCTCCTCCCCCTTCTAACCCTCCCTTCCTGCTCAGAGGAAGTGCTTCCAGTGGAGAGCACAACTCCCATTCCCAGGCTAAGGGAAGGCTTCTTGAAACCTGCAGGCCCAAAAAAGGGATCTTCACTGTCGAGTGCTGACCTGAAGGTTGTGAGTCCAGACCAAGCAGCTGGTATGAGTTTTGAAGTATTTCTGCTCACACAGGCAAGTATCAGTAACTTTCCAAATTAAATATCTGACAGATCACATTCGCGACCCCGCTGACCCCTCTTATCCTGCCCATGGATGAGGGTTTATACAAATGTCTCCTACCCGCCTGCCCGTTGTGCCTATGCGATGACCTGAAGATCGCACGGGACCCGAAAAATCGCCGTCAATTGGTGCCTCCAGGGTCTTAAGTGGCCGGTTAATTAATGGCAGACGCACATCGGAGATCATCGCGCGCCCGCCCACCGAAATATCGCGATGGCGCACGTTGACGTCGGGACGCTTGCCCGATATCACCGCGCGTCATTTTACATTCCAACGGGAAAATTCTGCCCCTGGAGACGAATGTCTCTGATGGTCATGGGTCTAATGAGGCCTCGGCCGCTTCCTTACACTGAAGGTGTCTCCAGTGTCTCACTGCTGCTCAGGTCTCAGCAGCGCCCCCAATGGTCACACAGTGCGAGCTGTTTGCAGCTCCCGCCTCTGGAACCCACCCACACTCCACACGTGAACGTTGAACACGAAAGTGATCTTAACAATTAGCCGCCTCCTGTGAAGTTCAGTCAGAAGCTGCGCTGTCACCCCAAGCATGTTCACGACTCTGAAATGATCCCGATGTCAAGTTCCCAACGCTCGTGGCAAAACTCAACCCTTTGAATCAGCACTTTCCACCATATGGTTAACATTAGGAATGGTGGCTCTTTGAAAAAGGGCCATCAATTGATGGGTAGAGCCAGATTCCGTGATTCAGCAAGAGCTTAATGCAAAAAGGAAATGGTACATTTCCTGTCAGGTAAACCTCATCGACTCATTGCCTGGCATAGAACAACCAGAAAACTACTTTCACCTTTTACCTGAATTACTAGTTCTTTCAAAATAGACCCGCTGAACGCTGGAGAAACAGAGCTGGTCACTCAACCACTGAAGGAGGACGGGGTAGGATAATATTTCAGTTGGACCCACTAGAAATCTTGAACATTTAGACCATAGTTGGAGCACTGTATACAGTTCTGGTTGCCATATTAAACATGAATATAGAGGCACTGGAGAGGGTGCAGAGAAGGTTTAGAAGAATGATACCAAAACTGCAACATTATACTTATTGGGAAAGGATGAAAAGGCTGGGTCTTCTTTCTCTTGAAAATGGAAGGCTGAGGGGTGACCTAATAGACATCTTTAAAATGATGAAAGAGTAGACTCAGAGACAGTGCTTCCACTCGTGAGGTAGGCCAAAACTAGAGGCCATCTGTGGTAACTATGGTTTTATCTAATGTGTAGTATACATTTAAGAAGAATGTTATAAGGGAAGATCACATGATCTTGTGTAACCAATAGCGGAATAGCGCGGGCTAACTAAGTAGTTAGTTAGTAGTCATTTGGAAGTCAGTAGTCTTCAAGTGAGCAGCAGAAGTACATAGATAAGAGTTTGGTGCAAAACACACATGTGTAGCTGCTAAGTACCTTGTGAATAAACAGAATGTATTCCACCTGAGAAGCATCTGCAGAACTACTCTATCAAAAGTATCAACTTGGTCACCCCGCAACAAGTGTGCAAGTGTGACTCACAGTCACAGCACCATCCATATAAGATCATCACCAAGAATGCAACTTGCTACCACCAGCAATGGTTGAGGCAAATATCATAGCTAAGTGAATGAGGGAGAAAGGAATAGAGTGTTATAGATTTCGATACGGAAGGATGAGAGGATGCATAAACATCATGCATGGACTGGTTGGGCCAAATGGCCTGATTCTGTGCTGTGTATCCTATGTAATTAACCCCTGTGATGATGTAATTAACACATCTTTCTCTTTAAGATGCTGACTAGCTTACTTTGCATTTCCAGCATTTTCTATTTTATTTCAGATTTCCAGCACTTGTGGTCTTTGTTTAATAGCTCCACTGTTTCTTTTAAAATCAGCTTGTTCATTGCTGCCCCAGTGCAGTGCATTGGTACATTGGCCCTAGTACAAAGTACATCAAGACTGATTGTAATTTATCAGAACTCGTAAGACAAAATTGCCAAAAACATTGCCTGGAAACAAAACTTGCAAATCTGTCCCATTTTTTAAGTTAACAAACTGGGGAAGCCAATCCATTAGCCTGCCTCTTGAGTGACTTTCTGGGTATGGTCCAGGTCTTTGAAAATGCCTAAAGGCATCAATAAAGTTGATTTAAGCATGTTATTTAAGTCAAGTGTTAGTCGCAGGATAAAGGGATGGAAAGGGAAATCAGTTTGTACCAAGGGAGACTAGAATTGCCTTTCCCACAGAGTAGCAGCTATATGCAATAGTCTCCCACTAAGATTGGTTAATGCCATGTTAATGAGATCCTTCCAGCTGCTCTGATGTCTGACTATTGAAAGGAATTGGAGGGTGTCAAGATAAGAGCAAAGAAATGGGAGACCATTTTAACTCTGGTGATTCATGAGAATGTAACAAGCTCATTACTGTGTTTTATTACATTAAATTGATATCCTATATAATGACTAATGCTCCGGAATTCTTTCTTACTTGGCTTTGGAGATTTCTTAATCCTTGATGTTCTATCTGTTAGTGCTTGTCACAGTATCTCAGTGGTATTGTTTCCCCTGGCTGGGAATCTAGAACACGGGATCACAGTCTCAGACCCCTCAGGGGTCGGACGTTTAGGACTGATATGAGGAGAAATTTCTTCACTTAAATGCCTGTCAATCTTAGGAATTATTTATCCCAGAGAGCTGTGGATGCTCAGACATTGAGTATATTCCAGTCAGCTGTTAGATTTTTGCATACAAAGGGAATTAAGGGACATGGGGCTAGTGCAGGAAGGTGCATTTGAGGCTGAAGATCACCCATGATCTTGTTGAATGGCAGAGATGGCTTGACGGGCTGAATGGCCTACTCATGCTCTTATTTCTGATGTTCATATATATTTACCCATGAACAAAATTTGCAGTTGCTTTGATACACCCGTCCAAAAGACAATCATTTTAATAGGAATAAATTATATTGCTGCCCATTAACACCAGCCTAGAGTTATATTCAATCAGACAGCCATACCTGAATTTTGATTTGAAAAAATTCTTCCATTGCAAGAATCTCAAAAAAATGAACGTTATTTTGATAAATTTCAGATCCCGCTTTTGAAAAAAATGTCAAGTTGATGTGCAGTGGTTTCAAATGTAGATTGATGTGAAATATGGCGGCATAGCAAGAACGCTACATCTCAATCTGACCATTAGGTCAAATAGGGCATGGCATTGACAGGCCATGTCACATTGGTTTGAGTTTGCACCAACCGCAGCCAAGTTTAAAATTGCATTTTAACAGTGGCAAGATGCTTGGTTGGACTTTCCAAGTCTCTTTAATGTTAGGAATGAAAAGTGTCCACTTTTTCCTAACGTAAAACATCAGTAGCAGAAGGAGCAAAGTTTTCTGCTTGGTTTGTTGGTGCTGCACTTTGGTGTTCCAACTGGACTGAGACCAGCGAGCAATGCAACAACAATCTGCCAACCATGCATCACAAGCCACAAATACCAGTAAACTTTTGCCAAGGTTTATGATTATTGGAAGAATCTTCAGATAATATCACACAATAAACCTGAGGAAGTAAAATAACAGCTAGCTGCATATTGTACCTTGTTCCTTGCTACATGGAATTATATAACGTGACAATAAGGGCTTCAAGCTGCTACTCCTTTGAAAAATCGTACATGGTGTTGTCAAAGGACAACTTTAAATGCTTCAGTGGGGCTCATTAGATAAAGTATTTTTTTTTCCCTTCAACAGATTGAGCCAACAGCAATCTTTAAAAGCCCTCTTCTCCTGGCCAAGTGCAATTTAATCCTAATGAGTCCTGCTTTGTACACTGATGACAGGCCAATCCAGCAGGCAGATAGACATTAAAGAAAATAAATTTACTTACTCCCCCTGACTAAATGCAACACCGACTCTCTAATGTCAGAACTTGCCTTTTCACTGGGTCCTACTGCTGACAATCGCTCTTAGGCTTCTCCGAGTCCCTTCTCTACCTCATTGTCAGGAGAAGACTCAGGCCGGAATTTCTTGTGCCCGCTGGCATCGAGCGTGTTCAGTGGCGTCAGCAGACAATATGGTGAGAAGGCCAAAAATCGGTTTCACGACGTCGTGAAACCAGTTTGCAATCATCCGCTCAGCCCATCAATGGCATTCCCCACCATCAGACGTTGGGAACCTCATTTTAATACATCAGCATATCATTATAGGGCTAGCTTGCCGGATTCAACACCCCCCAAACCCCACTGGATTGTCTGCCCACATCAGCGCGAAAACTTGCCAACGTGTTTCACAACGGTACATATAAGGTGTGCACTTGGCAGGCTGCACTTTGCTCAGGACTTCAAGGTTTGTTTGCCTATCTTTCTTCGTTCAGCACTCACAGTCATCACACCAGGCTTCACAGACAACACCACATCACTTTTAGGGGGGCTCACAGGCAGCTCTCTACCCACCTGATCAGCCTAAGGTGGGGGTAGCTTTTCAATGGCTGCAGGGCTGGGGCTTGCTTGGGGAAGGGGGAGGTGGCCTCAGGAAAGGGAAGAGGCTGCAGGGTGAGGACTGTACTGGGGAAGAGGGGTATCCCAGGGTGTGTGTTGCACACATGTTGATCTGTGCAAGTGGCCTCAAGATGGTGAGGGCTGAGGAGGCAGTCTCCAGAGGAGATGAGGCCAGATGGAGATGTGAGGGTGTGTGTGTGAGAATGGGTGGTGATGTCCCTTGAGCTGGCAGTGAGTGAGATGCCAGTGAATGTGTGATGGGCTTTAGTGTGTGAGTTTAGAGTGATGAGATGGTTGCCTTACTCTGGCTGCACGGATGAGATCATTCATCCTCTGTCTGCATTGGATGGCCAACCTCTTCAGTGCAGCATTGGCGCTGATCACCACTGCCATCGCCTACCAAGCCGGAGTGGTAATGTTGCTGCCCCCCTCTGCAGCCAGAGTGGGGGTAGAGGACATCATAGTGGCCTCCACGGTGTCCAGAAGGTGCTCGAGGGCTGCAGTCTTCTTGCCTTTCGGGGCCATGTCTTCTTTGCTGCAGCCCTGGGCTGGAAGCACTGAGCGCGGCTGTACATTAAATGTTGTGCCTGGCGTGTTGAAGCGGCGAGGTGTCAGTGTGGCAGGCGAATCAGAGCCCACCCACCATGGAAACGGCGTGTATCCCGCAACCACACTTAGTGCAAATCTGGGACGATTCCCCTCTCAGAAGCAACTTGTCTCCATTTTAAACATCGGTTCGACTCAATTGGAAACATTCTTGTCACTGAGTCAGATGGTTGTGCGTTCAATCAAGCCTAGAGATTGCCAACTCTGATTGGACATATTCCTGGAGGGGAGATCACATGATCTCCTGCCTCCAGCCACCGTGACCCACCCCCCACAATTGGTCGCTAAAGATGTCCAACCTGGCGATGTCCCGCCTTCTCTGTGACTCTTCATCATCCGATTGAAGAATTATTTTCTGTCCGCCAGACAACCTTTATCCTCTTGTCTAACATTTTTATAGCTTAAAAGAAAAAGTGTTCAAACATTTTTTTTTAAAAAAAGCACAATTTTTTTAATGCATTCTATGATTTTTCTCCCAGGATCCTCGCAGCAGTGTCCTGGAGATAAATCTTTCATTCCTGGAGACTTCAGGACAATTCTGGAGGGTTGGAAACTGTATTCAAGCTTCACTCTGGAACTTGGACACATGGTCTAGGCTGACACTTCAGTGCAGCACTGAGGGAGTGCTTCACGGTCAAAGGCGCTGCTGTTAATATGGAGTCTTTAGGGTTATTCAGGTGGACAGTGAAGATCCCAGAGTGCCAAAGCACAGTTTCTCGATATGTGATCATGGCAGACGGCTCCACTCCAGGACTACACTGAGGAAAAAAATTGCCCTTTAGCCTTCTCTGAAGCTGTTCATCAGTGTTCTCCGTAAGATCATAGAATTATAGAAGCTTACAGCAGAGAAGGAAGCCATTTGGCCTGTCATGCCCACGCTAGCTCTTTGAAAAAGCAGCCGTGCTTAGTTGCACAGCCTCATAGCTTTCCAGATGTCTACATCATAATCAGGCCTTCGTTTCTGTCACAGTCACACAGCTGGAAAATTTGCAGAGATAGAATTTCCGTGAAGCTGGTCCTGCTCCTTTGTTGTAACTTCACCAGAAGCCTGCCCCTTTTACACCTGTAACTATGGGGAAGTTACAGCGGTGGAGCGCGAATGCCTCTGAAGAAATTCCCCATGTGTTCCTATGCAACTAATCTGAGCAGAATTTCTCATGCTGCTGTTAGCATAAAGATACCACAAAAATCACCTTTATGCTAAAGATACCTTAGAAAACAGATCCCCATTCTGTGCGAGTACCCAAACAGCTTTTCACTTTCATTTACACTGTTACAAACATTGCACAACGTAGACTGTGCACCTATCTAATAACAAGGGCAGCAAAGCAGGGTCATTGAGATTCACAAAACCAAACATATCTTCATGCCGCAAAAACAAAATGCTGCCGACAAGCCATCAACCTGAAACATTAACTATTTGTCTCTTCACAGACGCTGCTTGACACACTGAATGCTCCTAGTGTTTTCTAATTTTATAACTGAATGCATGTACACCATAGGTCCCTCAAATCTATCAAGAAACCAATTGTGCAATATATTCCACTTGGAGGCAGAAATCTCACTTAAGTCCATAAAGGGTTAAAAGCGTATCTCCCATTATGGCAACGTTCTACATCTCATAAGTCATAATTAACTAAAACTCTTGTGACTTCCACTTCAGACCTTTAGAAACCCAGACAGATTATAAACATGTTCAGTTAATGAGTACAGTTTACCTCATAAGCAAATTTTAATGAGTTTTTTTTTTAAGAGATTATTGCTCGTTTGCTGACCTCTTAATGGCACAATAAACCAGTGAGGCAGGCAGATATGTAAAACTGAACATTGTTGCAATGCAAGTGTGAAGGAATTCTTTTTAGAATGACTAAAGTAGGTGAATGTTAGTCAAGCAGCTGCTGGCTCATGGGTTATGCTTGACACCAGTTGCCATGTTGGCGATGTTAGCAACGTATGAAAAGTTTCATTAAAGTCTTGTCTCCCTAGTTCCTAATGTGAGGAGTGACCTTTACAATAGCACCAAATAGCTATAAATTGGGAAAACCATTTAAACCCATCTTAATTTGTATAATTCAAAACCTTAGCGAAACTTTGCATGAGCTTATAACATGGCCAGAAGATCTGACTGACCCGCTGAGCATTTTATAACCCTGGTTTGACACAGCGTGGAGCAAAGTGTTAAGGGTAAGAGGTACATGAGGTCAGTCTTAATGAGTCTGACTGTTATGTGTTACAGCAACAATATTATAAAACTGAACTGTTTTTATTTGGGGAAAAAGCAGCAGCTAAGGAAATGCACTGCATCCTGACACCATGCCAAACCGCCACAATAACTCAGACAGAACGGTTTCTCCTGGGAAACAAACATTTTAATAATTGAAGGATTTGTTGTTTGATAAGCTAACGGATCAAATGTGCTGAGACCTTACAAGGGTTATTGCAGCTGCCTACTGTTTCTCCGCGGGAATGTTAGGGCAGTGGATTAAACTTTCACAAGTGCAGAAAGAGCTTTATCTCTTCTCCTCCCTGGTTTAAAAATTTGCAGGAGATCACCTGGCCTTTCATTTCTTGGCTGTGTTGCCATTTACAAGGTTTCAGACCTTTATCCCAGTGTCCTGTGGAGGTCTTGGCTTGCTTCGTGAGTGGTAAGTACACACTTGGCCACTGGAGATATCTAACGGCACTATCAAATTTCGGGCTGCTTTGGACCACGTATCCACAGAAAAGGATTTGGAAAATTAGAAAAACGAGTTACTTTTAAAATGTTAGTTTGTTTCACCCAAAGACTTTATATTTGCCCCTTACTGGTAAATACCTCACACCCAATGAGCTATGAAGCCTCATGCAGGCTATTGTTGCCTCTAGAGTTGACTATTCCAATGCACTCCTGGCCGGCCTCCCACATCCTACCCTCCACAAACTTGAGGTCATCCAAAACTCTGCTACCCGAATCCTAACTTGCACCAAGTCTCTCAAGAGGGGTCATATGGACTTGAAAAGTTAACTCTGTTTCTCTCTCCACAGACGCTGTCAAACCTGCCGAGTTTTTCCAGCACTTTCTGTTTTTATTTCAGATTTCCAGCATCCGCAGTATTTTGCTTTTATATTATTGTGCCAAGTCTCCTTCCCCTATCACCCCAGCGGGCACTGACCTACACTGGCTCACAGTTAAGCAGCACCTTGATTTTAAAATTCTCATTCTTGTTTTCAAACCCCTTCATAGCCTCACCCCAACATATCTCCATACCCTCCTGCAAGCTCACAAAATTCTGAGATATCTGCACTCATGTAAGTCTGGCCTTTTGATCATTGCCGATTTTAATCATTCCACCATTGGTGGCCGTGCCTTCAGCTGGAATTCCCTCCCTAAACCTCTCCATTTCTCTACCTCTCTCTATTCCTTTTAAGACACTTCTTAAAACGTACTTCTTTGGCCAAGTTTGACCACCTGCTCTAATGTTGTCATTTGTGTCTCAGTATCTAATTTTGATTTTTAATGCTTCCCTGATGTGTCATGGGATGTTTGATTTAAAAGGCGTCATATAAATGCAAGCTGTTATTGTTGGCATCATCACCTGTCCTAGATGCTCAGCAGGTGGTGTCTGAAAGGCCTCTCCTTCTGACAGGGAGATGAAAATAGAGAGACAGGTGGGGGGGAAGAGGGTGAGTGATTTTCAGTTTGACTTCAATGGCAAGGGAAATCAGATGAGATGTATGATAGGCTTCCGATCTACAACAGTCCATCCATTCCCAAAATGAACACTATCCCCAGCTGTGAAGCTGTGAAGTCTAGTTCTCCCCAAGCTCAGAAGGAACATTTGGGAGAACAATTAGGAATTCCTTTATTTAATCTAAGCAAGATGACCCACTGTTTTTGGGGAAGCATGGTACGTTCATTATTGTATTATTAAGTGAAGAAAAATTGTACATGTTTAACTAAATGAGTTGAATGATAACCGTTCCTCTGTACGTTCACCTCTTGGGGAACAAAGCAGATTAAACAATTCATCTCCAGCCTGTTCTGCCAGGTGCTTTCTCAGTGTGCCTTTGCAATGAATAAGAGAGGCAACATGAGAGCAGGTGCAAAAGTCACAAAATATTCAGATCAGATAACAATAGTGCAGGTGGATATTATATTGTGAATCTACTTCAGCACATAAGAAGCATGGGATTAACTTATGGGAGTGATAAGGTCCATTCCCAGAAGGAAAAAAAACATCTGCAACTGGGTCACATCCTAACCAGAATAACCGCTAATGTACCTGGGGTCACTGGAACAACCAGAAAGCAAACAGAAGGGATTTCACCCTGATTTTGTCAGCCGACTTTAGGCTATATCAGGTTGCGATTTACACAGAGGGGCTTGAACTGGGTGCAGGCTGAAGTCGAGCATGACCCCTGCCCCAATAGGGCCACACCAGGACACCGATGTGTCCCGATACCTCTGATTTAAGTGTGAGTTTTGGACAGCTGAACAATTATCAGACTCACGTCTATGGGAATGGGAATGGTGTTTAATCTGCAATAGTTCATGGCCTGGAAAAATGCCCATTTCCAAAATGAAAATCCATTTTATGCATGTTCAGTAGTTGCTTCATTGAAACCCAAGAGAGCATCCCTAGAAGATATTTGTAACAGGCACAGTTAGATTCTTGGATGAAGATAACCCATTGGGCCAGTTGAGCACATTTCTCCAGAATATTGTTTTGTGCCATCTTCTCATTCAAATACGAATTACATTGAATTTATAGTACAGAAAACAGGCCATTTGGCCCAACTAATCCATGCTGGTGTTCATGCTTCAAACAAGCCTCCTCCTACTGTACTTCATCTAATTCTATCAGCATAACATTCTATTTGTTTCTCCTTCACGTACTTTTCTAGATTCCCCTTGAACACATTTATGTTATTTGCCTCAGCATCTCCATGTGGTCCCTAGTTTCACATACTAACCAGCTGTTCCTTAAGTACATCAATTATTCTCGCTTCCAGAAGTAAGACAGCCTTTGGGAGAGATAACGCATACTTTGAGGTAGGTCAAGTGCCCTCTGGGGTTCTTAAAAGTAGACATGATGGTGCATAAAAAGTGCATAAACTCATTGGGACCGTCAAAGTTTCCAAAGAACTGTAAAAACTGTCGAAGAACTGTCAAAATTCATCGGAACTGTCAGAGCTCATTGAAACTCTCAAAGCTGTCAAGGAATTTAACTCCGCTGGGCCTTAATTTTTTTTTAAATGGAGTTAAAGAAACTGTGCCTGCTATTTCACTCTGTTGATGTAAGCCTGAGGACTATAATTATAGGATTTGTACTACATGATTGAATTTAGAACCTAACATTATCAAAGTGGCGGGCCTGTTAAATGAACAGTTTGATTGACAGCTCCAAGTGGTTATAGAATAGAAATGTTTGTTTCCATAAGAGATTAGTTGAAGGAATTTCAATGTATTGAATGATTTTTTTTATCAAAGATGTTTCTTTCTTAAATAGTGATGTCAGCAATAGACACATGGGGCTGAATTTTCTGGCTGATGTGCGGGTGGCGGAGCCCGCACGCCAGCGCTTAAAATGTCGTGTGCTGATGTCGCGCGAGCATCCCGATGTCAGCACGCGGCATCACAATGTTTAGGTCAGCGGGCGCGCTATGCAGCACGACGCACAGCCGCCATTAATTAAAGGCCTTGTTAAGGCCATTAAGTCACCAATTGACGGCGATTTTGAGGAGCCCGTGCGATCTTCGGCTCGGCGCACGGGCCCGACGGGCTGGCAGGTAGGTGATTTTTTAACAAACCTCATCCAGTGGCGGGATGAGGTCTGAATTCGGATTTTAAAAAGTTTAATAAAGTTTTTTTGTACTTTATTAACATGTCCCATCTCGTGTGACATTTTCACATGAGGGGGACATGTTAATGATTTTTTTATTTTTCTATTTTTAACGTTTCACAACCTTTCAGCGATCTCCCTGAGGCACCACTTAGCCTCAGGGAGATGTGCGCATGCGCGAAAGAGCGCACTCTGGCAGTTGGGGAATCCCCCCCACCGCCCGCACAGAGAGGGCATAGCGCTTCCCGTCGGGCATCACGTTGGGCGGGTCTTAATTGGTCCACCCACGTAAAATGGCGGCAGCGATCGGCTGCCCACCCGCCATTGAGTCGGTCGGTCCCGCCCGCCCATCAAGGGCAAAATTCAGCACATAACTTTATTTTAGAGGTTTGCCCCTAGTGGATACCAGGTGAGTTGGCATGGAGGGGGTAAGGGCAAAGGGTGGTGGGTGGGAGGCATGGGATGGCAAGAATTGGCATAGGGGCTATAAAGGGCATGAGTTGGCATGGGGGTATGAGGGGCCATGGGGGTTGGATGAGGGGCAAAGGGTGGCATAGGGAGTATGAGAACCCATGGAGTGGGTAGAGGGGCATAAGGTGGCATGGAGGGTATGAGGGCCCATAGGGGTGCGCGGTGGCGTGAGGTATCATAGGCTGGCATGGGTGGGCGTAGGGAGTTTGTGGGGTGAGGATGATGTTTTTTGTTTTAATCATTTTAAAAATAAATTCAACAGTGCCAGAGCATCAAGGCAGGTCTTCCATCCAGCTCCCCTACACAGCCGGCAGCCTCTGCACTCATTCCAGGGGCAAAAGGCCTGACTTCTACCCCAGCCCTCCCCCCACCCCACCCCCACCCCCCCACGCCTCGCCGGATGACCATTCGATTGTGAATTTCCCAGATGGCTATGAGTGTCCATGTGTAATGAGTATTTGCTTGAGTCTCAGGACTGTTGCGAGCTGATGTTGCCAAAGATGACATGATTGGCAGTGGCCTTTTTAACAGTCAGTTTTTGTTCAAAGATTTTAAATTATTATCTGAACGTTCACCATATACTGGAACATGACATTACTGTTCTTGTGACATTTCTGAAAAACCTACAACTTAAAAATGCTCAGGAACTTATTTACAAAGCTGTTACCAGGAAGTGGTACTCATTTGCATTGATGCAAAGGGCTTTGCATTGACATAAAATATGTGGTTTAACATTTAGGGATTGGCAGCCTTACTTGAACCGCTCTCTTGTGTTGAGTCTTGTTTTATGCAAAACCTTTACACCAGTGCGAGTGAAATGTTGGTAAAGCGGCGTGACCTTGACAAAGTAAGACAAGATTGAGGAAAGCCCACTCAGCCTGCTAAAATTCATCCATCCAGACTGATGCTGAAATTCCCCCCATTGCAATATCCAATTGATTCTACTCTACCTGGAAATCCATTTCATACTTCTATCATTTTCTGTGTGAATGAGAATTTGCTGTTCCCAGTCCTAAATTTATTTGTTATTAGTGTGACCCCTCTCATTCATTTAATTTAATGTTATACTCTGGATTAACCTTTCCCCTTCCTTTAACTGCCTGCTATGCACCAACTGGATAACTCTTCAGGTGCCTCTTTTCAAAACTGAAAAGTCTTTCTTTAATGTTCAGGAATAGAGATTAGTCCTTCATTATATTGCACTTAACTGTCCCTTTCAAGCCTTGCTGATCAGAACTTACTGTTCAAGGTATAGTCTGATCAAACACTGCACAGTTTCGTCATCACTTCTTGGGAATGATGTTTTACTACAATGGCTATGTAATTCAACAATCAATTTCCTTTGCTGGTTGCTACTCTGCATTGTCGGAACATGTTTAGTGCAAGTCTACTGAATCTTCTGGACTCTTACAGCTTCCTCCTTGTCTATTTCAACACCTTTGGGGTGTGTGCGTGGCCTCTCTTTTCTTCCTTTGCCCAGTACTTTACACTTGTCTGGATTAAATTTCATCTGTCTTTGTTCTGCCTACATACAGGCTTTTCCCTTCTCATTCTGTAATTTATGGTTTGTCTCTTCAGATTCTCGTGCTCCTGCTAGTTTGGTATATCCTCTGCAAATGTTCTCACTTTACACCAACTGCAACACACACTTCAGTGTGAAGGAAGTTTAAAAAGTTGTTAAGCTTAATCCACCTTAATCATGTTGGTAAAGCATCCACAATCCTCCAAGCTCTTTGTTAACAAATTAATGTTTAACTAGCATTTAGACACATGTGCAGAGCTTTATTTTACCAGGCCAGAGAGCAAATAGTGTTCCAAGGCCCTCTAAAAGAGTACTGGTCTCAAACTGCTTCCTGTAAACAAACTATACACTGAATGATTCACAAAAGGTACACGCTGAAAGTTAAAGATCTTGTGTCGGTCTCAAGTAAAAATTCCTTAAAACGGAAACAGTTCAACAACTCAACCTGGTCCAAGTTATAATTACAGATATTCAATGCACTTTTGTATCACTTATTATACAATATTACTAGGAATTAACTGAAAACCACTTCTTGACAATCTCTCAGAGATGAAGTTTCAATCATTAATCCACCAATTGTTGCATCTCCAGAGAATCAGTACTCCCAGGGTCAGTTCTTTGTTTTGAGGTGCCAACTCATGTAATGTGGACCTGGAGGAGCTTAACCTAACCTATAACATTAGTAATGCTGTTGGGAATATCAGCAGTGGCTTTATTACTGTAATATCAGTGGATATTCTGCGGCATTTCTTTTAGTTTTAAAAGAATTTCTTCTTGGGATGTGAGCATCACTGTCATGTCAGCATTTATTTCCCATCCCTAATTGCCCCTTGAGAAGGTGATGGTGAGCTGCCTTCTTGAACCGCTGCAGTCCCTGTGGTGTACGTACACCCACAGTGCTGTTAGGGAGGGGAGTTCCTGGATTTTGACCCAGCAAAACTTTTCTGCAGCTATTTGATTGAGCTGAATAGCTTGCTACACAATTTCAGGGGGCAGTTAAGAGTCAACCACATTGTTGTGGGTAGGGAGTCACATGTAGGCCAGACTGGATAAAGGTGGCAGATTTCCTTCCCTAAAGGGCATTAGTGAACCAGATGGATTTTTACCACAAACCAATAATTGCATGATCTTCATTAACAAGACTAGCATTTTATTCCATATTTATTAATTAATTGAATTAAATTGCCCCAGCTGCCGTGGTGGGATTTGAACTCATGTCTCAGGAGCATGAGTTCAGGCATCTGGATTACTATAGTGTACATTGGATGATACCCAGGTTTTAAATTTTTGGCCCCAGAGCAGAAGAAACCTGTACAGAACTGACAATCTTGTTTTTCATTTTGTTTGTTCTTGGCTGACTCTGGCAGTGGGCATGAGTCAAGGCAGTGACAGATGGTGCTAATGCTAAAAGATTAGGCTGAGATCATTAAGAGTCAGCCACATTGTGTGTGACTGTTTCACATAGGGAATGATATTACAGTCATTGAAAAGGCAGATAAATGCTTTGATGTGAGGGAAAATGCCATGACTCTTTGAAAGGCTGCCTTCATCACTAGTTATCGATGAGATCTTCATGCACTGAACGTATCTATTCCTGGCCTGTTATTGAGGCAGCATCTTCCCATGGCATTATCCCATGAAAAACCTGATCGAAAAAGTGGACAATTGGAATATTTCTTCAGACAGTATTTTTATTTCAGTTGGCTTGGCTTCTCTTCTGTTTTCCTATTCTCTCCTCCTTTATTCGCTATTTTAAATTATAATTCCTTGCGAATTTATTTATTTTAACTTTTTAAAATTTATTTTGAGTGTAAAATATAGACCTATCTTTTTTTGACAGGGATCCACACACCTCAAGTTTAGTCAACGACTGGAAGCAAACTGGTTCCAAAGATTAATTATCCACTCAAAATGGCGACACACCAGTAAACTGGACCTGGTTATGTCATTATGACAATGACATCAACTGAGATGTGTTTTTTTTAGGCTGTTATTCAGCCGCATGAAGGAACCAATCAAAAACCTGGCGGGGTCCCAGAGAAATGGGCACACCAAACAATTTATTCCAGTCACAGCTTCCCAATGGCTAACCTTTCAGTCTTAGTACCATCCATCACTGTCCATACTCACGCCCACTGCTCACACTAGAATGGATCCAAAGCTGAATAAAAGTTCCATGTCAGGTTAGAAGTATGAAGCATCAAAAATAACAGATCCCATGAGCCCTTTGAAGGTTGCAGTCCAATCTTGCTTTCCGGAAATGGCAAGAAAACAATTTGTGATACGTCACCCGACCTCCAGAATTAGACTCGTGCCTTTTAACTATCCTCTAATCTCCATTCCTCTCAGTGTAAAAGTACAGAACAGCTAAAAAGGTGTTTTTTTTTTCTCTTCTGCGTGTACATTCTTCAGACTCAGGCAAAAAACAAAACTATACACATACTTGGATGCCAATTTTTGCATTTATTAACATTCAAGTGAAAACAAGGAAGATCTGTGGAGCAGACCTGCTGTTCCCCACCAATGTGATGCGTTAAGAGATTAATATATGTCGAGGGGCCGTGACTATCTGAGTCACACACCATCACCACCCATGGAAGTTTCCTCTCCAATAACTGAGGATCAAACTGATTTATGAGATAAGAGGCTCAAAGCCCAGGAGCAGCGAATCTTTGTCCTCTCCATTCTCAATGAAAAAAAATCAACATGCGATTGTGTTGTGCAATATTAGCAATACAGACACTTCAGTACCTCCTGATAAAATTCCTTTGTCAATTATTAAGTGGAGGCCCATTTGCTTTATCCTATATGATTCTAACAGATCTCTTGTGCCATTGGTTCATGTTGCCTTGTGTTTAGAAGGTCGGGAGTGATTTAATTAAGTTGTTTAAAATGACAATGGAATTCAATAGCGTACACACAAAAAAATGATTTCCTCTGAGCGTTGTGATATTGTACACATGCCAATGCAGGACAACGACATGTACCTTTAAGAAGGTGCATAGTGACATCACTATGACATCGCTGTGCGTAAGGCTGGAGGATAAAAGGTACAGCCTCCATGTTAGATGCTCACTATTACCTGTGATCTCTACTGCAGATGTTCACTGCTGACTGTGACTCTGTATCAGGAAGACTTTATGTACACCTTATGAATCAGGCATTTAGTCAAGTAATCAGCCTATGGGCAGAATTTTGCCCTTGGCTGGCGCGTGGGTCCCACCGGGTCGCTGCTGAAACGGGGCCTGCCGCCATTTTGAATGGGCGGCTTGCCCGACGGGAAGCGCTATGCGCTATGCGCTCCCTGTTCCGGCGGGGGGAGGGAATCCCCAGCTGTCAGTGTGCGCTCTTTTTCTCAGGGAGTTTAGTGAAAGGTAAGTAAAGTCAAAAAATAGAGACATTTTAAAATTATTAACATGTCCCCCTCATGTGACAATGTCACATGAGATGGGGTACGTTGATAACAAACTCATAAAATTTACTAAATTTTTACAAAACGGGACTGAAACTTAATCCCGCCAGTGGATGAAGTTCCATTAATAATCTACAGGCCGCTGGGGCTCCTGGCCTGCCCGCCAGCCTTAAGGTTGGCTGGGCAGGGCATTTAACTATCTTAACGAGCCTGTCAATGGCCTTAATTGGCCATCGACTGGTCGGCGGGCGGACAGCTGATTTCGCTGTCCGCCCACCTTCCTTAAGATTTAAATGGACCGGGATGATGTCGGGGATTCCTCCCGACATCATCCCGCATCTGCTCCCAAATCGCCGAGGAGAAAATCCTGGCCTATGTAACTGTTAGGACCCAGGCTAGATCAAGGCTTGTGCAGAGCTGTATATAGTTGTTGCTAGTAATAAACTTTATGTAATTGTGTTCAACCAGCACCCTCATCAGTCTCAATATCTTGCTTAGCACAGGGACAGATCTCTTGAGGTCTACATCACGTTCCTCAAAATATATGGCGGGAGCAGGCCGTGAGAGAGCACAACACTGCGGACAGAAACTATTCTCCCCCCCTCCCCCCACTCCCAAGTGGCTGTAGAGGCTGAATCCATTAAACGTTTTCAAAACTAAGATTGATAAATGTTCTTTAGAAAAGGGTTCCAAAGGAAATGGAGAGAAGGCAGGCTAATGGAGGTGAGGTACAGATCAGCCATGATCTATAATCAAATGACGGAACAGGCTCAAAGTGTCTGACTAGCCTCCTGCTGTGTTTATGTTCCTATTCTTTCTGGTGGTCTGGGGCCTGGTTTATAGTTTCTAACGTGTGTTAAAATGCCCTAAAAGTGACCGTGTGTCTTCAATTATTGTAGCTCAGCAAATTACTGAAATAATAGATAACATGACTGACATAAATAAGGAGAAAAATTGTCCAGCTTACCAATACTGAGTTACAGCCATACAGATAGTTTATTTGCAATACTGTTGACCTGCGTTTATAAAATTTGCCTAACATACGTATAACTTTGTTCTGTCGATCCCTTTGCAAAACCTCTTGGTTCTAGTTATTTTTGTAATGCTTTTTAAAACAGCATCTCACAAAGGGCTGAAGTATCTTCCCTAAGATGGAGGGGTTTTTTGATTGTCTACACTTTCATCCTTAATTTCTAACATTTTCCACTTTTCCTCTGTGAGCTAATGATTATAGAAGACAGATACTTACTTGTCCTGTTACTCCCCATGGGAGTTTATTATTCTGTCTAGTGAACCATGACCCTAAGCTCTGGAATTCCCTCCCTAAACCTCTCCACCTCTATTTCCTCCTTTAAGATGCTCCTTAAAACCTACCTCTTCCGAGCTATTGCCTCCTCATGTGGCTCGGTGTCAAATTATGTTTGATAACGTTCCGGTGAAGTGCCTTGGGACATTTTACTGCATCAAAGACGCTATGGCCAGGATTTCCCGCTTGCCGATGCGCAAAATGACGCGGGATGACGTTGTGCAGAATTCCCGACGTCGCCCCGCCCCATTTAAATTTTCAGGTGGGCGGGGGCTCAGCCGAATCAGCTGTGCGCCCGCTGACCTGTCAATGACCCTACTGAGGCTATTGACAAAGTAATTAACATAATTAGTGGACCTGCCCGCCCAACCTTAAGGTTTGGCGGGCAGGCCGGGAGCCCTGGCGGGCATTGGAAAAAGCATCAAACCTCATCCACGGGCGGGATGAGGTTTCATGTAGGTTTTTAAAAATTTAATAGAAGTGTTAACTAAAAGTGATGGACATGTCCCAACTCATGTGACAGTGTCACATGGGGGGACATGTCAGGGAAATTTTTTTTTTGTTTTTAACATTTTTTAAAGTGGAGCTGATCTCCCTCAGGGAGATGAGTCGCTCTTTCACGCGCATGCGCAAGTGAGTGCACTCTCGGTTTAGGGATTACCTATCATAGCTAGAGCTTCCTGGTGGACGTTATGCTGGGTGGGCCTTAATCAGCCCGCCCACGTAAAATGGCGGTGCCCCCCCCAATTGGGGGCGCCGATCGGAGGCTCGCCTCCACACGCCCGCTCCTGAACTCCCCCCCACCCCGCCGGACGGGGGTGAAAATTCTGCCCTATATAAATGTAAGTCGTTGTTGCTGGGAGGTCTGTCCTTCTACTGAGTGTTAAATGGGCAACGCTTCGGCATAACCCATATTTGACTGAGTGACTCCAGCTGTAACGTGTGGTCATCATAAACATGCCGGTCCAGTCCATGTGACATCAGCGCACACCCCCCACCCCAACCCCCACACAGTCAAACAAAAAACCTTTCATTCCGAACAACAGCCCAATTTTTATTTAATGACAAAAACTACTATCAAGTCTCATCAAAAATAATTTGAACAAAATAACTGATCATTTGCTTGTGCTGATGACAGTGATGACCAGCTTTTGGAGTCATTGAACATCAAGAGATTAAGAAGTGACAGCATTGCAGAGGGATTGCTCATTCTATGGCAGCGATTATCTTCCATTCTAAAGAAGAGTCGTAGTTGACTCAAAATGTTAACTCTTTCTCTCTCCACAGGTGCTGTCAGACCTGTTGAGTATTTCCTGCATGATCTGTTTTTGTAGCTTTATATAAGTGATGAATGTACAGATCTACATTTAATTTCTACCATCCTAGGCGCCTGTATGCTTACTCTTCACTCTTCTTCATTTCAGTCTCAATATGCACATTACAAACTAGATCTTTTTTTAGACACCGCCTGCAAGCTGTAGAATTATAGATTGATACGGCACAGATGGAGGCCATTCAGCCCCTCGTGCTTGTGTTGGCTCTTAGAAAGATCGATGCAATTAGCCCCGCTCTTTCACCACAGCCCTGCAATTTTCTTTTATTTTTAAGTAGAGATCCAATTCCCTTTAGGAAGTTACAATTGAATCTGCTTTCAACAACCTTTCAGGCAGTGCAGTCAGATCACAACAACTCACCGAGTTAAAACAGTATTTGTCATCCCCCCTGGCTTTTGTGACAATTATTTAAAATTATTTCTGCTTAGAGTTATCGCTGGAAAGGGGTGAGAAACAATACCTTTCAGCGAATGTATTTCCTTAGCAGTATTCAAAGCATATTTTTGATCAATCAATGTTTGTAGCACATTTCAGTAAAGTTCAGCTTAAAACTTCAGAACATTTTGCCACCTCCTTGAAAACATATAACCTGCTCTGACGAGTTGCTGAGCAAGTGCACAACCTGTTATATGATGCTGTTTGTGCCTGCATGCCATTGTAATGTAAAGGCTCTCGGCATAACAAGGGTTAATGTAGGACTGGATAATAGCGCCGTACATGGCATGATGTATAGAGTCACATGGTTATAGACTGAGAGAACAGTCTGGAAAGAACACTCCGGAAGCAGCCTGCATGGAGGTAACAGCATCATGCATGACAGTAACCTGGGATCTGTAAATAGTTAAAGGTTTACAATTAAGGGTTCATGTTTAAATATACAAGTCTCAAGATTGAGACATCTTAAGAACCCAAATTACAACATGGTTAGCAGTGGTGGTTGCTTCTAAAGATCTCACAACGCTGAAGATAAATTTCTGAAGATGCCAGAACACAAGGCAGAAGACTACTTAAGCAGCAACACCAACGGTAGTGATTCCACTTGTCCAGCTCCAATGCAGACTCCTCAAGGAAACGAAAGTTTTCTTTGAAGAAGAAAAGGGTATGTTGTATGATGCTGTATGTGCCTGCATGCCAGTGTAATGTAAAGGTGCTTGGCAGAGCAAGTGTTAACTTAGGACTGGAGAATTGCACTGCCCATGGTATGATATCTAGAGTCATATGTAATACACTGAGAGAACAGTCCAGAAAGAACACTCTGCAACCAGCTGCATGGAGATAACAGCAACATGCATGACTGAAACCTGGGATCGGTATAGTTAAAGGTTAACAATAAAGGGTTCATGTTTAAATATACACATCTCAAGATCTCATCATTGAGGCATCTAAAGAACCCATATTACAACACAACCAACATGTACTGAGGCCTGCAGATCAGAAGGTTACCTGTTTCAATTCTCTAGCTCGTATCAATTTAGCTGATTTGGGTTTGTTACAATTGGTCTTAACTCTCTAGCTTCCTCATGCTGCTGGTAGACATTGGGTGAGGGCATGGTTAGGCATAGCCATGATACACCACATTGTTAAACAACTTACCAACAATTACCATCAAGTAACACACCTGAAGGTTTTTCACTTTTGAACAGTTGTTGACCTGTATTCCATCTTCAATTCAGGTAAAAGAATGCTAAGGATGGAACACCGCAGAAGAAGAATAAGCTACCAAAGGCTTCCCATTGTGTTATTTTGGTAGAACTTTGTTTCCAAAGGTGTTTGAAGCATTTTTAGGGCGTTTAAAAAAAGTGAATTTTTGATTTAGGACAAGTGGAGCTCAATATCCATGCATCTTTCCATCCCATTGCTTCTTCCCCCATGTCAATCCATAGTGCCTGAAGCAGCCTAGAATTTATCATCGATGGTTCTGTAATTTAGAAAGTTATTAGACTGACTTCCACAGAAACCCAATAGATTTATCAAGGGAGTTAGAAACCTCCTGAGCTCGCACAGCCTATTATTCATGAGCCATAAAACATGTCACAGTCCTCAAGGTGATTTAATATCCTTTCAATATTTCAGATAAAAGACTCAGTGGCACAGGTCCTGCGTAACATTCTAAATGCCGAACTGGGAGTATTTGGAGTTTCAGCAAATAGCGAGCATAAAGGCATCTGTGCAAGTATCCACCTTGAACATTTCCTAGGACAGAGCAGAAAGCTTCACCAGACCTGGGAGTGTTTGATGTCGGCACTTAGCAAAAGTAGAGAAACCTTCCACAGATTCTCTTCAGCTCAAGAAGCACTAATATAATCCAAAAAAAAATGCATATCTCATTTTTAAAAATGAGCCTAAACAAGCAACTGCAGCACAAAACATTTCAGGTCAACATATGGCTTTGAATTTTCACTGTTCAGAATGAGTTGACACTGTTACTGATTTCACTCAAGTTGGTTGCATTTTATGGACTGAATTTAACCATGGAGTGATCTACTAGTTCTATCTGAAAACTTAAACTAATTTCTACAGTTTCTGAATCTCACCAATGAGTATATATTTAGTTTTTTTTTTATTCATTCATGTAATGTGGGTATCACTGGCAAGGCCAGCATTTATTGTCCATCCCTAATTGCCCTCAAAAAGGTGGTGATGAGCCGCATTCTTGAACTGGTGCAGTCCATGTGGTGTAGGTACACCCACAGTGCTGTTAGGGAGGGAGTTCCAGGATTTTGACCCAGCGACAGTGAAGGAACAGCGATATATTTCCAAGTCAGGATGGTGTGTGGCTTGGAGGGGAACTTCCAGGTGGTGGTGTTCCCATGTGTCTGCTGCCCTTGTCCTTCTAGATGGTAGTGGTCGTGGGTTTGGAAGGTGCTCTCTAAGGAGGCTTGGTGAGTTCCTGCAGTGCATCTTGTAGATGGTACACACTGCTGCTATTGTGCATCGGTGGTGGAGGGAGTGAAGGTTTGTGGATGGGGTGCCGATCAAAGGGGCTGCTTTGTCCTTCATGGTTGTGGGAGCTGCACTCCTCCAGACAAATGGGGAGTATTCCATCGCACTCCTGACTTGTGCCTTGTAGATGGTGAACAGGCTTTGGGAAGTCAGGAGGTGAGTTAATCGCCACAGAATTCCCAGCCTCTGACCTGCTCTTGTAGCCACAGCATTTATATGATTAGTCCAGTTCAGTTTCTGGTCAATGGAAACCCCCAGAATGTTGATAGTTGGGTTTCAGTGATGGTAATGCCATTGAATGTCAGAGGGCAATCGTTAGATTCTCTCTTGTTGGAGATGGGCATTGTCTGGCACTTGTGTGGCATGAATGTTACTTACCTCTTGTCAGCCCAAGCTGGGGTGTTGTGCAGATCTTGCTGCATTTGGACATGGACTGCTTCAGGGGGAAGAGGTTTGTTGGAGAACAAACACCAGCATTGACCAGTTGGGCCAAATGGCCTATGCTGTAAATACTATGAAATAAATGGTCTCTATTCCCACAAAAAAAATGGGATAATCAATTTGATTTGAGATTCTGGCTATGGAATAGATTAAGCTGGCAAAATTACAACCTCCACATTTGTGATAGCCATGACTATTGAACAGAAGATTCTGAATGCTCGTAGATCACAGTAACCTTGGTGGAGGGATCAATAAGCAGGGGGTATAGATTTAAGGTAAGGGGCAGGAGGCTTAGAGGGGATGTGAGGAAGAACTTTTTCACCCAGAGGGTGATGGGGATCTGGAACTCGCTGCCTGAAAGGGTGGTAGAGGCAGAAACCCTCATAACATTTGAGAAGTATTTGGATGTGCACTTGCGATGCCATGGCATACAAGGCTATGGGCCTAGTGCTGGAAAATGGGATTAGAATAGTTAGGTACTTGTTTGACCGGCGCAGACTCGATGGCCGAAAGGTCTTTCTCTGTGCTGTAGACCTCTATGACTCTATAACACTGATCGTCATAAGGTGATGTTCTAATATTATTTATGGTATTTTGGTTCCAGCATATTCAGGTATTCCTTACATGAAAAGGTCTCAGGCATTTGGTACCTAGAAACAGTTTAAAAATCTGACCAACATTTCCACTGCACTGAAAAATACTGGAAATGTTGAGGTTACGTGTTCGATATTATCTAATGACTAAAAGGAACCATTGTGAACCTTGGAAATCTGCCATAAGAACAGAAAATGTAGGAAGTGGTATTATCTAAAATATCAATCCATCTTGCGAGAGATCTGTCATCATCTGAAAGGGAAAGGTGGATTCATATTTTAGATAATACCATTCGTCAGAATTAACTGTAAGATTATGTGCAAAGCAACACCCTTTGTCATTCAGACGCTCAGCGGACGTGTCAGCTTTTATTTCCATTGCACTGACGCCCAGTGGATTCTCACACTTTGCTGTGTGAAAGACTCCCCGTGAATACTCCCACAGATCCCCGCCACAGAAAAGACACCGTCCTACACTAGCTTCTGCAAGACTGGCAGGCAGAATTTCCTGCCCCCTCACTTACCCCAAGCCCCAGTCAGGAGCAGCCCACTGGAGTTGGAGAGTTCTCGCCCAATATCCAAGTGTTGAATATTGATCTGCCTCAAGCGGGGCTGAGGCGCTGAGGGAAGGACAGGAAATGGAAGCACAGTGGGGTGACCCTTCGTGCTTACAGCTGTGTGTTGGGGTTTTAAGAACGGGATGAAGGTCAGGGGCTGCATTTTACTGGGGTGGTGGGGGGGAGGGAGGGGGTTAACACTTTGCCTCCCCACACCACCACCCCCCCACCGCCGGAAGGAAAGGCAGCCAGCAGCTGACACACCCAAAAGAAGCCGACTCCGCAGCCATAACGCGCTGGGTGTGGGGCTAAAGTGGTTAAGACTGGGGCTTCCATTCCCCCAGTGGGAAGATTGTCCGGCAGCCCTGACGGTACCAGCAGTGTCACAGCTCAGTAATCAGTGCTGCCGGGACTGCAGGGAGGAGCAGGGCGGAGAGCAATGGTATTCTACAGAAAGGTAAGTCCCGGGGAGTTAGGGCAAGGAGGGATCCTGGAGCCCAGGGCAGAGGGAGAGAGTTTGGGGGGGGTGGGGGGCGGTGGGTGTGGCGACCAGGTTTTGGGGTGTGGAAGGGGGAGAGGGTGGTGACATCTAAGGGGTGGGTGGCAACATGGGTTCAAATTCTACCTTGGCAGCTGTTGGAATCTGAATTCAATTAATGAGTCTGGAATATAAAGCATGACAGCTATTATCAATTGTCGCAAAGACCCATCAGGTTCACTAACGTCATTTAGGGAAGGAAATTTGCCATCATTCCAGATCCACAGCAGTGTGGTTGACTCTTAACTGCCCTCTGCAATGGCCCAGCAAGCCACTCAGTTCAAGGGCAATTAGGGATGGGCAACAAATGCTGGCCTGGCCAGTGACACCCACATCCCATGAAAGAATGAAGAAAAAACGTCATTGGGATCTGAAATTCTACCCCCAAAAAAAAAGGTGGTGGAAGTTGATTTGTTAAATACTTTGAAAAGGGAATTGCACAGGTTCGTGAGGATGAGGGACTTACAGGATTGGGGACAAAAACTGAGGGTGTGGGACAAAGCACGATTGCTCTTTAAAGAGCCAGCAGAGATCTGATGGTCTGAATGGCCTCTTTCTGTGCTGCAAGTTTCTAAGATTTTATGAGCAGCGGCAGTATAGCTTTGGAGGGGAGAGAGGAGGAACTGAGGGGAGTAGTGGATGATAGTTGCAGCTAGTGTGCTAGTTATTTTCACCTGCAAACCTGAGCAATGCTCCGAAAATGTTGCAGCCCACATAAAGTGTAGTTAGTGGTCATGTACTCTATGCACACTTCCCATTAAATTGGAGTGCTTCTTCAGTCTTTCTTTCAACCCTGTACAGCAGCCCCCTCTACTGAGCAAGCATCTGAACTGCTGTACCCAATGTCCTTTCATCAACTTATACAAAGGAAGCCATATAACCCAGGGTGCCGATTTATTTTAAATGAGGGCTATTTTAATTGCAACGCACATTTTAATCATCTGGATTTGGGAGGTCACTTTTATCCCTTACCAAAGGCCAAGTGCCTGGAAATTGCTACAGCAGAAATTAAAATCACAAATTGTAATGAAGATGACTTGCAGCTTATATAACTCCTACTCATGCCCCTTAGAAACATCACTGAGTATGTCAGATACAAACTATTACTGTCAGGTACAGTCGCTGCTGTCCAGTCTCTACGACTCTGCTTTCTACTTACAGTCTCTTTCCTAACCATAATCTAATCTAGTTGTTTTCTAAGAAGTGAAAATTGGCTTTTTTGGTTGCTTTCATCTCTCTCTATTAATGGGGCTGGGAAATATATTCCAATTTCTTCCTTTGCAGTCTCAGGTTCCTAACTGGCTTCAAAGCCCTGGGTTAGGGAAGGGGCAAGTTTGTGGCCCCGTTCACTATCTAGTGAGCCAGGTGCTTGCACCCTGGACAACAGCTGAGAATAGTACCTGGCTCCCAACTGCCCAACAGACTGAGGACTCATGTTGTGTGGGCTAACACATAATCACATACAGCACAGGAGGAGGCCATTCAGACCAGCTCTTTGACAGAGCTGTCCAGTTTGTCCCACCCTACCTGCTCTTTCCCTCAAAGCCCTGCAGTTTCTCTCCTTTAAGCACATATCCAACTCCCTTTTGAAAATTATTATTGAATCTGCTACCACCAGCCTTTCAAGCTGTGCATTCCAGATCACAACTCATTGAGTAAAGAAAAATGACTCCACATCTCCCCCCAGTGCTTGTACAATGATCTTAAACCCATGTACTCTGATTGCTGACTATTCCTGCTCTATCAGAACCCATCATCATTTTGAACACCTCCAAATCTCCCCTTTGCTTTCTCTGTTTCTCTAATCTCTCCATATATATGTCTAACAATGTAATATACATAACATAAACTCCACTCATGTAGACTAATGCTGGGAATGCACCCCTTTCAAAGTATAACAATAACAGAAAGCACAATTCCAAGCGCTAATAACACTGAACAACACAATTGATTTAATACATATTTATGCACATTCAGGCCTGTATTTGTCTTTTACATTTCAAAGGGTATTTTTCCAAAGGTTCCTCACATCATCTGTAAAAACTCACTGCGCCCTAATGTTTCATGCTCCAAAGTTGATAATTTGTGGAATAATACTGGGTGCAATTGTGCAGTAAACCTTCCACAACCAAAATCTGCTGTCGCCTTTGGAGTTACCAAGCTGGAATAGGTCATGGGGCTGAGGAACTTTGGAAGGGTAAAGATGGAGGGGGTCTGAACACTGACTGTTTGTACATGGCTAAACATACCTGCATTTGTATTGCTTTCAGAACCCCTTAAGTTAGGAACATAGGAACAGGACAAGGCCATTTAGCCCCTTGTGTCTATTCTGCCACCGTTCAATGAGATCATGGCTGATCTACAACCTAACTCCACATACCCACCATTGCTCCATATCCTTTAATACCTTTGGTTAATAAAAATCTATCAACCTCAGATGTGAAATGAACCATTGGCCTAGCACCAATTGCTGTTTGCAGGCGAGAGTTCCAAACTTCGACCATCCTTTTGTGCGTGGAGGTGTTTCTTAAGAATCATTAGGGGAAATCCTGATTTTGTGTAAAAGTGTAATACGGGGGCTGGTGAGTCAGTAGCCTGTTAAATATCTCTCATGTTTGATCTCTGTGACGTCAAATGGAAATAAAAATGGGGGCAGATCAAAGCGGCAATTGCTGGATCACTAGCACCCCCTTCACACAATCGCAATCACACACCATCAGTCATGAGTTACCCCCATTCATCCTACACACATTCAATCACTTTTACACTTGCTGGAGAAGTGACTTGTCGGTTATCAGTGGGGAAGGAGCCACATGAATGGTAATGGCTCTTTCATGTTTAGCTGCTGTTAAAATAGAAAGGGTTTGTCTTTTGGTGTCCAGTTTTGGCACACAAAGCAGGATTGATGAGCCCCACAAGAAATATTGATTGTTTGCTCTCTCTCAGACACCGATGGACGTGCTGTGCGTTTCCAGTATTCCTGGTTCTTTGCTTTTTGTGAAGCCTCTTGCATTCGTACTACAGCATGGGGTGAGAAGTGGGGGTGGGGCAATACCCTGACAACTCAACTATCAAGGTATCGTTGGCTTCCCATAAATTATCTGAAAGGACAACGTTATTTTTCCTACAAACGCCAATACAATTCAAATTATAGGGCAAACCCGTCAATACAAAATGGTAAAGTCGACTGCGTCGTTTAAAAACACATCAGAGTGTGGAATTCTCGCTGTTTTGCATGCAGGCATTGAACTCACTGCGGTTAAGTTGGTTTCCTGCACTAGTTAACTCAGGCTACAGACGATCGCTGCCTCAATTCACTTTTTTTCAAAAGCGGCTGTTGGACCAGAAGCTGATTTTACTTCAGAGGCACCAGCTCATTGAATAGCTGTCGAGCTAACAAACAATTGCCACAGAGAACCCGATACCTTCAAAGAACTGGAAATGAAAGCAACATCGGGCCAACGAATACAAACCTGCAGCAGCCTGCTGGCTTCGAGAATCGACTGGCGAAGAAGATGGGGGGTGGGGGGAGGAGGGGAGTTGCAGAACTCAGCCAGAAAAGAAATGAAGTGACATGTGCAAAAAAAGACTTATAAAAATAAAAACTCGCTTCAGAAAGTTATCCTTCTGAATGGTTCCCCGCTGTTCGTGGACGGGGGCAACAGGGTTTTCAGAATATCTCACATGACGTTGCCATTCCAGCCTTGATCCTACGCAGTCAGGATTCAGTTTGAGATTTCCTCAGGGAAATTTACAGCCCTGATTTTCCAATTGGCATTATTTTGGCTGCTTGCTACTGGTTAGTGACTTTCCTGGGGGGGCGGGTGGTGAAACCCAGACATTTGATGGCCGATCACATGACTTTGGATGAACGTTGCTGCATTTATCCTTATCCTGTAGTTGACTCTTTTTTTTCTAGTCCCTTTACCCCCAGCGGCTGCCATACATCGAGCTGCGAGAGCCAGGAGTCCCGCAGGTGGGCACGGGCCAGGATGCAACTGAGCTGGCATGGGGGCAGGGGGTGGGTGGAGGGGCAGAGGGAGGGACTGAGGCTGGTGAACCCGAAGGTGGATGAAAAGAAAGACTTTCGTTTATATAGTGCTTTCATGGCGACCAAGTGTCTCAAACGTGCTTAACAGTCAAAACACTTCTGACTCATTGGCCGGGATCTTCTGGCTCCGGTACAGCAGGTCCTGCCACAGCCAATGCCATTCAAAAGCCCATTGGCGTCAGCGGGACCGGAAGATTCCGCCGGAGGGAGGGGCCGGAAAATTCCAGCCATTGATACTGCTGTAACCTAGGAAACTCGGCAGCCAATTTTCCCACAGCAAGCTCCCACAATCAATAATGTGATAATGGCCGGATAACCTGTTTCCGTGATGTTGGTTGAGGGATAAATGTTTTCCGGAGCACCGGGGAGAGCTCCCCTGTTCTCCTTCAGAATAGTGCCATGGGATGTTTTACATCCGCCTGAGAAGGCAGGCGGGGCCTCAGTTTAATGCCTCTCATAGACTTAGAGACTCATAGACGTTTACAGCACGGAAGGAGGCCATTCGGCCCATCGTGTTCAGGCCGGTCAACAAAGAGTTGACTACACGACACTAGACTAAGCCCATTTTCCAGCGCTTGGCCCATAGACCTGGAGGTTATGACAACATAAGTGAATATCTAAATACTTCTTAAATGTTACAAAAGTTTCTGACTCAACCACCCTTTCAGGCAGTGAGTTCCATACTCTCACCCCCCTGTGGATGAGAAAATTCTCCTCAACACCCCCCTTAGCCTTCTACCTCTTACCTTAAGTCTATGCCCCCTGGTTATTGACCCCTCTAGTAATGGAAAAACTGCCTTCTTATCCACCCTATCTATGTCCCTCATAATCTTACACAGCTCTATCAGGTCCCCTCTCAATCTTCGCTGCTCTAAGGAAAACAACCCCAGCCTATCCAATCTTTTCTCATACCTCACACCCTCCAGCCCAGGCAGCATCCTGATAAATCTCCTCTGCACCCTCTCCAGTGCAATCATATCCTTCCTATAATGTGGTGACCAGAACTGCACACAGTACTCCAATTGTGGCCTAAACAGCATTTCATACAGTTCCAGCATAACCTCCCTGATCTTGTATTTTATGCCTCAGCTAATAAAGGCAAGTATCCCATATGCCTTCTTAACCACCTTATCTACCTGCCCTGCTACCTTCAGGGATCTGTGGATATGCACATTAAGGTCCCTCTAATCTTCAGTACTTTCCAGGGTCCCACCATTCATAGTATAATCCCTTGACTTGTTAGCTCTCCCCAAGTGCATTACCTCACACTTTTCCGGGTTGAATTCCATTCGCCACTGCTCTGCCCACCTGACCAGTCCATTGATATCCTCCTGCAGTTTACGGCTATCCTTCTCACTATTTACCACCCTACCAATATTCGTGTCATCCGCGAACTTCTTGATCATATCCCCTATATTTAAGTCTAAATCATTTATGTACACCACAAACAGCAAGAGCCCCAGCACCGAGCCCTGCGGAACCCCACTGGAAACAGACTTCCAGTCACAGAAACACCCCTCTACCATCACCCTCTGCTTCCTGCCTCTCAGCCAATTTTGGATCCAATGCGCCACTTTGCCTTGGATCCCATGGGCTCTTACTTTCTTGACCAGTCTGCCATGAGGGACCTTATCAAAAGCCTTGCTAAAGTCCATGTAGACCACATCAAATGCATTAACCTCATCAGCACTCCTCATTACCTCTCCAAAAAATCTGATCAAATTTGTTAAACATGACCTTCCCTTAACAAATTCATGCTGACTATCCCTGATTAATCCATGTCTCTCCAAGTGCAGATATATTCTCTCCCTTAGAATTCTTTCCAGTAACTTCCCCACCACCGAGGTTAGACCGACTGGCTATAATTTCCTGGTCTATCCCTTCCTCCCTTTTTTAATAATGGGACAATGTTAGCAGTCCCCCAGTCCTCTGGCACCTCACTGTGGCCAGAGAGGATTTGAAAATTACTGCCAGGGCCCCTGATATCTCTTCCCTTGCCTCCCTCAACAGCCTGGGATACATCTCATCCAGGCCTGTGGCTTTATCCACTCTTAAGGCTGCTAAACCTGCTAGTACCTCCTCTCTATGTTAATTTCCTCTAATATTTCACAATCCTCCATCCTGATGTCTATACCTGTGTCGTCCTTTTCCATTGTGAAGACCGACACAAAGTATTCATTGAGGACTGTACCCACATCTTCCGGGTCCACATACACATTACCTCTAATTGGCCCTACTCCTTTCCTAGTTATTATTTTGCTCTTTATATATTTAAAAAACTCCTCTGGGTTTTCCTTTATTCTACCCACCAGTGCTTTCTCATGCACTCACTTAGCTTTCCTAATTCCCTTTTTTCAGTTCCCTCCTGCACTTTTTGTACTCCTCCAGGGACTCTGCCGTGCTGAGTCCTCGGTATCTGTCATAAACTTCTCTTTTTATATTAATCCTAACCTTTATGTCCCTTGGCTTCCAGGGTTCACTGACTTGGTCCCTTTGTTTTTATGGGAACATATTTGCTCTGCATTCTTGTATTTCCTCCTCTGCTCTGACACAGTTTTATTTGCAAGTAGCTGCTCCCAGTCCACTTGGGCCAAATCGTATCTCATCTTAGTAAAATTAGCCTTTCCCCAGTTTAGAACTTTTATTCCTGGCCCAACCTCATCCTTTTCCGTAACTATCCTAAATCTAACTGAGTTATGGTCACTATCTCCAAAATGTTCCCCTATTGATAGCCTTCCACCTGCCCAGGCTCATTTCTGAATATTAAGACCAAAACTGCCCCTCCCTTGTTGGCTTTCTACCTACTGGCTAAAAAAGTTCTCCTGGGTGCAATTTAAGAATTTTGCTCCCTCCCTACCTCGCACACTAAAACTATCCCAGTTAATATTAGGGTAGTTAAAATCCCCTACTATTACTGCGCTATTATTCTTACACTTCTCTGAAATTTGATTACATATTTGATCCTCTATCTCTCCCTGACTGTTTGGAGGCCTATAGTACACACCCAACAGCGTGTTTGCCCCTTTTGTGTTTTTTACTTCTACTCATATGGCCTCATTTAATGATCCTTCCAAGATATCAGCCCTCCTCACTTCTACAATTGATTCCTTGATCAATATTGCAACCCCCCTCCTCTTCTATCCCCCTCTTTACCTCGTCTGAATACCCTATAACCAGGAATGTTGAGCTGCCAATCCTGCACTTCTTTTAGCCAAGTCTCAGTCAAAGCTATGATATCATCCTCCCACATGCCTATCTGTGCTCTCAGCTCATCTGTCTTATTCCTCAGGCTCCTTGCATTAAAATATATTCCATTTAGCCTTGCGAAATTCTCTTCTTTCTTATCCAGCCTACGTTTCCTCTGCCTTTCAGACTCATTTACTCGCGTTTTAACTTCTAATTCCACCTCAGCTTCTCTCCCCATTGAACTACTTCTCAGGGTCCCATTCCCCCTGTTGGTCCTGTTCCTGTTCAGATATAACCCGTCCAACTTGTACAGATCCCACCTCCCCCAGAAACGGTCCCAATGCCCCAGGAATCTAAAGCCCTCCCTCCTGCACCATCTCTCCAGTCACGCATTCATCTGCTCTACCCTTCTGTTCCTACACTCACTACTGCGTGGCACTGGGAGTAATCCAGAGATTACTGCTTTTGAAGTCCTGATTTTCAATTTCCTACCTAACTCCCTAAAATCTGCTTGCAGGACCTCATTTCTCTTTCTTCCTGTGTCATTGGCCCCAACATGGACCACGACCTCTGGCTGTTCACCCTCCCCCTTTCAGAATGTCCTGCAGCTGTTCCGTAACATCCTTGACCCTGGCACCCAGGAGGCAACATAACATCCTGGAGTCATGTCAACGGCCGCAGACGCGCCTGTCTACTCCCCTCACTAACGAATCCCCTACCATTATTGCCCTTCCACACTTCTTCCTCCCTCCCGAGCAGCTGGACCACCCACAGTGCCATGGCCTTGGCTCTGGTTGACCTCCACAGGGGAACTGTCACTCTCACCATTTTCCAAGGCTGAAAAATGGTTTGTGAGTGAGATGCACTCAGGGGATTCCCTCACTATCTGCCTGGTCCCCTTCTTTTGTCTGGCAGTCACCCATTCCCTCCCTGTTTGCACTTCCTTAAGCTGCGGGGCGACCACATCCTGAAACGTGCTATCCACACACCTCTCAGCCTCATCAATGTACCGCAGTGCCCCCAGCTGCTGCTCAAGCTCCAAAACCCGGAGCTCAAGTTGTTCCAGTCGGAGGCACCTCCTGCACACACGGTCATCCAGACCACCAGGAGCGTCTAGGATTTCCCACATTTCGCAGGATGTGCAAATCATGGGACTGAGCTCCCCAGGCAAATCTTAACTAAATAGAATATGGACCCTTGCTTTTATTTTACCCTTATTCCTACTTGAGCCTCGCTGTTTTAACCTCTCTCTCCCGAAGTCTCGCTGTTTTAATCTCTCTCTCCTGAAGTCTCGCTGTTTTAATCTCTCTCTCCTGAAGTCTCGCTGTTTTAACCTCTCTGTCCCCATTCCCCAATTATATTCAAAAGCCTTTAAAACTTGCCCATTATTGTCCGTGTCCAAAAACAACAGTTTAATTTTAAGAGCCACCTTGAAGATCTGCAAATGAGTCTGACTCAGAATGATGATTAATTGGAGCTGGAGCAGAGTCCAGTTTTCTGGGCACGTTTCTAGTGCGATGCGTTTAAGTTAAGCGCTAAAGAGAGCAGAAACTCTATTTGTGCTACATGTCATTTGTGCCTGAAATTTGGTGATCTTTTGCATTGGTTTGGCTGATTCCAAGTAAATTGCGTCAGAAAAAAACTGCGCAACTGAGCAGAAATTCCATCCCACTGGAACACAAGGTTCATATGGGTAAGGAAGGCAATTCAGCCTGCGCAAGCCCATTCCTCCAGGAAGATTCTAGAGACCTCCACTACAAAAAGCCGTTCTTTAAATCATTCTGGCTTTTTTGTCAACAATACTCAGAATTCCTGTCAACATGTTGATCATTTTGTATGGACGATCCTTTGGCCTATACCGCCCCCTTGACTTACTGTCCAATTTTTATTTATTGTGCTATTTGGAATTTATCCTCTCCATACTGCTTATGATCTAAAATATCTCTATGAATTTGCCATCCTCCTACCCAATGATCTTCTTTCATAAGAACTTAAGAAATAGGATCAGGAGTAGGCCAATTGGCCCTTCCAGGCTGCAGCCTACTCTGCCATTCATTAAGATCATGACTAATCTTCTACCTCAGCTCCCCCTTCCTGCCCTATCCCCATATCCCTTAATTGTAGAGCTCAACAAAAACAATCAATCTCAGCCTTGGGTATACTCATCGACTGAGCATTCACAGCCCTCTATATAAAAATTCCATAGATTCACAACCCTCTGAGTGAAGACATTTCTCCTCATCTCAGTCCAAAATGGCTGACCTCTTATCCTTTTATTGCGACCCCCTCATTCTAGGTTCTGCAGACTTTCAAGACTGAGAAGCCCAGGCTGCTACACTTCATTTTGCCTTTTGAGAGAAGAGCTCAGTCGCATCATGCTCCTCGGAACAGGATGCGACTGTTTCTGTTTGGTCTTGTTGAATTTAATGTGCACATTGCACCCAAGGTGTGGCTTGACAAGAACAATATACAGCTACTGGCGGACTTGCATTCTGCCGTCCTGGAAGTTCAGCATTTTGTTTGATTTCTTTTATTGCTACACAAAGGTGCTCGATACAAACATGAGATTTCTTTTCACAAAAGAGTGCGAGGAGAATTGCGGCAGCTGCGGGGTTATTTGGAAGAACAGAGATATGTATTGTGGGTCATAATTGCAAAGTGTGGAACCATTGAGAATAAAAAAAAAAGCACGTGAAAACTAAAAAGCATCATTTATATTTCAAAAATGGCGGTAAGTGGAACATTGACTGAAAATAACCTAACAAATAATTGTTTCCTTAGCAACTGCATGCTTCCATATGTCTGGTTAGCAACCACCATTCAGGATTGTGACTCCCTGATGTTTTATCATCTTTAGTGAATGTAACAGTTATCTTAAAAGGGGAAAAGATAAAAAAAAAGTAAATGTTGATGTATTTGGTTGTGGAGTATTACTGAAGAGCAAACCAGGCCCAAGATGTGTCAGCCTTTAGCTCACACAATGGGACAGAGCTACCTCCAGCAGCACATAAGAACATAAAAAATAGGAGCAGGAGTAGGTTATTTGGCCCTGCCTGCTCTGCCATTCAACAAGATACTGGCTGATCTTCAACCTCAACTCTACCTCCCCCTGCCCCAACCACATCCCCATATCCTTTAATTCCCTTACTACCCAAAAATCTATCCATCAATCTCTGTCTTGAATACACTCAACAGCTGAGCATCCATAGTTCTCTAGGGTAGAGGATTCCAAAGATTAACAACCCTCTGAGTGAAGGAATTTTCTCCTCTCAGTCCTAAATAGCTGATCCCTCATTCTGAGCCCGTGACCCAATGTTTTAGATTCTCCAGTCCCAGCCAGGGAAACAATTTTTTTCAGGATCTAGCCAGTCAAGCCCTTCAGAATTTTACATGTTTCAATGAGAGCATCTCTCATTCTTCTAAACTCCAGGGAATATAGGTCTAGTCTACTCAATTTCAAGTCATAGGAGAATTCCCACATCCCAGGAACCAGTCTTGTGAACTTTTGCTTTTTTTTTAATTCATTGGATGTGGGCATCACCCATCCTTGTTCAGGGGGCATTTAAGAATCAACCACATAGCTGTGGGCCTGGAGTCACATGTAGGCCAGATCAGGTAAGGACAGCAGATTTCCTTCCCTAAAGGACATTAGTGAACCAGATGGGTTTTTACAACAATCAGCAATGGTTTCATGGTCATCATTGGATGATGATCATTAGACTTTTTAATTCTAGATTTTTATTGAGCTCAAATTTCACCATCTGCTGAGGCAGGATTCAAACCCAGATCCCCAGAGCATGACCCTGGGTCTCTGGATTATTAATCCAGTGACAATACCACTACGCCATCGCCTCCCCTCTAGGGCAAGTATGTTGAGGAGACCAAAACTGCAGGTGGTGTTTCAGGTGTGGCCTCACCAAGACCTTGTATAATTGTAATAAGAGTTCTTTACTCTTATACTCCAACCAGTTTGCAAGAAAAGCTAACGTACCATTTGCCTACGTCAACTACCCTACACTTACAAATGCAAATGGGACTTTTAAGGAGGGAGTATTGCATGTATCCTATTCACGTTTACCATTTCTTGCTTTCGACAAATGAAACTAAAATGGCTGCACAGTAACACCATATCTTTCCGCAATACAATCAACAACAACATTTGTATTTATATAGTGCCTTTAACACAATAAAATATCCCAAGGCCTTTCACCAAGGCATTATAAAATAAAGTTAGACACTAAGCCACAAGACGATATTAGGGCAGGTGACTAAAAGCTTGGTCAAAAAGATAGGTTTTAACGAGCGTCTTAAAGGAGGAAAGAGAGGTAGGGTGGCAGAGAGGTCTAGGGAAGGGATTCCAGCGCTCAGAGCCTATTGGCAGCTGAAGGCACGGATGCTAATGGTACAGCAATTTAAAATTGGGGATCCTCAAGAGGTAAGCATTAGAGAAGTGCAAATATCTCGGAGGGTTGTAGGCCTGGAGGAGGTTATAGAGGTGGGGAGGGGTGAGGCCATGAGGGAACTTGAAAACAAGGACGAGGATTTCAAAACTGAGATGTTGCTTAACTAGGAGTCATTGTAGGTCAGCAAGCACAGGGGTGACAGGGAACAGGATTTGGTGCAGGCTACGATATGGGCAACAGAGTGTTGGATGACCTCAAGTTTACACAACACACAAATCACAAAAATTAAAATTAAAAACCTGGACTTCTTTTTCTCAATCCCTTTGCCTTTTCATTTCTTGGGTTGTCCTACTGAGACTCTGCACTACTCTCCAAATGTGAGCCCAGTCCGCTGAACAGTTCATCCCCCCCACAGTGCATAACATTGGACAGAAGAAGCCTGTTTCTGCCTCATCCTCAATTTCTCCATCATTACTTGACAGAAACATCTCTTAGCAGATTACCCAAAGATTAGAAGCTCTGAAATATAAGGGGAACAATAGAGCAAAACCCAGAATAGGAGTATCTTTATAGAAAAAAGGTACTTTACATTTTTTGCACTTAGTACAAAGCTAGTTGATTATAGTTAGCACTTGCCAGCTCTGTCAAAAGAAAATATTGGATTCTTGATTGCTACAGAAGAGTAATCCTGACTCTCGTCAATGTACCACATTTGTGGAATACTTTGCAATTTGTATTTTCTTTGTTCATGGGATGTGGGCGTCGCTGCCTAGGCCAGCATTTATTGCCCATCCCTAACTGCCCTTGAGAAGGTGGTGGTGAGCTGCCTTCTTGAGCCGCTGCAGTCCCTGAGGTGTAGGTACACCCACAGTGCTGTTAGGGAGGGAGTTCCAGGATGTTGACCCAGTGACAGAGGAGTTTATCATTCACGCACCAAGAAATCAACTGAAAAGTACAATTTTCTGTTCACATTTCCATACAGACGGTGTGATGGTAAATATGTGACATTGAAAGTTAATGAGTAGCTGATTCCGAGCTACATTTTAGCACCTTCATGACGAGCTGTAAGAAGGTGTGATAACAGTAATTAATTCTACCTGATGATTAATCTGGTACATGACTGAACTCCCACAGACAAATGGAGGTTTAACTTTCACTTGCAGCCTACTCCAGAAACAGATGATCAACAACTTGCATTTCTGAAGGACTCCCCCTTTTAAAGGGACTGTGCTCAAGCATTGAATGAGACAGGAGAAAGATGGGGACTGAGCAGTGGAAGAATAAAGAAGCTAAATTGTTGAGGGGTGTGTTTTTTTTAATTTGTTCTTGAAATGTGAGTGCTGCTGGAAGGCCAGCATTCAGTGACTATAAGAAGGTGGTGACAAGCTGTCTTAACTCGGGCTGCTGCACGTCCATCTTGTGTCGGTACCTGCATTGTCTTTTTCTTGAGGAGTTTGATTCAACTGAGTGCAGGCAAGCAAGGCCATTCCAGAGGGAAGTTAAGGATCAACCACATTGCTGTGGGTCTGGAGTCACGTGTAGGCCAAGCTGGGTATATGTGGCAGATTTCCTTTCCTAAAGGACATTAGAGAACCAGCTGGGCTTTTAAAACAACCTGATATTTTCATGATTGTGATTAACGAGACTAGCATTTAATTTCCAGATTCATTAATCAAATTTCTCCAGCCGCCTTGGTTAGCATTTGAATGCATGTACCTGGAGCATTAGTCTGGGCCTCTAGATTACCAACCCAGTGACATCACCATTATGCTACCGACCCACCCCCTGGGTGCCAATGGAGTTTTGCAAGGAGAGGGAAGGGAAATGATGAGCAAGTTTATGAGAAAGCTTTTTGAATACGTGATGTCCCCTGAGGAGGGTCTGAGTAGAATGGCAATGCTGAGAAACCGATATTATTGCCCGAGAGCCCAGACAATCTTTACACTTGTTGAAATACCTGCGCCCTAGAGAAAGTATTGCTTGATTGACAGGCTCAGGCCTTCTGATCTCTGTGGTCAATTTCACAGTGGGCAAAATTTTTCACTTGGCGTGTGGGCGTGCACCCAACACGCTCGAGTGTAAAATAGCGCGTGAGGATGTTGGGTGAGCGTCCCGACATCATCGTGCACTGGCGCGATATTCCGGTCAGCAGGCGCGCGCTAATCTCGGGTTTGGCCTACAGCAGATGGCTGTCACCCTAAAGGCTCGTTCAAAACATAATGTTAGTGTGTAGCCAGTGCATCTGCCATCTCAAACACACTCCCTCCTGAATGCTCAGCTGCTTGGGGAAGCAGATGTGGAGGTGTGGACAACAGATACCTAGCATTCCCGGGAAGTTTAGATGGGGCTAGCAGCCCAGTTTTGGTCCTGCTGATTTGGATTTGCATCATGACTGGGCCTGAAAATTGGCCCAGAAAGATTTCCCCCCTAATACTCATAGTGGGCGAGGGTGTTTACTAGGCTGCTCACATCCTAATTTGATGTTGCCTTCTCTCTTTTGATCTCCTTAACCTCCATTAGAGATCAGGACAATCCCCGTTGGTCAACAATATCACTGTGGAAAGGGATCAAACAGTGGCTGAAAACCAAAGGAATGCTCTCTCCTACAGTTAGAAGGAAAGCTCATTAGCTTCCCACAGAAAAAAACAAATGTCCAGAGGTGGCAGACATAAGATATATTTCACCTTTGAAACATTCACTTCTTCCTGAGCAAGTCAGATGCTGATAAAGCTGAACCTCATTTTTTAAAGTATTTAATATTCCCCGATAGAACTAATGTATGAGGGACAGACAATCACACGGTGACCCCTTCCAACAAAGAGCTCACTGGCATGTGGCAGGCCAGTGAAGGGAAGGCAAGACGCTTGGACCTTCCCAGATTTGGAACTGGCGCTTTGGGGGGCACCCCTGGGATGGGAAGGGAAATCGCTCCCACCCACAAGACTTCAAATTCTGCTGCGCTCCAAACTCGCCACTTCCAGAGTGGATTTTCACAGCTGAATAAGTGAAAAGGAAATCTCAACATTTGCTTTAAAAAAAACGCATTGCATTTATTTAAATACTCCAAACGCATTGGCAATCAGCTTCTTCTGCAGCACTCTAATTCTTTTCTGTTTCAGCTAGACAGGCTGCAATTTCTCTCATCCACCTACTTAAATCAATTTTTCCACTGAACTTTAGGGGATTTCTTTGAGTACTGGATGTGATATATAATTCATCAATGAAGAATGCTCTCATCCCATCCTGGGCTCTGGAAGTGGAAAGGACTTTGCTGAAGATGTGAGGCTGGTGATTATTTAGCAATTGACCGACAATTACGCCTTTGACTCTTGCTCACTGGTCTGGTCCAAGATTACCAGCAATGCAGGGTAGGTAATAGATTTTCTCCACAATTATGCAACTGAATTATTTTGAGTCTCAATAAACTTGCGTGGGATTTGGCTCAACCTTTTCTTAAAAACTTGCACAACAGAAGATAGGATCCAATAGAATAGGTGGATGTCCCAACGTTACATTTCTAATAACCTTTCTCAGACAACCCTGTACAGTGAGATCCATCAAGTTGCCCTTTAGGTTATGTACTTGTACTCATTTACTTATTGGATTCTTCCTCAGTTTGTAACTCCTTTAAAGGTAATGGATGGAATCGTCCTAGATTTGCACTAAGTGCGGTAGCGAGTGAGTAAAAAGATGTTTTACCCGTCGGCCGCAATGGCAGCTTCTCACGCCGTACCGTTTCCATGGCGGGCGGGTTCTCATTCGCCCGTCACGCCATCTCCTCGCCGCTTCACCGCGCCAGGAACCACACTTAAAGTGCAGCCGTGCGCACACCTCTCAGTGCTTCCAGCCCAGGACTGCCGCATGGAAGACAGGATGGCCCTGAAAGGCAAAAAGACTGCTGCCCCCCCCCGCTTCAGTGACACATCCCTCGAGTGCCTTTTGAACGCCGTGGAGGCCCGCCGTGATGTCCTCTACCACCGCACCGAGCCGGAATGACAATCTTAAATTGGTTTTCAGTATAATTCTTAGCACGCTGAGGATTATTTAGCAAATGCTGTGGAATCACATCTAATGTTGGACACTGTGTTTGAGCTTTGCAAGGACGGGCTGGTTGGGTACGGGTCTGTATTTTGCCCATTGCGAATAATGAAAGGGACATGTTGTTTGATACAATCAACCAGTCTTTGGGATGTACACCTACATACCCAGCATCACACCGGCACTGAAATTCATATACCACATTACTCATTTGTGTGATAGGCAGAACATCTGTTTGGCTTGACGGCAGCATCCTGTTAGTGGCAAACGCCACTCGTGTTGCTACCTCACAGTAGCAGCGTGAATCGGTTAGCTTCACCCGTTACGCAGATTTTTGAGATACCTTGCCCTTCCAGGGTAATCTGAGGTGGACTGGGCACTTTTCAGGGCCAAAATTGATGGCCTTAGGCCTGTTCACGAGTTTGCCTGATAAACATCACAAAACGATCCGATCAGAATAGCCATTATCCTGCAGGATGCCTTTGATGCCCCTATTTCTGCATCAAGCTTGCATGGCGAACAAATGGCTCCGGCCTTATTTACGATAAGACCAATCTTATGTCATGTGGAACTGTAGGAATCCCAATGCATATATTGGCCAGTGAGGGTAGGTTTGCGGTAGACCGTGGTAGAGAATCCACATGGCAGATTTCTCAACTAGTATGTCAAGGAAGTGGAGTTCATCTGGGACTGCTCCATTTCAAAGGTGAATTTGAGCACAGGATGAAGTCCATTAAGATATGTAAGGAAATTGTTACATGCTGCTACGGATTTAAATATAGCAAATGAATCAATCACATATTGGAAATATGCAAGGGGTAGGGGGTTTGGTGTCGTTCCATTGAAGACACATTTCTCATGGTACCCAACAAAGGTGTTAGTGAAAGCTGGGCCTAGAGATCCCATGGCAACACCATCTATTTGGGCATACATGGTGTCATTAAAACTGGACTCAACTGCACGCGTTGCCGAATTCATAAGTTCAATGAATACTGATTCATACAGTGGTGGCGAGTCTAGATCACCATGATATAGTGCTGCAGCGCAAATATCTATGGCTTCCTTAAGTGGAACATTGGTAGTCTAGCAACGTCAAATGAGCACATGGACACAATATTGCTATCAATATGCAAGGTCTGACATGGCCTTCACAAATGTAAAGGAATCCTTCACTATGTATGTAAAAAAACTTGCTAAGAACTGATTGTAGCACTCGCCCAACCACTTGGTGAATTCATGTTGTGCAGAATCGTTCATAGGTAAGATAGGGCATGAAGGGACATCACTTCTGTGTGTCTTGGGCAGCCCATATATACACGGATGCAGCGAGCCCTGAGGACGAACCTTGTCATATGTATCACGCAGCAGTTCACCGCTCTTATACAAGTCCAGCAAGCATTGTTTTCAGCTTCGACAAAATGTCTCTTTTTCAGCAATACTCAAGACTCTGCATTGTAATGTAGATGTGTTTTTAATGCAGTGGTTCAAGATAGGGCTCTGTCCTGCAAAGAAAAGTTAACCATTACATTGACCACCATTGTGTAAATGTTGATATGCATTACAGTAAGCGCTCCTTGTCATGTTTGCTACTTGGATTTAAATGTACAAACAGCTCTGACGGTGAAAAAAAAATCCCTTGCTTTTGAAAGGTTCAAAAAAAATCCAAGCACCTGCTCCCCTCCATTTATTGACAGGCAATCTGCTTTGAAATGGAGGGGATACCATGTGTACTTTCAATTTCAGGTTCTTGCAGTTTCAATAATGCTTTGATGGCTGTGTCTGTTATGAATGCTTGGCTGAGTTCCAAAAAAAACTAATGAAGTACTCAGTTCTATTGACACAGCTGTTCAGGGGAAACAATAGCTGTTTTACAAGGCTGTAATAACATCCTTTGCCTTTAATGCGGTTTCAGAGTACATGGTTGTTTGTTTACACAACTTAATGGCCATTTAAATGATTAACTTTTCTTCAATGAAGAATAGTTTTTTTGCAGTATAAATTACAGACTTTGGAATGAGAGTTTTATTGCATTGTCGCAGGTTTTATTTTTACACCTGCACTTAAAATAATTCCCACTGATATTGCACGGTTCCTGAGGACTATACATAGCGGATACTGGGTGAGTGGCTATGGAGGATACATGGGGATTATTGACAATTTGAGGGGCATGGAGCATTTGAGGGGCATTGAGGGAGAATGGGGTGGCATGGGGGGTCTGAGGGGCATGGGAATCTGAGCAGACATGGAGGTGGGATAGAGGATCTGTGGGGCATGGGGGAATCTGAGGCTGGCACGGAGATCTGAGGGAGCATGGAGTTGGATAGGGGGGTCTGAGGGGTGAGGTTTAAGGTGGTCTTTGAACAATGTTGAGAGCTGGGCTGCTGTGTCCGAGGACCGAGGCTTCTAACCAGCCTGCCTCTGCACCCACACTCTTCCCGCACTCCATCGCAAACTGCAGTGCGAACCTGCACCCGTGTAAGAAAAGAAAAATCCCATGCAAAGTCACTCACTCATGGGTCAGGTGTGCAGTGTGGAAGCCGCTGAATTGCGCAAGTTGTCTTTTCTTGGGCCTACATGAAAATCCAGACCTTGCCCCTAAAGGATTGAGAGTTAGCGCTGTTTCGAAGAAAGCAATCAGGGTGGCAGAGAGTAAAGGTTTTGCTAGGGGTAAGAGCATCAAAAATGGAGGGGAGGGAGCAGCTGAGCAAATCAACAGCTGCTAAAGTATTAGAATACATGGAAGGCCAAAGGCTGGGCTTTTGAGCGTTAGAAAGTGCAAAGAGCTTGGGGAAATTAAAGTTTCTGATTCTGTGAGGTTTCAAGTGTATGAAGCTTTCAACCACGTTGACTTCTTTAAGGGGGGAAACTCAGTTATTGCTGATATAATGGAATAGGCCATGATGAAGAACCCAAGAAAAAGAGGGAACGCTCAGTTAAATTCCAAGAGTTATAAGCCTATCTCTGATAAAAGTCAGTTGCAAAGCCCTGGCCAAGATGTTGGCTAGACAGTTGGAGAACATCATTTCAGGGATTAATCAGGAGCGGTAGGTGGATTTATCTGTGTTTATATTGTTTTATGCTATCAGCCTAAGTTGATATGTTCTATGATCTTAGATAGATGTAACCTTGATGTAACACTACAGTTTGCACCGTATCCACTGGAAATTAAAAGCAGGCCATGTGATTTTCAGAACAAACTTTAATTTAGTTTCTGGAGGGCAAGTGAGCTTTTAACAACAAGCACAGGGTGTTCATCATCACTCAACTTTCTGAATGTTGGGAGAAACTGGAAGAGAAATCACATCACTCACACACAAGGTTGGACGGTGAGTTCCTTCTTCTCTCTGTGGTCAATGAGGTTTGGTAATGAGGGATGCTCCTTTCATCTTAAAGGAAGCAGCAAAAAAACTCTACTTTCACAGAAAGAGATCTTCACACCAACAGGAATCTACATGACAAATCCTTTGCATGTTTCTACCAGCCTTTGGTAGCACTCTCACCTCTGAGTCAAAAGGTTGGGCGTTTAAGTCCCAATCCAGGATTTGAGTACAAAAATCGAAGCTGACACTGAGTGCAGTACTGAGGGGGTGCTGCACTGTCAGAAGTGCCGTCTTTTGGATCAGGTATTAAAACCAAGGTCCCATCTGCCCTCTCAGGAGGATGTAAAAGATTGCACTATTTATGTCCAATTCTGGTCGCAACACTTTAGGAAGGATGTGAGGGTCCTTGAGAGGGTGCAGATTTACTTGAATGGTTCCAGGGATGGGGGAATGTTAGCTTTAAGGTTGGATTGGAGAAGCCAGGGTTGTTCTCCTTGGAGTAAAGGGGATTGAGTGGAGAATTAGTTGGTGTACAACATTTTGATGGGTTTAGAAGACAAGGAAAAACTGTTCTCATTAGCTGATGGTACAAGGACTAGGGGACACAGATTGAAGATCCAGGGCAGGAGATGGAGGTGGGATCTGAAGAAGAGTTTTTCTGATGCAGTGAGTGGTAATGACTTGCACCCCGCCGGCCGTGAGGGTGGTGGACGCAGAGGCGGTGAATGATTTCAAGAGAAAATTGGAAGGGCACTTGATGGGCTATTGGGATCGAGTGGGGGATAGGACTAACTGGATTGCTCCATGGAAAGCTGGCATAGACTTGATGGGCCGAACAGTCTTCTGTGCCGTAAATGACTCGGTGACTTTTGAAGACCACCAAGGGAGTTATCCCCATGTCCTGGCCAATATTTAACCCTTAATCACGAGATTATCTGGTCATTTTCACATTGCTGTTTGTGGGATCTTGCTGTGCTCAAATTGGCTGCTGCATTCCTTACATTCCTACAATGACCACACTTCAAAAGTGCTTAATTAGCCGTAAAACACTTAGGAATATTCTTATATATCCTATATAAATACAAGCCTTTCTTCTTTTTTTATGGTCATGAGTTTTAGCCATTAGCTGCACCTATTTGGACTCTGTTTTGCCTGAAAATGACACCAATTTAACGTCATACACAGTTTATGCTCTGGCATAGTACAGTTAAAAACAATGCTCTAATACCACAGGTCCTCTCATATAATGTTTTACACCTTCAAGGTCTATTTTGCAATCAGCACCAGCGCCCTTGAAAAGGATTTTGCTTGTTCATTATCTGTGACGAAATTACTAAGTTGTTCTTTTTAACGCAATTATAATTTTGCTTCAAACAGTGAATAGACAAAATTTTCCTCCCTTCTCTCAAAGTCTTACATAAGCCCTCCTACACACAGTGCCACATAGAATGGCAAAACCAGAGTTTTCAGAAGCAGTTATAAAGCACAGATTTTACAATATAATAAATGGCAGCGGGCAAATCAAAAGCCGTAATGCAATTGAAAAGATATCCGCAATGCAATCAGAAACCCTCATCTGAATTACTGCCTTGTTCTGCACTCCCAGGTATCTATGAATCAAAACGTTACAGAAATTGGTATTCATCTCCACTGAAAGAACTTCAGCAAATGGTTCCTAATTTTTCGGGGAAAAAAAATACCAGCTAATTAACAGGAAAACAGTCTACAGTTCAGAGGTAGGTTGTTTGTAAAGCAAAGGCAGGATTTTCAGCTTGGCGTGCGGGCATGCGCCCAACAGGCATGAGTGTGAAACAGCGTGCGATGACGTTGGGCAAGCATCCCGATGTCATCGCGCACTCGTGTGATATTTTGGTTGGAGGGCACGCGTGAGAGTCGGCAGCGCGCCCACCGACAATTAAAAGGGCTATTAAGCCCATTAATCAATTAATTAAATTGAATTTTTCGCTGCCTGTCCAACCTTACGGGTTGGCGGGCGGGCGAATAGGCCATGCGGTCTTTGCATTTTTTTGCGAAACCTCATCCACGGGCGGGATGAGGTTTCCAACAGTGACTGGAAAAACAATAAATAAATGTTAAATTCATTTTTCACATGTCACGTTTTCTTTATTTTTCGAATCTTTATTTTTCATTTTAAAAGTCTTCAGCTCCCTGAGGCAGCTCTGTGCCTTCAGGGCCTTTTCACTGAGCGCTCCCTGGCGCATACACAAACTTCAGTGCTCGCGCTCCTCCAGCCCCCACCCCAGCAGCGCTGAGGCTCCCAGTGCGCGCTTCATGCTGGCTGGCTGTTAATTGAAACTTGGTGGAACTTCTAAATCATTTTTCACGTTCAGCCACATTTCAATTCTACTTGTACATCAGCATATTTTCCCTCTCACATTTCATAACACAAAACTATATTTCCAACATGTACACTGATGCAGAAGGGATTTCTCTCTTCAGTTACCTGCTTCTTGTATTACTGTACTACAGCAACAACAGCTCATATTTAAATGGCACCTGTAATGTAATATCACATCTCACGATGCTTCACAGGAATGTTATAGAATATGGCACTGAGCCACATGTGGTGATACTAGGTCAGATGACCAAAACCTTGGTCAAAGAGGTAGGTTTTAAGGAGGTAAAGGGGTGGAGATGTCTAGAGAGGGAATTCGAGCTGAGGGTCTAGGCAACTGAAGGCCCAGCCACCAATGCCGGAGCAATTAAAATTTGGGATGCACAAGAGGCCAGAATTAAACGAGAGCAGATATTTCAGAGGGTTGTGGGGCTGGAAGAGATTACAGAGATAAGGAGGGATGAGGCCATGGAGGGATTCGAAAACAAGAATGGGAATTTTAAAATCAAGGCCTTGTGTGACCGGGAGCTGAAGCAGGCCTGTGAGCACAGGGATGATAGGGTAAATGAGGCTCGGTGTGAGTTAGGACATGATCAGCAGAGGTTTGGATGACCTCAAGTTTCTTTTCATTTTTTTCACAGGACGTGGGCATCGCTGGCTGGGCCAGCATTTATATCCCATCCCTAATTGCCCTCGAGAAGGTGGTGGTGAGCCGCCGCCTTGAACCGCTGCAGCCCTGTGGTGTAGGTACACCCACAGTGCTGTTAGGGAGGGAGTTCCAGGATTTTGACCCAGTGACAGTGAAGGAACGGCAATATATTTCCAAGTCAGGTCGGTGCATGGCTTGGAGGGGAGCTTGCAGGTGGTGGCATTCCCATGTGTCTGCTGCCCTTGTCCTTCTAGATGATGGTGGTCATGGGTTTGGAAGGTGCTGCCTAAAGAGCTTTAGTAAGTTTCGGCAGTGCATCTTGTAGTTGGTACACACTGCTACGACTGTTCGTTGGCAGTGGAGGGAATGAATGTTTGTGGATGGGGTGCCAATCAAATGGGCTGCCTTGTCCTGGTTGTGTGAAACTTCGTGAGTGTTGTTGGAGCTGCACTCATCCAGTCAAGTGGGGAGTATTCCATCACATTCCTGACTTGTGCCTTGTAGAAAGTGAACAGGCTTTGGGGAGTCAGGAAGTGAGTTACTCATTGCAGATTTCCTCACCTCTGACCTGCTCTTATAGCCACAGTATGTATATGGCTAGTCCAGTTCAGTTTCTGGTCAATAGTTTCCCCCAGGATGTTGATAGTGGAGGATTCAGGGATGGTAACGCCATTGAATGTCAAGGGGCAATGGTTAGATTATTTCTTGTTGGAGATGGTTATTGCCTGGCACTTGTGTGGCGTGAATGTTGCTTGCCACTTGTCAGCCCAAGCCTGGATATTGTTCAGGTCTTGCTACATTTGGACATGGACTGCTTCAGTATCTGAGGAGTTGCGAATGGTGCTGAACATTGTGCAATCATCAGCGAACACCCTCATTTCTGACCTTATGATGGAAGGAAGGTCATTGATGAAGATGGTTGGGCCTAGGACATTACCCTGAGGAACTCCTGCAGTGATGATCTGGAGCTGAGATGACTGACCACCAACAACCACAACCATCTTCCTTTGTGCTAGGTATGATACCAACCAGCGGAGAGTTTTCCCCCTGATTCCCATTGACTCCAGTTTTGCTAGGACTCCTTGATGCCACACTCGGTCAAATGCTGCCTTGATGTCAAGGGCAGTCACTCTCACCTCATCTCGGGAGTTCAGCTGTTTTGCCCACGTCTGAACTAAGGCTGTAATGAGGCCAGGAGCTGAGTGGCCCTGGCGGAACCAAAACAGAGCATCACTCAAAAGGTTATTTCTAAGAAGTGCCGCTTGATAGCACTGTTGATGACCCCTTCCATTACTTTACTGATGATCGAGAGTAGACTGATGGGGCGGTAATTGGCCAGGTTGGTTTTGTCCTGCTTTTTGTGTACAGGACATACCTGGGCAATTTTCCACATTGCCAGGTAGATGCCAGTGTTGTAGCTGTACTGGAACAGCTTGGCTAGGGGCGCGGCAAATTCTGGAGCACAAATGTTCAGTACTATTGCTGAAATGCTGTCAGGGCCCATAGCCTTTGCAGTATCCAGTGCCTTCAGCCGTTTCGTGATATCACGTGGAGTGAATCGAATTGGCTGAAGACTGGAATCTGTGATGCTGGAGACCTTTGGAGGAGGTTCAGATGGGTCATCCACTTGGCACTTCTGGCTGAAGATTGTAGCAAATGCTTCAGCCTTATCTTTTGCACTGATGTGCTGGGCTCCTCCATCATTGAGGATAGAGGTATTTGTGGAACCTCCTCCTCCAGTGAGTTGTTTAATTGTCCACCACCATTCATGACTGGATGTTGCAGGACTGCAGAGCTTAGAACTGATCCGATAGTTGTGGAATTGCTTAGCTCTGTCTATAACTTGCTGTGTTATAGCTTCACCAGGTTGACACCTCATTTTTAGGTATGCCTGGTGCTGCTCCTGGCATGCCCTCCTGCACTCTTCATTGACCCAGGTTTGGTGGTAATGGTAGGGTGGGGGATATACTGGGCAATGAGATTACAGATTGTGTTTGAGTACAATTCTGCTGCTGCTGATGGCCCACAGTGCCTCATGGTTGCCCAGTCTTAATTCGCTATATCTGTTCAAAATCTATCCCATTTAGCATGGTGGTAGTGCCATACAACACGATGTGAAGACAGGACTTTGTTTCCACAAGGACTGTGTGGTGGTTACTCGTACCGATACTGTCATGGACAGATGCATCTGCAGCAGGCAGGTTGGTGAGGATAGGTATGTTTTTCCCTCTTGTTGGTTCCCTCACCACTTGCCGCAGACCCAGTCTAGCAGCTATGTCCTTTAGGACTCGACCAGCTCAGTCTGTAGTGATGGACATTGAAGTCCCCCACCCAGAGCACCCTTGCTTCCTCCAAGTGGCATTCAACATTCATCAGCTGAGAGAGGGTGCTATGTGGTAATCGGCAGGAGGTTTCCTTGCCTGTGTTTGACCTGATGCCATGAGACTTCATAGGGTCTGGAGTCGATGTTGAGGACTCCCAGGGCAACTCTCTCCCAACCGTACACCAGTTTGCCACCACCTCTGCTGGGTCTGTCCTGCTGGTGTGGCAGGACATACCCAGGGATGGTGATGTTGGTGTCTGGCATTATCTGTAAAGTATGATTCTGTGACCATGTCAGGCTGTTGTTTGGCTAGTGAGGCAGCTCTCCCAATTTTGGCACCATTTTGCCGTTATCATTTCCGGTGCCATGTGGTCCATCTGGTTTCATTCCTTTTAGGCTTTTTAGCGGTTTGATACAACTGAGTGGCTTGCTAGGCCATTTCAGAGGGCATTTAAGAGTCAACCACACTGCTGTGTGTTTGGAGTCACATATAGGCCAGACCAGGTAGGGACATCAGATTTCCTTCCCTAAATTAGTGAACCAGATGGTCTTTTACAACAACGGTTTCATGGTCATCATTGGACTTTTAAATCCAGATTTTTATCGGATTCAAATTTCACCATCTGCCCTGGTGGGATTCGAACCCAGGTCCCCGGGGCATTGAGATCAGAAACCCCTAGATCACTAGTCCAGTGATAATATCACTACGTCATCAGCAACGTTATGGAGGTGGAATTAGGCAGTCTTATGTGGCTATGTGGTGGGAAGCTCATCTTGAGGTCAAATATGACACGGAGTTTGTGAACAGTCTGGTTTATTCTCAGACAGTTGTCAGGGGGAGGGATGGAGTCGGTAGCTAGGGAACAAAGTTTGGAGCAGGAACTGAAAACAATGGTTTCAGTGTTCCCAGTATTTAATGGGAGGATATTTTTTGTTCATGGAATACTGCATGTCAGGTAAACAACTTAGCAACACCAGAGGAGTCAACAGAGGTTGTGGTTGTGGTAAGGTACATCTGGGTGGATAGGGGATGGAGGGAAAATGGAGAAACTTGAGAAAGATTTGAGTTCAGGGAGAGAACAGGAAATTTGGCCTGGTAGTCGATGGAGGGACACAACAGAGTCAGCGGATTGCATGGTTTTGATCTTATTACAAAAGAAATCCATGAGCTCCTTGCACTTATTTGTTGGAGGTGAGGGTGAAGGAGTCAGGGGAGAGGGGTTTAAGAAGACAGTTTTTCATTGGGAATATAATCCAGGGTTATCTTTGCAATTCAGGGTGATGTGGATTTGGAATTCTAGACATTCCTTTTCAGAGCTGAAAATGACAACATGTTTAACTTTCCACATTTCCATCTACAATCTGTTCAGCTATCAAAAGTCGTGATCCGAGGGACTGGCTGATAAAGAGCTAGAATGTCACTCTTTCACATTTTTTTTTAGCTCACTTTGAAGGAAGAGTGAGCAGTTTTAGCAGGCGGGAGCAAGGCCGATTAGTGCTTTATGTGGTCCAGCCAGATTTGGGGTAAATAGCTCAATCTGTTGTCTACCACGCCCTTTCAAGTCCAAGCCTCCTGTCAAGATGAGAGCCATAGCAGGTGGGATATCAAGCGTGAGAGATAGTAACGGTTTTATTGGCAGTTAGCATGTTGATGGTGGAGGTTGAGAAAATCAGTAGCTGCAAAAAAGTTGTGATGAGGGTCAAAGGCTACGTAGTTAGGATTTTGAGAGTGCAGTTGTAAGTGAATTAGGGGATAGTTTTTCCAGCGACAGGTAGAGAAGGAGGTGGGGTTGGGGCGTGGAAAGGGGTGTGTAGGTGGAGAGTGATACAAGGAAGTGATCAGAGATGGCCTTGTCTGTTATTGATACAATGGGACTAGCAAGATCACGTGAGATGGCAAAGTCAGCCACCTCTGCAGCTATGCCAATCGCTCTGCCCCCATATCAATTGCTAACAGCCAAAAAGAATTTGCTTTTTCTTTCAGAGCATCTTTTAATAGTCATAGTGGCAACATGGTGAGGTCTCAAGACAACCTGTATCAGCTTGACTGGCATGAAATGTCGGTTTTTTGAAACCATACATTCAGATCACTCCAGATTCAGTGGGTATGTCACGGTTTACTGTTAAAGCTTGATCCCTGCGGATTTAGAATTCTAGACATTCCTTTTCAGAATTGAAAATGACAACGCGTTAACCCTTCCACATTTCTATCTACAACCTATTCAAGTATCAAAGCCTTGATCCAAGGGAGCAGCCAATAAAGAGCGAAAGCGTCATCCTTTCACTTTTTTTTTTAGTTCATTTAGGGGATGTAAGCATTTGGTGCCAAGGTCAACGTTTACTGCCCATCCCCTAACTGGCCCTTGAGAAGGTGGTGGTGAGCCACCTTCTTGAACTGCTACAGTCTATCCCCAGTGTAGGTATATCCACGGTGCTGTTACCATGCCCACTGAGTGCGGAGCGATCTGAATGTCTGTCTTGAAAAAAATGTGCATTTCATGCAAGTCATTCAGATACAGACTGTCCTAACACCTTATCGTGCTGTCACCAGGCAAAATTCTCATGTGTTAAACATGATGGAACAAGGCTCTCCAGGGCACTGTTTCAAGCTAAGCCAAGAATCAAGGATAAGGGACATGGACCCATTTAAAATACAGCTAAGCTCCTGTGATAGATTGTAGGCTTCTTGTCACTGGGTAACTAAAATGAGTTAAGTGATTTTCCTCACCTGTATTTATCACTCGGTTGTGTGTTATGTATTATGCAAGGATAAACCCACATTAAGATCTTTCAATTTTCTTGAGAACTAAATCCCAAACTAATCTAATAATAAAACAAATATTAAACCTCTTGAAGGTTTTCTGTTGATGGCCGGAAGTTGACATGGCTCCAATATTGTGGGAAAACATCGAGTAAGCTTTAAAGAATGAATTCAGGTATGTTTTCTTTCGGAAATTTAGTAATATTTTACAAAATATTAAATACGCAAGGTTTCCTTCGTAAAATTTCACCACATTTTGGTCTCTCACACTTGCTTTCACCCCTTCTCAAATATTTAACTGATTATTTCAGTCAGATTTTAGGAACACTTGCTTAAGGATCTCGTTATGCTACAAGTACCAATTTGTCTCAAAAGACTCAGGAGCGGGAAGGGCATAATTACTTTGTCTATTCCTGTGTTATTCCCTATCCATAGGAACATAGGACTTAGGAGCAGCAGTTGCTATTCGGCCCTTCAATCCTGCTCCACCATTCAATAAGATCACGGCTGACCTAATTATGGTCTCAATCTTGTGGTACTCGGGAATAACAGCATTGGAATGCGAAATAAATTTCAAAGTTAGCAAAGAATAGGAGCATTTAGCGGTTCTATAAGGTTAAATAGTAACATTTTAAACTCATTTTTGTACCAGGTTGCAGATGTGGTGTCACACTTCTTGCTATAATGTGAATCAAATTACTGACCTCACTTCCAAATACACTCCGGCTATGAGTCATAGAATTATACGGGCAGAAGGAGGCCATTCAGCCCATCATACCAGTTCTTTGAAAGAGCTATCCAATTAGTTTCCACTCCCTGCTATTTCCGCATAGTCCTTCAAATGTTTCCTTTTCAAGTATTTATCCAATTCCCTTTTGAAAGTTACAATGAATCCGCTTCCACGATTTCAGGCTATGTAGTGCCAAATCTACTTCATATTGGTTCAAAACCAATGTATTAATGGAGTTGTATAGCATTGTTACAGTGTATTGCCACTTTAAAACTCATGCAGATTTCAACACTTGGGTATTCTTGTCATTTTTCTAGTCCATTTCAAATGATGCAGAGTAAATATTTACAAAGCTTCTCCTAAGCAATATCCTTGCATTCTGAGAAGGTGCAATATAGAGAATTTATGAAAAGAAATGTAATGCCATGATTCAACAGTTTTCCCTATTCAAGTAGACTACAAAGCAAACTATTAAACTATCTATGCAATTATCCTTAGCAGTGTTTATTTAAATTACTTTGAACTTTGCAAATAGGCTTAGCTCATTATCAGAGAATGTCAACTAGGGTTTTTTTTAAATGGTTTTAAATTTTTAATTTGTATACATAAGGAGTATACTCGAGATATAATTGTTATCCATCTGTAGCACTGCACAATTTAATCACTTGACATTTTGCAGTAAGTACATAGTTAGTTGGTCAATGTAGAAATTACACGTCCTGGACAGATACAGAAAATTATTGTTGGACCATGTCAAGGGTTGGAATTGGGGGAGATGATGGCGTAGCGGTATTGTTGCTGGACTACTAATTCAGCGACCAAGGGTAATGCTCTGGGGATGCGAGTTCGAATCCCACCACGGCAGATGGTGGAATTTGAATTCCAATAAAAATCTAGAATTAAAAGTCCAATGATAACCATGAAATGATTGTTGTAAAAAAAAAGATATCTGGTTCACTAATGTCCTTGGAAGGAAATCTGCCATCCTTACCTGGTCTGGACTAAGTGTGACTCCAGGCCCATGTGGTTGACTCTTAAATGGCCTAGCAAACTGCTCAGTTATATCAAACCGCTGCCGAGTCCCAAAAACGGAATGAAACTGGATGGACCACCTGGCACTGGAAATGGCAATGGCAATCTCAGCCCTGTTGACCCTGCAAAGTCTCTGTTACTAATGTCAGGGGACTTGTACCAAAATTGGGAGAGGGGTCTCACAGACTAGTGAAGCAACAGCCTGACAGAGTCATCCTCACAGAATCATACCTTACAGACAATGTCCCAGGCACCGCCATCACCATCTGTGGGTATGTCCTGTCCCACCAGCAGGACACACCCAGCAGAGTTGGCAACACAGTGGTATACAGTCAGGAGGGAGTTGCCCTTGGAGTCCTCAACATCGACTCTGGACCCCATGAAGCCTCATGGCATCAGGTCAAACATGGGCAAGGAAACTTTCTGCTGATTACCACGTACTGCCCTCTCTCAGCTGATGAATCAGTGCTCCTCCATGCTGAACGCCACTTGGATGAAGCACTGAGGGTGGCAAGGGCACAGAATGCACTCTGGGTTGGGGGAACTTCAATGTCCATCACCAAGAGTGGCTTGGTAGCACCACTACAGACCGAACTGGCCGAGTCCTAAAGGACATAGCTGCTAGACTGGGTCTGCGGCAGGTGGTGAGGGAAAAACATACTTGACCTCATCCTCACCAACCTGTCTGTTACAGTATCAGTAGGAGTGACCACTGCACAGTGGTTGCGTAGACGAAGTCCCGTCTTCACATTGAGAATACCTTCCAACGTGCTGTGTGGCACTAGGATAGGTTTTGGACAGATCTAGCAACTCAAGACTGGGCATCCATGAGGTGCTGTGGGCCATCAGCAGCAGCACAACTGTACTCAAACACAATCTGTAACCTCATGGCCCGGCATATCCCCCACTCTACCATTACCATCAAGACAGGGGATCAACCCTGGGTCAATGAAGAGTGCAGGAGGGCAGGCCAGGAGCAGCACCAGGCATACCTAAAAATGAGGTGTCAACCTGGTGAAGCTATAACACAGGACTACTTGTGTGCCAAACAGCATAAGCAGCAATTGATAGACAGAGCTAAGCGATCCCACAACCAATGGATCAAATCTAAGCTCTGCAGTCCTGCCACATCCAGTCATGAATGGTGGTGGACAATTAAACAACTCACTGGAGGAGGGGGCTCTACAAATATCCCCGTCCTCAAAGATGGAGGAGCCCAGCACATCAGTGCAAAAGATAAGGCTGAAGCATTCGCTACAATCTTCAGCCAGAAGTGCCAAATGGATGATCCATCACGGCCTCCTCCGGAGGTCCACAGCATCACAGATGCCAGTCTGCAGCCAATTCAATTCACTCCATGTGATATCTAGAAATGGCTGAAGGCACTGGATACTGCAAAGGCTATGGGCCCTGACAATATTCCGGCAATAGTATTGAAGACTTGAACTCCAGAATTTGCCATGCCCCGAGCCAAGCTATTCCAGTACAGCTACAACACTGGCATCTACCCGGCTATGTGGAAAATTGCCCAGGTATGTCCTGTACACAAAAAGCAGGACAAATCCAACCAGGCCAATTATCACCCCATCAGTCTACTCTCGCTCATCAGTAATGGAAGGGGGCATCAACAGTGCTATCAAGCGGCACTTGTTTAGCAATAACCTGCTCACTGAAGCCCTGCTTGGGTTCCGCTGGGGCCACTCAGCTCCTGACCTCGTTACAACCTTGGTTCAAACATGGATAAAAAAGCTGAACTCCAGAAGTGAGGTGAGAGTGACTGCCCTTGACATCAAGGCAACATTTGACCGAGTGTGGCATCAAGGAACCCTGGCAAAACTGGAGTCAATGGGAATCAAGAGGAAAGCTCTCCACTGGTTGGAGTCATACCTAACACAAAGGAAGATGGCTGTGGCTTTTGGAGGTCAGTCATCCCAGCTCCATGACATCACTGCAGGAGTTCCTCAGGGTAGTGTCCTAGGCCCAATCATCTTCAGCTGCTTCATCAATGACGTTCCGTCCATCATGAGGTCAGAAGTGGGGATGTTCTCTGATGATTGCACAATGTTCAGCACCATTCACGACTCCTCAGATACTGAAGAAGTCCATGTCCAAATGCAGCAAGGCCTGGACAATGTTCAGGCTTGGGCTGACAAGTGGCAAGTAACATTTGCGCCACACAAGTGTCAGACAATGATCATTTCCAACAAGAGGAAATCGAACCATCACCCCTTGACATTCAATCGTATTGGCATCACTGAATCCCCCACTAACAACATCCTGGGGGTTACCATTGACCAGAAACTGAACTGGACTAGCCATATAAATACTGTGGCTACAAGAGCAGGTCAGAGGCTGGGAATCCTGCGACGAGTAACTCACCTCCTGACTCCCCAAAGCCTGTCCACCATCTACAAGGCATAAGTCAGGAGTGTGATGGAATACTCCCACTTGCCTGGATGAATGCAGCTCCCACAACACAGAAGAAGCTGGACACTGTCCAGGACAAAGCAGCCCGCTTGATTGGCACCACATCCACCAACATTCCCTCCCTCCACCACCGATGCACAGTAGCCGCAGTGTGTACCATCTACAAGATGCACTGCAGGAATTCACCAAGGCTCCTTAGACAGCACCTTCCAAACCCACAACCACTACCATCTAGAAGGACAAGGGCAGCAGATAGATGGGAACACCAACACCTGGAAGTTGCCCTCCAAGCCACTCATCACCCTGAGTTAGAAATATATCGGCCGTTTCTTCACTGTCGCTGGGTCAAAATCCTGGAACTCCCTCCCTAACAGCACTGTAGTTGTACCTACACCACGTTGGCTGCAGCAGTTCAAGAAGGCAGCTCACCACCAAGGGCAATTAGGGATGGGCAATAAATGCTGGCCCAGCCAGCGAAGCCCACGTCCCGTGAATGAATTTTAAAAAGTGTCAATCCGACTTTTGAGGCACAACAAGCAATGGTTGGAATTTTACACTCCCCCCACCAACCCCGCAACCCCACACCCCAGGAATGAACCGGTGGGTGGCGGGAAGGGGCCCCCCACTTTATGACACACCCTTAGCCTCCCGGTCACCGTACCCCCTCTCCAAAGGACCTGTTTGGCCCCGATGAGCCCACCCTACTGAGCTGCTTCTCCAGCCTGAAGAGCTCTGAAGAAGAGTCATACGGATTTGAAACATTAACTTATATTTATGTGCTGCTTTCAATGTGGTAAAACGTCCCAAGGTGCTTTATAGGAGCGTTATCAAATAATAGTTGACACCAAGCAGCATAAGGAGATAGTAGGGCAGGTGATCAAAAGCTTGGCCAAAGAGGTAGGTTTTTAGGAGCATCTTAAAAAGGAAAGCGAGGTAGAGAAGCGGAGAGGTTTAGGGAGGGAATTCCAGAGTTTATGGCCATTGCAGCTAAAGGCACAGCTGCCAATGACAGAGCGATTAAAACTGGGAATGCACAAGTGACCAGAATTGGATGAACATAGAGATATTGGAGGGCTGAGTGGCTGGAGGAAATTACAGAGATAGAGAGGGGTGAGGCCATAGCATCACTTGCATTGCCATAGCCTCCAGGGCTGGAAAATGGGATTAGTGTAGTCAGATCTTTGTTGACCAGTGCAGACAAGATGGGCTGAATGGCCTCCTTCCGTGCTGTAGACGTCCATGAGTCTATGAGGCCATGGAAAACAAGAACAAGAATTTTAAAATTGAGGCATTGCTTAACCAGGAGCCAACTCAGGTCAGTGAGCAAGTTAGGATACGGGCAGCAGAGCTCTGGATGACCTCAAGTTTATGGAGAGTAAAATGTCAGAGACCAGCCAGCAGCTCATTGGAATAGTCAAGTCCAGACATAACAGAGACATAAATGAGGGTTTCAGCAGCAGATGAGCTGAGGTGGGATAGAGTGGGACGATGTTACAGAAGTGGAAATAGGTGGTCTTTGTGATGGTGTGAATCTGTGGTTGGAGGCTAATCTCGGGGTTAACTAGGCACCAAGGTTATGAACCGTCTAGTTCAGCCTCACAGTTACCAGGAAGGGGGGTGAAGCCGACAGCTTTGGAACTAAATATGTGGCAGAGATTGAATACAATTGTTTCAATTGTCCCAATATTTCAATCAGCAAAATTTCTTCTCGCCCAGTGTGGAATGTCAGACAAACAGTTTGATGGTTTAGAGAGAGTGGAGGTATCAGGAGAGGTGGCGATGAGGTAGAGCTGAGTGTCATCGGCGTACATGTGGAAACTATCGCTGTGATTTTGGATCATGTCACCAAGGGCGGCATGCAGATGAGAAATAGGAGAGGGCCAAGGACAGATCCTGGACAGTCACCAGAGGTAAAGGTGTGCAAGTGGGAAGAGAAGCCATTGCAGGTGACTCTCTGGTTATGACAGGATAGATGAGAATGGAACAAGACAAATGCAGTCCCACCCAGGTGGACTGTTTGGGCTGCCCATCTATTATTATTCTTGACCCTGTGCCACCTCTTGATCTTTGCGAAAATTAGATAATTGAGTTCCTAATATTGGACTTTCCTCCCATTCACTAAGAAGGAGCTGTGATGGAGCTCTGGTGAAATAAGTGTTCATTAACTGTGCAGTGGTCTGAACAAGATGTGCAATTATGTAAGTAATGTGAAATAATATTATAGTAGTTACTTCTTAACACAGTTAGAATAAAGAAAATCATTTATATTCTGGGCAAACGTATGTACTTAAAGCAAAGCTGTCATAATTCTAAAGCATAAATTGTGGTTCCTGGCTCCAATCACCAGGGTTTCTCTCAGCCTTCCAAAGGATTGAATACAATCCCTCCAAACCTACTGTTAAATTTTACCATCCTTTTTTCCTGAACATTTCTTTCACAGTACCGGGAGACATCACATCCTGTTCCTAACAAGAAACAGACTGAGCATGTATTGTATTGGAGGAGCTCATTATTGAGAATGCGACACTGCTGTATGGAGAATGAGAACAGGAAAAGCTCGTTTATATATGACAGGCCCCACAGGGTTTGGATGAAGAAAAGACAGGTTAATATTTTCAGTCAAGACCCTTTATTGGAGCTGAATTTGACAACTGGGACAAGATTTTTATTAAACCAACTAGCTGAATCTTTTAAACGTTTGGCAGCATTTCTATACTCTTGCCTTTTATACAGTCTAGTCACTGGTCGGGATTTATGTGTTCATTTTTATTGCACATGATCAATATGTTCGTATGCAAAAAGGTGTGTGCGTTTTCTTGCCCTCAGAGTAATTGTCCCAATTTGAATAATTCCGGCAGCAAGCTTTTTTGAGTTTTAAAAATAAAGAAGGTTATTTATTATCACATGCTTATCCCGAATGTTTAAAACATGACTTCTCGCTCACTTGATTCGCACACAATCACACTCACAAAGATTAGATACAGATGAAAGTGAAGCAATTCAATTCCAATTTAGGATTTAAATTCAGTTATTAATAAATCTGGAATAAAACACTAGCTTCTTTAATAATAATCATGAAACTACCGAATTGTCATAAAAACCCATCTGGTTCACTAATGCCCTTCAGTGAATTGGGAAATCTGACATCCTTACCCGGTCTGGCCGACATGCGGACCCGGACCCAAAGCTAGTGTGGTTGATTCTTAACTGTCCTCCGAAATGGCCCAGCCAACCACTCGGTTCAAGAGCAATCAAGAGCAGTGAACGATGGCCTTACCACTGACACTTGCAACAGAAGAATGGATGTTAAACAGCTAGTCATCCAGACTATGGCAGCTGGTGGAATTTAAACTGAATGAATAAATGTGGAATATAAAGCTAGCCTCAGTAATGGTGACCGTGAAACTATCATTAGCTGTTGTAAAAACCCATCTGGTTCACTAATGTCCTCTAGGGAAGGAAATCTGCCGTCCTTACCTGGTCTGGCCTACATGTGACTCCAGACCCACAGCCATGTGGTTGATTCTTAACCACCCTCTGAAATGGCCTAGCGAGCTCCTCAGTTGAAGAGCAATTAGGGATGGGCAACAAATATTGGTCCTCCCGGCAGCACCCACATCCCATGAAAGAATAAAGGGAAAAAAAAAACTCGCCTGTGGCCTGGGATTCAATGATGATCCTAGGCCCTGGGCAGGTGTCCTTTTTTGGGAGTGGCCACTGCCTCCCTGGTGGCACTGCCATTCAATAGAGCTGCCAGCTCTGATTGCCCGGCAACTCTCGGCTGGCAGGACCCAAGCCCTCAGGGTCCTTGATCCTGGGGAAGGCCTGCTTCTGGCCTGTTAAGTGCCTGATTGGACTTAATTCAGCAGGCCTTTCTGGAAAGAGGTGACGTGGGTCTCTCCAGCCGGCAGCTGAGACTCCCACCACCTGCGTTAAATACCGCCCTGAGAAACTAATGGGTTATTCTAAAATCCCAACTGGTTCATTAGTCATCTTTAGGGAAGAAAACCTGCTGACCTTTTTCAGTCTGGCATATATGTGACTCCAGACTCATGGCAATGTGGTTGATCCTTAACTGCCCTCCGAAGTGGCCCAGAAAACCACTCAGTTTCAATTCTAGAAGGCGGCTCACCGCCACTTTTCCCAAGGACATTTCGGGATGAACAATAAAAGCTGGCCTTGCCGGTAACACCTGTATCCGATGAATACATTTTAAAAAAGGATTGCTTGCCAGGTGCTGCAGGTTTCTGTCAGGATAAATTTCTTTAAAACCACCTTCTTATACATCAGATATTGGGCCGATTAACCCCCTGGGGAATGACAGGTTTCTGTCAAGAGTGACCTTTATACAAGCAGATTTCCCTTGTTAAACTGAACTTAAGAAAGATAAGAGACAGGAGCTGCGGGTCGGCCATTTGACCCTCTGAACCTGCTCTGCCCTTCGACAAGATCATAGCTGATCTTCTACCTCAATTCCAACCTCCCGCCTTATCCTCGTGGTCCTTAATTCCCTTAGTAGCCAAAAACTTGTCTTTAAACAGGAATCAGCTGCTACATTGGATTTACGTGTCCATTTTGCCATGACGTAGGTTTTGCAGCTTTTAACACTAGCAAGCAGCATGTAAACAATAATGTTTTTTTTTATCAGTAAATTTTGAACAAGTCACACTATGTCCAACTGTACAGCTAAATGGTGCAGTATAGTCCGCAATGAAAACTTGCCAGACTTTCCACGGGAGACACTTTGTATCATTCTAGGCAATTAAGTGTACTTTCAGCATTTGTGGCTTTGCGAATCTCGTTGAATCTATGCTCTGCAGGTATTTGTGAATTATGTATTCTAGTCATCAGCCATGACTCAATGGTGCAGCCAATAGCCACCTACATAATTTGCCATCTCTGTTGTAAATCCTGAGCAGATGCTAGTTAGGCAGAGTGTATGAGTCGTGTTTAGAGCTGGGTAGTTTTGCGATACATCTGTAATGATGCTTTCTGCCTCATAAACCAATTCCATATGCATCAAATAAAATCGTATCCGTTAGTATCAGCTGTGCCTCAGTTGTTAACACTCGCACTTCCACGTCAGAAGGTTGTGGGTTCAGGTCCCACCCCAGAGATTAACACACCAAAGTCTACACACTCCAGTGCAGTGAGGGAGCGCTGTGCTGTCTTTTGGATGAGATGGTAAAACCGAGGCCCTTTCAAGTGGAAGTAAAAGACTTCACGGCACTATTGCACTATTTCAAAGAATATTTTGAACATAAGAAATGGGTGCAGGAGCAGATCACACAGCCCCTTAATCTGCTCTGCCATTCAGTAAGACCATGGCTAATTTTCTGCCTCAATTCAACTTCCCTGCCCACTCCCCATATCCCTTGCTTCTCTCAGAGATCAAAAATCTGTCTGTCGCAAGCTTGAGTATACTCATAAACAGTCTGGTTAAGAACTCAAAAGATTCTAACCCTCTGAGTGAAGAAATTTCTCAACTTGGTCCTAAATGATTGATGATATATCCTGAACATAGGTGCTTTGATTAAGAAATTTGCAATGAAACAAAATGGCCTTGTGGTTGATAGTGATGAAGAAAGCTGTAGGCTGCAGCAAGATATCCATGGACTGGTCAGATCTGGGAAAAGCGTCCAGGAATCGAGAATTTTAATTATGAGGAACAGTTGGATGGGCTGAGGTTGTTTTCTTTGGAAGAGAGGAGGCTGAGGGAGGAGTTAATTGAGGTGTATAAAATTATGAGGGGGTACTAGGTGGAGTAAATGAGGATGACACTACTTCAGTTAGCAGAGAGGTCAATAACCAGGGAGCAAGGTTTAAAATAATTGGGTGAAGGAATAGAGGGGAGTTGAGGAGAATTCTTTTCACCCAGAGGGTAGCGGGTGTCTGGAACTCACTGTCTGAAAAGGTGGTAGCCTTTAAAAAATTTTGGACGTGCACTTGAATGGTCGTAACCCACAGAGTTAAAGACCAAGAGCGGGAAAGTGGGATTAGACTGGATATTTCTGTTTCAGCTGCACTGACACAATGGCCTGAATGGCCTCCTGCTAAATTTCTGTGGGCAGAATTTTGCCCTTGGCAGGGGTGCTGGGCGGGAGCAGTCAGGAACACACCGCGGCTTTCACGCTGGTGGGCCAATTAAGGCCCGCCTAGTGCGAAACTCAAGCGGCAGCGCTGAGCGTTGCCTGTGCAGGGTGGGGGGAGGAGGGCAAGCGGAGTGAGTGGGAAACTTCACACACGCACGCGAGTGAGCGCTGCATAATCTCCCTGAGGCACAGAGCTGCCTCAGGGAGATGAAGAGATTTTTTTTTTAAATTTAAAAGATAAAAATATAATAAAACGTATCCCCTCGTGTGACTCTGTCACATGAGCAGGGACATGTTACTAATTCAATTGTAAAACATTTATTATCCATTTATTTGCTTTTGGAAACCTCATCCAACCAGTGGATGAGGTTTCCATAGAAATGCAAAGGCTGCTTGGCCTTTTCGCCTGCCCACCGACCGCTAGGTTGGACAGGCAGCGAAAGATTTAATTTAATTGATCACATAATGGCCTTGACAGGCCTTTCAATTGTAGGTGGGCACGTTGCCGGCTCCAATGTATGCCCGCCAAGCAAACTATCGCGCGACACCACGTTGATGTTGGCACGCTCGGCCGACTTCAATGTGCGTCATTTCATGCTCGAGCGAAAATTTCTGCCCCGTGATTCTGAGAGCAGAGGGTTTTCCCCTTTCAATATCTAATCCTCAATCAACATCACTAAAACAGATTATCACAGTTTGTGGGAGGTTGCTGTGTGTAAATTGACCACCATATTTTCTACGTTACAACAGTGACTACACTTCAAAAATATTTAATGGGCTATAAAGTGCTTTGGGATGGCCTGAGGCCATGAAAGGCACTATATAAATGCACGTCTTTATTTCTGCTAAGTGAAGGCACTTGACTGTGTTTACCCCAGGGAAATCCAACTATGGCACCCCAGGTCTGGCTGTGTAATTATCGGCTTCTCTGCTGCTTTTGGGAAAGAAACTGCCCATCAACAGTGCATCCGTGCTGTTGGACCTATAGCCCAACACAATCAGTGTATAATAGCTGCCTCAAGCCTGGTACAAACAAGTTGGTGGCAAAAAGAAGTTTATTTTACTAACGACCTTCAAATTTACAAGCAGTGCAGTTTAATCGCAGAGAGTGATACTTGGCCCTTGTGCTTCTTGCATATATCATGAAGTACAAAAACGAGACAGGCATCTGTTGAAGCCAAGTGCTTTAGTTCTTTGCCAGTAAATGGTTCATCGTCTTGCTCCCTTTTCTTTCTGCTGTAGGGCCGCTGCCACTGCTAATGAAGTGAATGTGCCATTTCCATGAGGCATTGTCAGTCCAAAATAAACGGGATGAAAGACTTTGGGCTGCACCTTCTGTTCGGCGAGCGAGGGGGCGGGGCCCACTCACCGACATGTAAAATGACGCAGGGTAACGTCAGGCGTGCGTCCCGACGTCACTCTGCATCATTTAAGATTTCCAGTTTGGTGGGCACACAGCCGAATCAACCGAGCGCCTGCCGAACTGTCAAAGGCCCAGTAAGGCCATTAAAAAAGTCATTTGAATGATGAATGGATCTGCCCGTCCAACCTTAAGGTGGGCGGGGCAGGCGAAGGGCCCAGGCGGCCTTCAAGAAAAACATGAAGCCTCATCCACGGGCGGGATGCGGTTTCATGAGGGGTTTAAAATTTGTATGAAATGTCTAAATAAAGGAAATTGACATGTTCCCAGCTCATGTTCACATGAGGGGACATGTCAGGAATATTTTTTTCCGCCTTTGATGAAATGTTGAATCTTGAGCCGATCTCCCTGCGGCAGCACTTTGCCTCAGGGAGATCTGTGCGCTGTTCCGCACGCGTGTGCAAGAGAGTGCACTCCCGGCTCAGGGAATTCCCCCCCCCCTGCCCGCACTGGGGGCGCACACCACTTCCTGGCGCACGTCACGTTGGGCGGGACTTAATTGGCCCACTCACATTAAATGGCACCACACCCCCGATGGGGGAGACGCGGAATGGGAACCCGCCCGCTCACACCCACTCCCGCACATCCCTCCCCGACGGGGGGGGAAAATACTGCCCTTTGGGTTGCAATTGCTCTGTATTTTGCCCTTGTTATCTTGTGTCCATTGTAAGAATGCACCACTTTGGGATGGTCACACCCTGGATCAGCTGATATAAAGCATCTTGGGCTGTGTGAAAGGTGCTCGTCATTGTTGCGATCAGGACTGTTTCTAATTATTAGGCAGAAATGGTGTTTTCCTCCCAAGGTTAAGGTAAAATTCAGTGCCTGGGTGGTTCGTTGAGTTTATTCAGTTACTATCTGAGCCACAGGGGTCTGGAGGGGGGGTCTCAGATTGATCTCCAGTCTGTGCAGAGACAATAGATCTTAGTTGGCTCAGTAGTAGGTACATTACAATTCAGCTTAGAGTCCCTGCACTAGGGAGACGGACAATCAGACAGTTACTGATTGCTTTCCAGTGACTCTTGTTGCAAGTGTGTCAGTGTCAGATAGGAAGGGAATCAGAATTGGCTGTCAACATCTCTTGTGATTCAGCAGCTTGCTGATGCTCAGTCAAAGGTCAGATGAACAATGATGACTTGGGAAATGACAAAAAATGTGCGCAGCAAGTCAAAAACCTTCTAGAGAGGGGGTCAGGGAGCAAAATAGGCACGAGAAGCAATGCACAAAATATGGACCTTGCTGTGGCTCAGTTGGTAGCACTCTCACCAGCTGTCAGAAGGAGCGGCTTTCTGGTCCCATTCCAGGACTTGAGCACAGAACTCAAGGCTGAAATTCCAGTGTCAGTCCATTGCAAATCTTAAGCACATGCTGCGTGAAAAAAAAAGATTTCTTCATGTCGCTATTGCTTCTTTTGCCAATCACCCCAAACTGGTGCCCTCAGTTCCCGATCCTTCCACCAACGGGGACGGTTTTTCCCTATCTGCCCTAACCCGACTCCTCATGATTTTAAATACCTCTGTCAAATCTCCGCTCAACCTTCTCTTCTCCAAGGAGAAGAGTCCCAACTTCTCCAATCTTCCTATGTAACTGAAGTTACTGAACTGAACTTAAGCTGAAACACATCTGTAAACTAAGGCAGTTGATACCATGTGTTGCTGACTGAACTGCTTTTCTAGTGGGAGATTTAGACAGAGCTGGATACCAGTTTTTCAAGGGACGGTTCAAATAATTTAGTCCGATTCAATAGTTTGCTTGACTTGAATTAAAAGCAGGATTTTGTCACAATAGGAGTATTGCCAGAGCCTTACAGGCCATTCTCAGAGAGCAAAAGAGAATAAGAAACAAGCACTGCTATGTCTACCTGCACAGCAGGACTCCTCTGTGCATGATACTGTTCTCCTGAGGTGAGCCATTATAAAACTTGCTCACAGTGTTTGGCTTGTTACTTATACAATAATGCGCGTTTATTTAAAAAGCAAACTAATTAAATTATCAGCAGGCAATGGCTTTTCAGTAAATAAAATATAGGAATTGCCTGCTCTCAAATCAGCATCAGTATTCCCACTGCCCCCTGTGGCTGTTGCCAAGGAAGTGGGGGAAATGTAGAATGTTAAATCATTTAATTCCATTATCGAGGAGGAGCTAATGATTTTACTTAGGAGCTTCTGCTGAGAAAAGGGAGACACTAGCAAAGCTTTCTAGTCTTGCACTCATCAGGATAGCTCACAAGAAATCTCCAACTGTAATGGGGAAAACAACACTCTATACTACACGAGAAGGCAGTGCTGATTGGTTGGCAAATGGGCTCTGATTGGTGGAGGCGTTGCCATGGAGAATGTAGCATGGAACAGTTAACTGCCCAGCTTTGTTCAAAATTCAAACCAGGCAGGTCGACTCTAATTGGTCAAGAATTGCCCCGGGGCATGAACGATGGAATGGCTCTTCCCTAAGCATTTGTTTAGTTGAAAAAGGGGCAAAGTGTGGACATGTCCCTTCCGTCTGCAAAGGACAGGGCCCTGTGTGTGAATATACGCGGTTTCTAGCACGTGTAAGTGAGCTACACTGCGAGCACAACTGACAATCTTAGATTGATTTTCAGTGTAATTCATAGCACAATCAGGATTGTTAAGCAAACATTCTCTAATCGCGGAACCACATTTAATGTTGGACACTATGTTTTGAGTTTTGTAAGCGCAGGCTGGTTGGGTATGGTTGTGAGAGTTCGAAGGGACCTGGTCTTAGATACAATCTGCCAGTCATAGGGATATATAGACTATATATCTGGCATCACACTGGCACTGAAATTCACATACCACATTGCTCATTTGTGTGATAGGCAGAAGAGCTATTTAAGCTCTGAAGAAGGGTCATACGGACTCGAAATGTTAACTTTGTTTTTCTCTCTCCACAGATGCTGTCAGACCTGCTGAGTTTTTCCAGCATTTTCTGTTTTTGTTTCAGAACATCTTTCTGGCTTGATGGCAGCATCTTGTTAGTGGAGAATGCCACTTGTGTTGCTCGCTAAGCTAGCTTCACCTGTTGCTCAATTTTTGAGAGACCTTACCCTTCTAGGGTAACCTGAGGTAGACTGGGTACTTTTCAGAATTGCATGTGGCGGCTTTAGGCCCATTCATGAGTCTGTGCGATATATCACAAGCAATGATCTGATCAGGGTAGCCATTATCCCACAGGATGGGTTTGGTACATACGAACATGTGAATTAGGAGCAGGAGAAGGAGTAGGCCACTCGGCTCCTCGAGCTTGCTCTGCCATTCAATACGATCATGGCTGATCTGGTTTTAACCTCATATTCCTGCCTATCCCCGATAACCTTTCACCCCCTTGCTTACCAACAGTCTATCTACTTCTACCTTAAAGATATTCAAGGACTCTGCCTCAACTATCTTTTGAGGAAGAGAATCTGAAAGTCTCACAACTCTCTGAGAGAATTTTTTTCCTCATCTCTATCCTAAATGGGTGACTCCTTATTTTGAAACAGTGACCCCAAGTTCTAGATTCTCCCACAAGAGGAAACATTCTTTCCACATTCACCCTATCAAGTCCCTTCCGGATCTTATATGTTTCAATCAAGTCACCACTTACTCTTCTAAACTCTAGCCTGTCCAGCCTTTTCTCATAAGACAACCCATCAATTCCAGGTATTAATCTAGTAAACCTTCTCTGATCCGCTTCTAACGCATTTACATCTTTCCTTAAATAAGGTGACCAATACTGTACACAGTACTCCAGATGTAGTCTCACCAATGCCCTGTATAACTGAAGCATATCTAATCTTGTATTCAATTCCCCTCGCAATAAACAATAATATTCTGATCACTTTGCTAATTACTTGCTAAACCTGCACACTAACCTTTTGTGGTTTATGCACTAGAACACCAAGATCCCTCTGCATCTCAGAGCTCTGCAATCTCTCACCATTTAGATAATGTGCCTCTTTTTTATTTGTCCTGCCAAAATAGACAGCATCACATTTTCCTACATTATACTCCATTTTCCAGATCTTTGCTCACTCACCAAACCTTTCGTGGCCTCCTTATGTCCTCTTCACAACTTACGTTCCTACTTATCTTTGTGTCCTCAGCAAATTTAGCAACCCTTCATCCAAATCATTTATATAAATTGTAAAGAGTTGAGGCCCCAGCACTGATCCCCGAGGCACACCACTCGTCACATCCTGCCAACCATAAAATACCTACTCTCTGTCTCCTGTTAGCTAGCCAATCCTCTATCCATGCCAATATGTTACCTTCTACACCATGAGCTTCTGTTTTCCGCAATAACCTTTGATGTGGCACCTTATCAAATGCCTTCTGGAAATCTAAGTACGGTACAGTTGATGCGCCCTATATCAGCATCAAGCTTGCATGGTGAGTAAATGGCTCGGGCCCTATTTATGAGGTTGCCGATAAGGCCAATCTAATATTGTGAGGGACTGTAGGAATCCCAATGCGTATATTGACCAGTGAAAGTAGGCTTGCGGTTGACAGTAGTAGAGAATCCCCCCCAGCAGATTTCTCAACTAGTACATCATGGAAAGGGAGCTCAGTTGACTGCTCCATTTCAAAGGTAACTTTGAGTCCAGGATGAAGCCCATTAAGGACTGTAAGAAAGTTCCTACATGCAGCTGCAGATTTAATTATAGCAAACGTATCATCTATGTATCGGAAATATGTAAGGGGTAGGCGTTAGGTGTCATTCCATCAAAGATGCGTTTCTCTTGGAAACCGACAAACGTGCTAGCTGAGAAATCTGCCAATGGGTTCTCTACTACTGTCTACCACAAGCCTAACTTCACTGGTGAAGTTAGCCATTGCATACTGTTGCCGTGCAGTGGCAACACATGTGGTATTCTCCACTAACAGGATGCTGCTATCAAGCCAAAAAGATGTTCTGTCTATCACACAAATTAGCAATTGGTATATGAATTTCAGTGCTGGTGTGGTGCCAGGCATATAGGCCACACATTCCAATGACAGGCGGTACACATCAAACAGCACACCCCTTCAGCTGTTTGCAACAGGCAAAGTACTGACCCAACCAGCTCGTGCTTGCAAAACTCAAAACATATTGTCCAACATTAGATGTGATTCTGCAATTGGACAATACCTACTAAACAATCCTGATTGTGCTATGAATTACACTGAAAACCAATTTAAGATTGTCAGTTGTGCTCGCAGCGTGGCTCACTTACACGTGCTAGAAACCATATATATTCACACACAGGGCCCTGTCATTTGTAGACAGAAGGAACACATGCACACATTACTGCTTTTTCAACTAAACAAAAGCTTAGGGAACAGTCATTCCCCGGTTCTGATTCCCCGGGGCAATGCCTTAACCAAACAGAATCGACCTGCCCGTTTTGAATTTGAACAAAGCTGGGCAGTTAACTGTTCTTTGCTGCATTCTCCATGGCAACACCTCCACCAATTAGAGTCAACCAATCAGCACTCTCTTCTCATGGAGCATAAACTGTTGTTCTACCCTTACAGTTGGTAATTTCTTGTGAGCCAACCTGATGAGTGCAAAACAAAAAGTTTCAATAGCATGTCTCTTTTTTCAGCCATACTCAAGTTTTGAACTACTAAATGACTATGAGGAGCTTTTATAAAAAAAATTACATTTTTGGTCCAATTTTTCTCCTCTTTTAGATTGTGAAGCATCAACAACTTGCATCAAATGAGTTGACGTTAATTTCTGTCTGCATAATTTTTAAAAATTCATTCATGGGATGTGGGCTTCGCTGGCTGGGCCCTCAAGTTGCCCTTGAGAAGATGGTGGTGAGCTGCCTTCTTGAACCGCTGCAGTCCATGTGGTGTAGGTACACCCACAGTGCTGTTAGGGAGGGAGTTCCAGGATTTGGACCAAGCGACAGTGAAGGAACGGTGATATATTTCCAAGTCAGGATGGTGAGTGACTTGGAGGGGAGCTTGCAGGTGTTAGTGTTCCCATTTATCTGCTGCCCTTATCCTTCAAGGTGGTAGTAGTCGTGGGTTTGGAAGGTGCTGTCTAAGGAGCCTTGGCGAATTCCTGCAGTGCATCTTGTAGATGGTTCACACTGCTGCTACTGTGCGTCGATGGTGGAGGGAGTGAATGTTTGTGGATGTGGTGCCAATCAAGTGGGCTGCTTTGTCCTGGATGGTGTCCAGCTTCTTCAGCACATCTTAGCACATCTACTAACCTAATTAGAATAAAACATCAGTGCCTGCGTAATGCAATCAGGAATTTGATACAAGAGGGTTATAGAAAAAAAGGAAGGACTTGTATTTCAATGGCGTCTTGACAACCTTAGTGCATTCCAAAGCATTTTACATCCAGTAAAGATTAAAAAAAAAACGAGCAGAGAGAACAGGAATAAAAAATAAAAATATAAAATTGGGAATGGATGGGAAAATGGAGTTAGGGTTAACGATCAGCCGTAATTATACTGAACGGTGCAGCAGGCTCGAGGGGGCGAATGGCCTGAGCTGCTCCTATTTCTTGTGTTCTTAGCAGCATTGAAAAGCCTATCCAATGACGGCTGTGCAGAGGACTGACAAATAAACACTAAAACAAAACACTGCTAATTGCTACCAACACTGGCTAAGATTTGTCTGTTCTTCGGCTCTATTGCCAAGGTTTATCCAATATTTCCTGCTTTGTTGAAGGATTCCTGCACGCTCCTTAATATCCAGAGCGTAAACCAGACCTAGAAGCACTCAATAAAAATGCTCCCAGTTTTAAATGCCATCTCACCCCACCAGTTTCATACCACTGTCATCTTGATTCAAACACGAACTGTATCCAAAAACTCAATAGATTCATCTGACAATGAGAAAATCTTGGTCTACAGTTATGCCTTCAGCTTCCAGAACATTACCTCTGCCTGTCAAAACTCTAGACAAAAACGTCCAGCAAGTAATTTTAATACGTTGTGGGTGGCGCATGCCTGAAGTTCTGTTAATGAAAAATGAAAAATCTGGTCCTTGTTTTTAACCACATACGGACTAGAAATCCCATCAAATTTCATTGGATAAGAATCCCAAAATTTCCTTCGTTACAATGGTGACTACACAGTGACTACTCACTGACTGTGTAGTGCGCTTTGGGGCACCCTGTGGGCCATGAAAAGCGGTATAGAAATACAAGTTTTTCCTAACCTAATGTCCAGAAATCACTGGTGAGAATCCTGGCTATGCAACCTGAACTGAAAAGGTCAATGTGCAAAGGAAAGCAACAAGAAAGACTCTGTGCCCGAGTTTGTTTTGTTATAAGGGGATCCTTGCAGAATTTAACATGGTCTCATTGCATGAAAGAGGTTGAAAGAGTCACAGATGATGTGGGCGAGGGAAGGCTCACACATTTTATCTTTGTGGGCTGCTTTTAGATGCGTAACATGAAGGCATGGATAAAATATAAATCAATGTTCCCACTAATTTGCATGCCTCAAGTGGTACATGTTAACAGACCTTAGTATTCTGATTTAGGAATTGCCAATAATGAGGCAACAGTGCTGAACAGCATTTTCCAAACCTCCAGGCACCCCCCATGAAATTCAAACAGGATAAACCAATGAATAAAGCATATAAATGCTAATCGAATGGAGTTGCTTGGAATTTTTCAGCCTCACTGTCAGCAATGTCGGCTGAATGTGACCCATGGGCCCTAGCTTGGATCAATAATGAATATGTGAGCAAATTATTGTTAAAGCATTGGATGAGAACAGGCCTAAGGCTAACAAGTCTCAAATGAGACTAGGAATTAGAAGAAACTTTTTCACCCCCAAAGAATGGCAGGTTTGTAAAACTGGCTCCCGACAATAGTAGCTGATATTCTGCTTATTAATTCCTTCAAAAAAAATAAGTGGATAAATATTTGGTTAGGATCAGGGCTGGAATTTAATGATAGGCCGACACGGAAGTGATCCAATATTTTAACAGGCACAAGAAGAGATTTGCACAGGGATGGATATTCTGGAGTGTTTGCTTACGGAAGTAAGAAAGGCAGGCTTGCATTCATGTGACACCTTATCACATCTCTCAGAAATATCTCACAGTATTTCAGTTAGAAGGATTTTTTTTTGTGTAAAGCGATGTAGGCAATTGCAGCCGCCATCTTGTTCACAGCAAGATCCCATGGGCGCAGATGAGAAGAATGGCCAGTCAACCTGCTTACAGTGGTACTGCTTGACAGGGGAATGTTGACCGTTACACTGGGTGAACTTCTAGCTACTGCTCAGTTAGTGTAACCTGGGATCCTTAACATTCATTTGTAGCCCATTGTTGGAGGTAGGGGTGTAATTATGTACAAGCTGCTCTCAACATAAGATTTAAGGAATGCTGTGGGATAGATCGTACGTTGCCCATTAAAAGTTGACTTGATGGGTCTTTGCTCATTCCATGTCATCTTACTTCCTGACCTCAGAAATTAGAGGCAATATTTGCGTTATGATGAAGAAACTGGCCCTAAGCTGTGGCCAAATTAACTCTGGAATCATGGTTCAGATCTGCAAGCTGCAAATAGGATTTTCATCTGTAGCTCCCCTCCATCTGCTAAAAAGATTCCGAAGTTCAAAAATAGACCAAACTATAACTGAAGGTGTGTTTGTCTAGCACACTGGCTCAATGTTGCAAATTATTTACCAGCTGCTAAAACTTTGTTTACAATCTCATAAATATATTATCTGTTGGCTTCCCAGGAAGATACTTGACAAAAATAGTAAACTATCACTAATATCGAGAAAAGATAACAACATTATTTCAAAATACTCCTATAAACAGTCAATAATTTTGCAACATACTAAGATTTGCTTGTTAACCATGGCATTGACTGGATAAATTGAACTGCGTAAGACTGCCTCAAACTCTAAGGCCAGGGTTTTCCAGTTGTCGGGCGGGCTTGACGGGGGGCAAGTGGGAGTGGCCACGAATTGGACCACTGGCTGCGATCGGGCCAATTAACAGCCAGCCAGCGTGAATCGCCCACTGCAGCGCTGCCTGTGTAAGGGGGAGAGGAGGGCGAATGCGGACGTTTGCAATAAAAGCTCCATGAGGCACAGAGCTGCCTCAGGGAGCTGAAGCTTTTTGAACATAAAAAATAAGGAAGTTTCAAATGTTAATAACATGTCCCCTCATGTGACTCTGTCAAATGAGCAGGGACACGTCACAAAATTTTTTTTTTTTTTTAAATCACTGATCGAAACCTCATCCCGCCCGTGGATGAGGTTTTGCAAAAAATCCAAAGGCTGCTTGGCCTTTTCGCCCGCCAACTGTAAGGTTGGATGGGCAGCGAAAAATTCCAATTAATTGGAACTTTAATGGCCTTAATAGGCCTGTTAATTATCAGCGGATGCGCTGCAGACTCCCACCACGTGCCCGCCGACCGAAATATCGCACGAGTGCGCGATAATGTCGGGACGCTCGCCCAACGTCATCGTGCATCATTTTACGCTCGTTCGCATCAGGCACACACCCGCCCAACGAGCACAATGTTCTGCCCTATGGCGGGAAGACAGTCTCAAGCTTAGCATATAGAGAAGAAACCACTTTACCAGAGACCATGGTGAGCGTTGAGGCTGTACCACTCACATAGGCTGTGAGTGGAAAATTTTGTGCACCAATTGAAAAGATCATTGAAGGAAAAGCCAATCAAGAGGTTTTAATATTTGGGACTGCGGAGTTTTTTTGGGGGGCTGTATTTCCAAATATTCTGGAATTAAACTTTAGGTAGGATGATGTTACATAATTCTTATCACCTAAATCTGAAATTCCTTGGTTTGCTGTTTGGGAAAAGCTTTAAACCGTTTTTAAATGTAACAGTTTATCACCTTCCGGGAATGGCAAAGAATAGATTTTCGCACAAACCTATTAGCCACTATTATTCTACAGAACAATTTTGAGATCAATTCTTGTAAGCAGATCAGAATAACTGGGACCCACAGCTTCCTTCTTGCTTCCTGTTTTCAGCAAGTACAATGTGAGAGAAAACACTCAAAAATTCAACAGCCAGATGGTCCAGAGAGAAAGGAAGAGAAAATCAGAAAAAGGGAGGTATAGATTAGCAAAAGAGAGGGAAAAACTGACAAGAGGATTGATATGATGGACACAGCTTGCTAATTTTGATCACGTTTGTTTTTTGGTACAGGCATCATCTCAGGCATGTAGCTTATGACTGAATAACTCACAGCAAGGATCTATCCAATGTCAGTAACTTAGATGAGTTCAGGACTTCAGCACATGACTTCAATGGAAATGAGAGATAGAGAGAGAGAGAGAGAGAGAGAGAGATGTATAATGCATGGCTAACGTTATTGCATTAGATCATCAAAATTAGTGCCCACACGTTTCTTTTCCAGCTGAACAGAAGACAAAGGTTTGACCTGTGGCCCTCGGTAATTTTTTCATTGCCCTGGGATTGATCAGCTGAGCTGCCAATCAAACCAACCGCTGCCTTTTTTTGGGGGTGATGGACAGGGGCGGGTTCTCATCAGCCAGCCCTCGCTGAGTCTGCAAGACCGCAGTCATTGCAACACATCACTTATTCATGTTTACTGCAGAGCATGGAATATGTGCACAGTCTCACCTCTGTCTCAAATTGAGACATCAAATAGATTCAATGGCTGGCCTCCTTTTGGCAGAATTCATTAATAAACCTAGTTTGTCTCAGCAGTTTCAGCCTTCTCACTCTATCAAGATTGTTTTTTTTTGCAAAATGCTAAATCTCAAAGAGTTAATCCTTAGAATCCTGAATTGACTTCATTTTTAAAAGCTTGTTATGGTTTAAATCAATAGCCCCTTCTAGGCAGGATAGTCCAAATCCCACTAGAGAGATAGATCTTTGAAGGTGCGATGGTGCTGTAAGTAAGAGATGATGAGGTACAGATGTAAGTGGACATTCCAGCTGGGGATGGGATTTAGTAGCCTTAGAGATGCAGTGCAGTTTAAATCTCAGCTCAGAGCTAAAGAGAATGCAGCACCAATTTCAACCTGACCAGGATGATACGGAGGTTGACGGGAGTTGACACCAGTGACTCAATTTTGTTGACATTTGGCAAGTAAGAAACTTTGATCATGTGATCACGGTTGCTTCAAATTGGGTGAGAGAAAGATGAGGGAGGGATAGCCGAATGGAGGAAAAATAAACCTAATTTCTAATGCCAAAGAGCAAGAACCATCCAGGGACAGTGAGGGTACTGAGGAATATGCCATACATTACAAATAGTCCTTGGGTCTCCTGCAATGTCCCCAAATCATAAGATGTGGAACTCATTGTGTCCACTTCAGTAGAATGAGTAGAAGTTGCTACCATTCAAATCCAGGTTAGGGTTGCCAACTTTGGATGGGTAATTTCCTGGAGGTTTCATCTCATGACTTCTTAATCCACTACTTGGCCCAGTTAAACAGCCTTCCCCTACCACCCATCTACAATATGTTATATAATTAACAAAGCTGTTTGAGGGACATTTTATTAACAAAGAACATTTTCGTTAATAACCCACAATCTTTCTCTCTGGTTGCACACAGCAGTGTCCAGAAGATTAATCTTCAATTCTTGGAGACTCCAGGGCAATCCTGGAGGGTTGGCAACCCTAATACTGGCTCTTCAAGTCTTGTGTGAGGTGACTAACAAGAGCTACCCATCAAATCTAACAAGAATTACCAGAAAGAACACATATCTGGACTTTGCCCATACATAAAGGGAGAGTCTCTAAAGGAGGTGCAGGAACAGAGGGACCTTAGTGCATATGTACATAGGTCATTGAAGATGGCAGGGCATGTTGAGAGAGCAGTTAATAAATCAGAGAGTACCTTAGTCTTTATTAATAAGGGCATTGATTACAAGGGTAAGGAGATCATGTTGAACTTGTATAAGACACTAGTTAGGCCTCATCTGAAGTACTGCATCCAGTTCTGAGCACCATACTTGAGGATGGATGTGAAGGCATTGGAGAGAGTACAGAGGAGATTCACAAGAATGATTCCCAGGATGAAGAACTGTAGCTAAGAGGATAGACTGAAGAGATTGAGACTGTTTTCCTTGGAGAAAGGAGGGCTGAGAGGAGACTTGATAAAGGTATTCAAGATCCTGGAGGGTATGGGCAGGGTAAATATTGAGAAATGGTTTCCACTCAAGAGAACATCAAGAACTAGAGGGCACAGATTCAAAATAATTGGCAAAAGGAGTAAATGTGATGCGCGGAAACATTTTTTCACCCAGAGGGTGGAGTCTGGAACAAACTTCCTGAAATTGTGGTGGAGGCGGGTTTGATTGAGCTATTCAAAAGGAAATTGGATTGCTACCTGAAAAGAGAGAATGTGCAAGGTTACGGGGATGAGGCAGGGGAGTGGGACTAGGGGGAATGCTCTCTCAGAGAGCCACTGCAGACTCGATGGGCCGAATGCACTGTAAAGATACTGTGGTACTGTGTGATACGTCTTGCTATGAGTTATATGCTGTATCTGCGGATAGCCAAACAAGGAAATGATGGCTAATTTGGTATATGCATTGTCCGGTGTGTAACTGGAAAAGCACCAGGCTTAAACCAGGCTTGGAGTGAGTTAGCGGATCTAAGTGTTGGTAGCAGTTGATGTGCTGTAACTGGCCTCACGTGTCCCTAAGGCTCAGGTGTGGGAAGACCAAACTGGTTCTCACCACTACCCATTATTCCTGCTATAGAAAATAAGCACATATGGGTGATGAATGAGGATAGACTGATTTGTAAGGGGATCAAAGGTTACGGGGAGAAGGCGGGAGAATGGGGTTGAGAAACTTATCAGCCATGATTGAATGGCGGAGCAGACTCGATGGGCCGAATGGCCTAATTTCTGCTCCTACATCTTATGGTCTTATGGAATGGAGATCGGCTGCTGTGTCCATGACAAAGCCTGCTGTCACACATTAGGCATTCACGTGAAGAATGAGCATTTAGGTGAGGACAGTTGTCAACATTGATAGAATTATAGCCCAGCTCATGTCAGTGCCTTCGACAGAAGAGGCTATTAGGAATGCTATCAACTCTGTTATAAGGTATGTCCGCTTCCTAAAACAATACAATCAGTACTACACAAATGGAATGGAACGAAGTCCGCATTTTTTCCAGTGAGAAATAGGACTGGCTTACGATTGATTACAGAAGAGCACCTTCTTTTTCCATTTCTCTGTTGCTGGCAAACAGGCATATGAAAAATTATAATAATGATCGTTTTTTAATTCATGCTCATTTTTATAAAGTATATTGTATTTGCATTAAGAATACAACAGATTTTCTTTAAAAGAGGCATTATTTTGACTGTTTTCTTACTTCTGCACCAATACTGTAATTATTCAGCTGTCAAGTTATGGTTTAGACAGAGATTGCAGAGTAGAGAAGTGGTTCAATCCACCAAAACTATGATTTTGATTTTTTTTAAAACATGGGAGGAATTTTTAAAAAAAAATCTTCTCCTTTTGTTCTGACCTGCAGTCAGAAATTTATGGATGACAACAACAACAACAACTCATATTTGTATAGCACCTCTGACATAATAAAACGTCCTAGGGCACTTCACAGGGCCTGTTAATCCTAAAAACCAAGTCTGACATTGAGCCACATGAGCTATTAGGGCAGATGACCAAAACTTTGTTCAAAGAGGTAGGTTTTTAGGATTGGTTTAAATGGGGAAAATGAGGTAAAGAGGTGGAGCGGTTTAGGGAGGGTGTTCCAGAGTTTAGGGCCTAGGCAACCGAAGGCGCGGCCACCAATGATGGAGTGATTAAAATAGGGGAAGCTAAACATTACAACTGTGCTCTAGTGAACAGATTACTTTGGAGAAATTCCATGTAATACCATTTTAATATCCAGCGATTGGAACAATGGGGCCTGTTTTCACATTCTAATCTTGATGTAATTATATGTAAAACCCATTCCTCTCCTCACTCATGAGCACTTCTTCCCAGGAGATGTCAGCTCGCTATTAGGAATAGAATCCCTGGCTGATTTTTCACTGCATAACTCAGGGATTATCGGGGCCCCAAAAGCTACCACGCCTGGGGCCAGTTAACACAACCACAGCAAAATACAAAACGGTCAAAATAATGTCTCTTTTAAAGAAAACCTGTCATATTCTAAACGCAAGTACAGGTCATTCTGATCTGTCAGGTTCAGTTTCACCAGCAAGCACGCCAACGCAAGTTTTTTGGTGTTGACATTTTTTTTAAAAAGGAGAAATTTGTCTTTCTATACCACCTTTCGCAACCCCAGGAAGTTCCAAAGTGCTTTACAGCCAATGAAGTGCTTTTGAAGTGTAGTCAAATTGGGAAGCACAGCAGCCAGTTTGTGTAAAAGCAGAATACTGCGGAAGCTGGAAATCTGAAATAAAGACAAAAGTGCTGGAAGAAGTCAGCAGGTCTGGCAGCATCTGTGGGGCGAGAGACAGAGTTAACGTTTCAGGTCGATGACCTTTCGTCAGAACTGGCGGAAGACAGAAATGTAAGAGTTTTTAAGTCAGTGGAAAGGGGGATGGGGCAGGGAGAACAAAGAAGGTCTACTGATAGGGCGGAGGGCACAAAACATCTCATAACGCAACAGCCAAGGAGAATGGTAATGGATATAGTAAAGAAACAACGTTTGTGTCCAAATGATGCGCGGATGGCTACATTAAAAAAAAATCTGAATGCAACAAGAAGGGATAAAGAAAGAAACAAAATAAGACCAACCCAGCAAAACAAAAAAAAGCAAAAACACAAGGATTTTTCGTTGAGTGGATGGGCGCGTGCCCGACCCGCTTGAGCATAAAATGATGTGTGATGACATCAGGCGAGCGTCCCGGCGCCATCGCGCAATATTTCGGTTGGCAGGCGCGGGCAGGAATCGACAGCGCGTCCGCCGACAATCAGAAGGCCTATTAAGGCCAATAACAATGTAACTGGTTTAAAATTTTTCGCTGCCCGTCCAACTTCACGGTTGGCGGGCAGGTGAAAAGGCCAAGCGGCCTTTGCATTTTTTGCGAGACCTCATCCACGGGCCAGATGAGGTCTCGATCCGTCATCAGAAAGAAAATTTCATCCTAATTTCCAACATGTCCCTGCTCATGTGACAGATTTCAAAAATCATTATGTTTAATTGTCAAAACAATTCATCTCTCCAAGGCAGCTCCGTGCCTCAGGGAGCTTTTCCAGTGCGCATCCATGCGCATGCGCGAACTTGCGCTCCTGCACTCCTCCGGTCCCACGCCCCCCTCCCCCCCCCCACCACAGGCTGCGCTGAGCGCTGCCACCCGCATAGTCCGGCCCCAATCACGGGCAGCGGTCCCCAGCCTACCCCCGCCCAGCCCGCCCGACAAAGGGAAAAATCCTGGGCCATAGAACAAGATGGAGGCAGAGGTTATTCTCTGAAGTTGTTGAATTCAACAGTTGTTGAGCCCAGTAGGCTGTTGAGGGTCGAGTTGAAAGATAAGGTGCTGTTCCTCAAGCTTGCACTGAGTTTCGCTGGAGTGCTGCAGCAGGCCAAGGGCAGAGAGGTCAGTGTGGGAGCAAGGTGGACAATTAAAGTGACAGGCGAGCGGAAGCTCAGGGGTTTGCTTGTGGACTGAACGGAGGTGTTCCGCAAAGCGGCCGCCCAGTCTGGTGCCACCCAGACAATTTGTAACCATGAATGTGTGTTCATGCGGGGCACCAAGGGGACAGAGGAATAAAGTCAGGGTGCAGGTAAACAATTTGGTTGCGAATGTGGAAGGCAACTGGAATTCCCACATTCACTGACCTTTTGACTAGTCGACCAGGCCACTGGGTTAGAAGTTTAAGAATGTTTACATCTGAATATATGGAATAGTAATTCAGATTGCCCTATCACTTAGTGAAAGGTAAAAGCAAAGTTTACTGCATGGGCAAAGCTAATTGCTCCTAACACTGTAACTGTCACCAAACTAATACCAAAATTAGAACATGCTGCCTTTGTAATGTTTAGATGAACATACCTATTTATCTGCCCAGATGAAAAGAGTTTTTTTTATTCAGTCACAGGATGCAATTTATTGCCCATCCCTAATTAGTCTTGGGAAGATGATGGTGAGCCATCGTCTTGAGTGGTTTGCTAGGCTATCTCAGTTAAGACTCAACCACGTTGCTATGAGTGTGGAATCAGATATAGGCCAGACCAGGTTATCGGGGTTAGATGGGAATGTGGAAATCGAAACACAAGAAGATCAGCCATGATCTTATTGAATGGCGGAGCAGGCTCGAGGGGCCGAATGGTCTACTCCTGTTCCTATTTCTCATGTTCCAATGTTCTATCACACGCAAGCACAAAATGGTCACTAGGTGGCGATACCCAGACAGGAAATGCATTTTTTACAGACTAACAGGGACAACTAATAAAAACCTATGAAAATACAGTCACTATCTAACACGACACATTGCTGTCATTAAATAGAGCGCAATGCTATTAAACATCCCAAATATCTTCATGAGATTTACAATCCTTTCATTTCTTCATTAAGCCTTTGAAAACTGTCACTGCCTTCCTTTGATTTTAATGTGGGCTGCATGCTGTGTTACACAACGAATGATGTTTTATGCATTTATCTTGCTTGCAGAAGAGCCTCACAGCTCACAATGCCTGGAAACGAAGGGCCTTTCATGAGCAAAACGCCCAGTAAATGCAATGATGCCAGTGCAATATCCTCCATTTACAGTGCAAGCTGCTGTGGGCAAAGCAGCAATTTGTGTCGTGCTGACGGCACAAGCAATTTACTAATGATTGTTTACAAAGCAGTCCCGAAATTGTCCTGTTCCGCTTAACACTAAGACTCTACTTACAATTTTTTAAAAAATCTAGTGGAGCTGTGGGTGGTGCAGCGCATTACATCGCAATGATTCGCTGGGAATTTGATACATAAACCCTGTCAGAACAGGGCAATAATTCACGCAATTGCAGCACCAAATACGTTCATAACCTCTCAAAATAAATTGCAAAAAAGATTCACTTAAAGACATTGAAAAGAAATGTCCAAGGCCGAATGTTACAACAGAGGATATAGGAGCAATACATTGACTCAGGGGCAACATCCCTGCCTTGGAATCATAGGTAGTGGTTTAGTGCCAAATTTTGAGGTGCAGGAGCTCTGAGAAAATATATTGGCCGTATCATTTCTAAATTTACGATTATGTTGTTTTCTTATGTATTAATCATTTGCGTCCCCAGGTGTGAGTAAAACGATGCTTTTTTAAGTGAAAAATTTTAGTGCCGGTAGGCATTTTGTTTTGAATCATCTGGTATTTTGAGTCATTAGTCTTTAGCATAGCCAGAATTTCATTATGCAACAGTTTAATGATTTAATTCAAAGCTATTAAAACATGAATTACAGAAAATTTTACTTACTTCAGTCTGGGGGATGGTATATAGAGGGGTCACTGCTTTTCTTGATTTATATTAATAACCTAGACCTGGGTGTACAGGGCACAATTTCAAAAATCTGAAGATGACGCATGACTTGGAAGTATTGTGAACTATGAGGAGGATAATGACAGACTACAAGAGGATATAGACAGGCTGGTGGAATGGGCAGACATGCGACAGGTGAAACTTAACGTAGAGAAATTTTAAGTGTTACATTTTGGTCAGAAGAACAAGGAGAGATGACATTGAGTAAAGGGTACAATGCTAAAGGAAATGCAGGAGCAGAGGGACCTGGGTGTTTATGTGCATAAATTATTGAAGGTGGCAGGGCAGGTTGAGAAAGCACTTAATAAATTAGACTGAATCCTGGGTGTTATAAATAGGGGCACAGAGTACAAAAACAAGTTATGAACCTTCATAAAACACTGGTTCAGCTCAACAGGAAAGATGCGCAGGTTTTAGAAAGGGAGCAGAAAAGATTTTGAGAATGGTTCCGGGGATGAGAGACTTCAGTTATGTGGATAGGTTGGTGAAGCTGGGGCTCTTCTCCTTGGAGAAGGCTGAGAGGAGATTTGTTAGACACGTTCAAAATCTTGAAGGGTCTGGATTGCGTAAATGGGGAGGAACTGTTCCCATTTGGCAGAAGGTCCAGAACCCTAAGGTGATTTGCAAAAGAGCCAGAGGTGACATGAGGAAAAGCTTCTTTATGGATTGGATCTGGAATGCATTGCCTGAACATGTGCCGGAGACAGATTCAATTGTGGTTTTCGAAATGGAACTAGATAATTATCTGAAGAGAAAAGATTTTACAGGGCTACAGGGAAAAGGATGAGGAGTGGGGACTAGCTGAGTTGCTGTTGCAGAGAACCAGAGAGACAATGTGCTGAATGGCCTCCTTCCGTGTTGTAACCATTCCATGATTCTAGTATAGATTCATTCAAGAAACTTGATAAAAACAAGAGGAAGAAAGAACATACAAAAATACAAATTAGGAGCAGGACTAGGCCACTAGGCCCCTTGAGCCTGCTCCATCATTCAACAACATCACGGCTGATCTAATTTTAACCTCAACTTCACAGCATTTATTTCCCATCGCTAGTTGCCCTTGAGAAGATAGTGGTGAGCTGCCTTCTTGAACCGCTGCAGTCCATGTGGTGTAGGTACACCCACAGTGCTGTTAGGAAACAAGTTCCAGGATTTTGACCTAGTGGCAGTGAAGGAACAGTGATATATTTCCAAGTCAGGATGGTGAGTGGCTTGGAGGAGAAGTTCCAGGTGGTGGTGTTCCCATGTATCTGTTGCCCTTGTCCTTCTAGATGGTGGTGGTCATGGGTTTGTAAGTTGCTGTCTAAGGAGACTTGGTGAATTCCTGCAGTGCATCTTGTAGATGGTACACACTGCTGCTACTGTGCGTCGGTGGTGGAGGGAGTGAGTGTTTGTGGATAGGGTGCCGATCAAGTGGGCTGCTTTGTCCTGGATGGTATCAAGCTTCTTGAGAGTTGCTGGAGCTGCACTCATCCAGGCAAGTGGAGAGTTTTCCCCCTTGTTCCCACTGACTCCAGTTTTGACAGGGCTGCTTCATGCCACACTTGGTTAAATGCTGCCTTGATGTCAAGGGCAGTCACTCTCACCTCACCTCGGGAGTTCAGCTCTTTTGTCCATGTTTGAACCAAGGCTGTAATGAGGTCAGGAGCTGAGTGGCCCTGGCGGAAATCAATCTGGATGTCAGTGAGCAGGTTATTGCTAAGCAAGTGCTACTTGATAGCACTGTTGATGACCCCTTCCATTACTTTACTGATGATGGAGAGTAGACTGATGGGGCGGTAATTGGCTGGCTTAGATTTGTCCTGCTTTTTGTATACAGGACATACCTGGGCAATTTTCCACATAGCCGGGTAGATGCCAGTGTTGTAGCTGTACTGGAACAGCTTGGCTAGGGGCGTGGCAAGTTCTGGAACACAAGTCTTCAGTACTATTGCCGTAATATTGTCAAGGGCCTTGGCCTTTGCAGTATCCAGTGCCCTGAAACGTTTCTTAATATCACATGGAGTGAATTGAATTGACTGAAGACTGGCATCTGTGATGCTGGGGACTTCCGCAGGAGGCCGAGATGGATCATCCACTCGGCACTTCTGGCTGAAGATTGTAGCAAATGCTTCAGTCTTATCTTTTGCACTGATATGCTGGGTTCCCCCATCATTGAGGACAGGGATATTTGTGGAGTCTCCTCCTGCAGTGAGTTGTTTAATTGTCCACCACCATTCACGGCTAGATGTGGCAGGACTGCAGAACTTAGATCTGATCCGATGGCTGAGGAATCACTTAGCTCTGTCTATCAATTGCTGCTTATGGTGCTTGGCACACAAGTAGTCCTGTGTTGTAGCTTCACCAGGTGTTGCTCCTGGCATGCCCTCCTGCACTCTTTATTGAACCAGGGTTGATCCCCTGGCTTGATGGTAATGGTAGAGTGGGGGATATGTTGGGCCATGAGGTTACAGATTGCAGTTGAATACAATTCTGTTCCTGCTGATGGCCCACACTGCCTCATGGATGCCCAGTCTTGAGTTGCTAAATCTGTTCGAAATCTATCCCATTTAGCACAGTGGTAGTGCCACACAACACGATGGAGGATATCCTCAATGTGAAGGTGGGGCTTCGTCTCCACAATGACTGTGCGGTGGTCACTCCTACCGATACTGTCATGGACAGATGCATCTGAGGCAGGCAGGTTGGTGAGGATGAGGTCAGATATGTTTTTTCCTCTTGATGGTTCCCTCACCACCTGCCGCAGACCCAGTCTAGCAGCTATGTACTTTAGGACCCGGCCAGCTCGGTCTGTAGTGGTGCTACCGAGCCACTCTTGGTGATGGACATTGAAGTTCCCCCACCCAGAGTACATTCTGCACCCTTGCCGCCTTCAGTGCTTCCTCCAAGTGATGTTCAACATGGAGGAGCACTGATTCACCAGCTGAGGGAGGGCGGTACGTGGTAATCAGCAGGAGGTTTCCTTGCCCATGTTTGACCTGGTGCCATGAGACTTCATGGGATCTGGAGTCGATGTTGAGGACTCCCAGGGCAACTCCCTCCCGACTGTATACCACTGTGCTGCCACCTCTGCTGGGTCTGTCCTGTCAGTGGGACAGGATATACCCAGGGATGGTGATGGTGGTGTCTGGGGCATTATCTGTAATGTATGATTCTGTAAGTATGATTACGTCAGGCTGTTGCTTGACTGGTCTGTGAGACAGCGCTCCCAATTTTGGCACAAGCCCCCAGATGTTGGTAAGGAGGGCTTTGCAGGGTCGACAGGGCTGAGTTTGCCATTGTCATTTCCAATGCCTCGATTCCTCACCTCGATGCCAGGTGGGCCATCCAGTTTCATTCCTTTGAGGCATTTTAGCTGTTTGATACAAATGAGTGTCTTGCCCGGCCATTTCAGAGGGCATTTAAGAATCAACCACATTGCTGTGGGTCTGGAGTCACATGTAGGCCAGACCAGGTAAGGACAGCAGGTTTCCTTCCCTAAAGCACAACACTGCCAAATGGAGCGTGAGCCCTGTATGACAACTAGAAAATTACAATCGATATTGGGAGAGTGGCCTTAATAGGCCCTTTAATTGGTTTAAATGGCTACCTGCCACTCACAGGTTCCAAAATGGCCTTGAGGCAGCAACATGCCGGTGAACCAGCACAGTGGCAGGAAAGTCCTGACCAGACCATATCCAGTCCCGTCCACAACCGAATGAAAATTCAGCCCGATGTCTCTAAATACTAGGTTAACAATAGAGCAGCCAAAGGGGTGAAGGAACGGCAGAAGAGGGTCATTAAAATCTGCAGCCTGTCACTTCTCAGTACAGATTATAACGGGGCACCTACAAACTGCTCTAAGTCGCAAAACAGACATTTGTTTAAAAACAAACTTCAGAAAACTAGTGCAGGTGGCTTAAGTTTTTAAGCAAATATTCTATTCCAATATATTAGAAACTGGGTTTGATTCTGTATGACTAATGCATGACCGAAAATTGTGTTTCTAAATGCTTTGTTATTAAATTTAATTGCTTTGCATGTCACTGATCTTATTTATTTGACAGAAAACCAGACTGATCTTTGAAACGGAGCAGCGATTAAACGTGCGTCTATGGGAAGTCGTCATTAAATCGCCTAATCACCTTGGCCTGGAGTTCAGCACGAGGAGGAATGGTACTGGTAGCTCTGCAATTTACAACAGTGCGCGTGGGTGGGTGGGGGGGTGGAGGCAAATCCTAATGTAGTTCTTCTGTTCTGCTGCTGACCTCTTCCTTTACGCCCCTACAAAGCCGCACTCGTCTGTTCAGAAAAACAAGTCTCACACACCAGCCAATTGTTAAAGGCGAATTTGAGAATTAGAGAGAAAAGTGCTGTTCAAAGAGGATTGTCACACAGATGCAATTATAGGGAGGTTTTCCTGGATCTGTACGGGTCGGGGTGCAGAGAATAGCAGAAAATCGACTCGAGTCCAATCACCTGCCCGTAAAGGAATTTTTCTACCATTTAAACTTACAAGTGAAATCAGGCAGCTGGGCCTTCAGCCTGACCCACCTGATATTTCATCAAATTTTGGGGGAGGAGGTCCAAAAAGGAATGTAGTTATTTCGGGACAGTATAGTTAGGGGTATAGTTAATGTTCTCTGCGGCTGGGAGCATGAGTATTATGTTGCCTGCCCAGTGCCAGGATTAATGACATCTCCTTGAGGCTGGAGAAGAACTTGGAGTGGGAAGGCAAGGATCCAGCTGTCGTGATCCACGTGGGTCCCAACGTTACAGGTAGGACTATGAAAGAGGTTCTGCTGAGGGAGTATGAGCAGCCAGGAACTAAATTAATAAGCAGAACCATAAAGATAATAATCTCTGGATTATTACCTGAGCCACGAGCATATTGGCATAAGGTAATTGCGATCAGAGGGTTGAGTGCATGGATCAAAGGTGGTGTGGGAGAAATGGGGCACTGGCACCAATACTGGGGAAAGAGAGAGCTGTACCACTGTGATGGCCTTTCACCTGAGCCATGCTGGGACCAGTGTACTGGTGAATCGTACAACTAGGGCTGTAGAGAGAGCTTTAAATTAAATAGTGGGGAGGGGTGGGGGGTAGGGCTCAACATAAGGGGAGATTTGGAAAGTTAAAGTGAAAGAACAAGGTAATAGTGCAGGGTAGCAATGTGTATAATAATAATTAAAGTTTAACAGGAAGGGACAGAGCGTACGAACATAACAGTGCACCAGCAAATAAAATCACAGCAGGGAAAATGGTAAAAAGACCAGAATCAAAGGCTTTTTACTTGAATGCATGCAGCATTCACATCAAGATGGATGAATTGATAGCATAAATAGAAATAAATGAGTATGATATGAAAGCCATTCCAGAGACAAGGTTGCAAAGTGACCAAGGCTATTCAAGAGTATTTGACATTTTGGAAGGACAGGAAGAAAGGAAAAGGAGGTGGGGTAGTTGTGTTAATCAAGAATGTGATCAGTACAGTATTGAGAAATTATCTTGGTTTGCAGAATTAAATGTAGAATCAGTTTGGGTGGAAGTGAGCAATAGCAAAGGAAATAAGTCACTGATGGGAGTAGTTTATAGGTCCCCTGACAGTAGCTGCACTGTAGGACAGAATATAAATCAAGAAATAATGGGGCATGTAAGAAAGGTATAGCAATAATTGTGGGGGATCTTAATCTTCATACAGATTGGCAAATCAAATTGGCAAAGATAGCCTGGAGGATGAGACCATAGAACGTATTCGGGAAAGTTTCTCAGAACAATACAATCTGGAGCCAAACAAGGAACAAGCTACTTTAGACTTGGTAATTTTCAACGAGACAGAATTAATAAATGACCTCATAGTAAAGGATCGTCTAGGTAAGAGTGATCATAAAATGATAGAATTTCACATTCAGTTTGAGGGTGAGAAATTTGGGTCTGAAACTGGTGTCTTAAACTTAAATAAAGGTAATTACAAGGGTATGAAAGCAGAGTTGACTACAGTGGAATGGAAAAATACTTTAAAAGGTAAGACAGTAGAGAAGTATGGGAGACATTTAAGGAGATATTTCACAACTCTCAACAAAGATATATTCCATTCAGAACGAAAAACTTTATGATAAGGATGCACCATCTGTAGCTAACTAAGGAAGTTAAGATGGAATCAAATTGAAAAAAAGGCATACAATGCTGCAAAGATTAGCAGAAGGCAAGAAGATTGGGAAAATTTTAGAAACCAGCAAAGGATGACTAAAATACAATAAAGAGGGAGAAATTGGTGTATGAGGGAAAACTAACAAGAAATATAAAAACAGACAGTAAAATCTTCTACAAGTATATAAAAAAGAAAAGAGTAGCAATAGTGAGCATTGGCCCCTTAAAGGGTGAGACTGGGGCATTAATAATGGAAAACAAGGAAATGACAGAGATTTTGAATCTGTCTTACAGTAGAAGGCACAAAAAACATCTCAAGAATAGTAAAAAAGCAGGGAGATAAAGGAAGGGAGGAACTTAAAACAATCACAATCGCTAGAGAAAAAGTACTGGGGAAACTAATGAAACTAAAGATTGAGAAGTCTCCTGGACCTGATGGACTGCATCCTGGGAGATTTAAAGGAAGTGGCTGCAGAGATAGTGGATGCATTGGTGGTCATCTTCCAAAATTCCCTAGATTCTAGAGAAGTCCCAGCGGATTGGAAAGCCACAAATGGAATATCTCTATTCAAGAAAGGGGGGAAACAGAAAGCAGGGGAAAAATTTCCCCCCATCAGGGAGGAGGTGCAGGAGTGGGCGTGGGCAGGTGCGCCTCTGGTTGGCGCCCCCGATTGGGGGCGTGCCGCCATTTTACATGGGCGAGCCAATTAAGGCCCACCCAGTGTGACGTCCGCCAGGAAGCGCTATGCGCTCCCTGTGCGGTTGGGGTGGGGGGGGAGCTGTTTCCCTTAGCCAAGAGTGCGCTCTTTCACGCATGCTCACAAATGAGCGCATTCATCTCCCTGAAGCTAAGCGCTGCCTCAGGGAGAACGGCGCCAAATTTAAAAATTGTAAAGGTGCATAAACAAAATTTCTCTGACATGTCCCCTCATGTGACACTGTCACATGAGTTGGGACATGTCCATCACTTTAAATCAAACATTTATTCAATTTTTAAAAACCCTCATGAAACCTCATCCTGCCCGTGGATGAGGTTTGATGCTTTCTCTGAAGCCTGCCCGGGCTCCCGGCCTGCCCGCCAACCTTAAGGTTGGACGGGCAGGTCCATTAATTACGTTAAGTACTTTTTAAATGGCCTCAATAGGCCGTTGATGGGTCGGCGGGCACACAGCTGATTCGGCTGCTCCCCCGCCGACCTGAAAATTGGAATGGCGCGGGGTGATGTCGGGAGTTCCGCCTGACGTCATCCCGCGTCATTTTACGTGTTAGTGAGCGGGCCCCGTCTCCCACTCACCCACCTAAAGATCCTGGCCCAGGAAGCTATAGGCCATTTAGACTAACATCTGTCATTGGGAAAATGCTAGAATCCATTATTAAAGAGATAGTAGCCGGACATTTAGAAAATCATAATACAACCAGGTAGAGCCGACATGTTTTTGAGAAAGGGAAATTGTGTTTGACAAATTTATTAGAGTTCTTTGAGGATGCAACAAGCAGGGTGGATAAAGGGGAGCCAGTAGATGTAGTGTATTTGGATTTCCAAAAGGTATTGGATAAAGTGCATCATAAAAGGTTACTGGAGGAGCTCATGATGTTGGGAGTGATATTTTAGCATGGATAAAGGCTAACCAACAGGAAACAGAGAGTTGGCATAAATGGGTCATTTTCAGGTTGGAAAACTGTAAGTAGTGGAATGCCACAGGGATCAGTGCCGGGGCCTCAACTACTTACTGTCTATATCAATGACTTGGATGAAGGGGCCCAACTGTGTCATAGTCAAATTTGATCTCATTGAACGGCGGAACACGCTCAATGGGCCAAACGGCCTAATCCTGCTCCTATTTCTGGTGATCATGCTCGGATACTCCAAAAGGCCTGAGCAAAACCCAGGAAAATCTCCCATCATGGCTTCACAGCTCTCCTGTCACAAGCAATTTACCACTTTACTACAGCAGAACCAAATGAACAGATTGCCTGTTCTGCAATTGTAAAATAGTAAAAATGCAACTTGAATGTTACTGCTTCATGCATACGTACGTATATATATATATATATATATAATACAGATGAAATGTCTTCTAACCTGAACATGCAGAATTTAACACAGTGAAGAGAGGGATACAGTTGAACAACTAATACACTCAGTCAAGTATTGTCAAACAGTTAAAGTGGCCCCACATGTCTCATGAGGTTGAAAGGAATATTGGTGAATATGATCTCAGCTCCATGAATCAATTCAGCCAATATTACTTCACCTTCACTGAAATGAGTACGTAGATTTGCTAAAGCAATATATTTGGAAATTTCTGATACAGTAGCAGTAAGTTAGTAGGACACAAGATTGATAACTTTGTCAGTTGGATGTTTTGTGATCAGGCCCCTGTTGCATTATTATGGTCTCACATCAGAGTCTGTTTTCAGCGAAATGCCTGAGGCTTCATAAAGTCATTTCTGGTTTGTTATTGTTATGATCTGTCTGATTCAGTGGGTGGCTAACACTGCATTAAGAAATAAGAAAAGTGCATTCAGGAGATATTCAGAAGCTGCTCCATCTATTTTAGTCGTGTTGTAGTGTTGCTTACTGCCAATGTATGGATGGCAAGAGCAGAGGTCGTTAGGGTCTTGGACTGTGATCCCCATGAGGTACTGGGCAGGTTACTGAGGGGGTTGTTGCAGGTTTGATGAGCTGTTAGTGAGGGTTCTGTCAAGGGTGGCACCTAAATAAACAAGGTGAGGATTGTCCTTCAGTTTCTGTCCAAACAGGGTATGCATCTCAACTCAACAACATCACAGGTACTCTTTGATCAACTCACCCCCACCCCTGGCTCCCAGTCCTGAACAACATTGACCCCCACCCCCCACCACACCAGGGGGAAATTGCAACAGGTAAGCTACCGGAGAAGCTCTACTCCATCCCAAGCCTGCCCTGATTCAATGACCCCCCCAACCCACCAGCAGTACGCCTTCCCTCACACCCCCCCATATGGTTAAAGCCACCACACCGAGGAGTAACAGCTGAGGACCTGTGGCAGGAGGACTGACAGGAGAAACATCCACCAGAAAAACCACTCTCTTATCGTAGACCCCACTGCTCGTCCACCTGGCTTTGATCTCCCAGGGCGACGGTGGGCCCTTTTAAAATCATTTCGGACCAGCCAAGGCCTCTGTGCAGCCATCCGACGACATCAGTGGGGTCGCCAAGACCACCCAGGCTGCAGCAATGATGCAGTCCCAACAATGACTCACATTGGCGAGGGCTGTCCACTGACCAAACTTGGAGGCGGGCTTAAAGAACTCCATCTAACCACTAACAAGGCTATTGCTTGGCTCTGTGACTATGCACATGGTAAATAAAATAAATAAGTTATCTAAGAATCTCATCCAGTGGAAACCCCCCTCTCACTAAAGTGACTCACTCGCTACTGCTGACCACTTTGGGGAGACCTACTTATTGCATTAGTCTGCATTCACTTTAAGGTGATCTTTGCATACGAGACTCTTGAAGCACAGGAAACACCAACAAGATATAAAAATCTCAATTCGTTTGGTTGAAGCGCTGCAGCTGGAACAGCCACACAAAAAAATACAGCTCCCGGATGTGTCAGCGCTGAGCCATAGCACATTGGGAACACTCCTTGCATTGACTCCAGCTCTAAAGGGATTGGTAAAAACAAAAAGCTAAAAGCTACTGCGGATGCTGGAAATCCAAAACAAAAACAGAATTACCTGGAAAAACTCAGCAGGTCTGGCAGCATCGGTGGAGAAGAAAACAGTTGACGTTTCGAGTCCTCATGACCCTTCGGCAGAACTGAAGTATAGTTAGGAGAGGGGTGAAATATAAGCTGGTTTAAGGTGGGGGGGGGGGGCAGGGGGGGAGAGAGAAGTTGAGGGGGTGGTGGTTGTGGGGACAAGCAAGCAGTGATAGGAGCAGATAATCAAAAGATGTCACAGACAAAAGGATCAAAGAGGTGTTGAAGGTGGTGATATTATCTAAGAAAAGTGCTAATTAAGAATGGATGGCAGGACACTCAAGGTACAGCTCTAGTGGGGGTGGGGTGGAAAGACTAACAAAGTATTCGTTGTAGATTTAAAAATAATGGAAATAGGTGGGAAAAGAAGAATCTATATAAATTATTGAAAAAAAAGGGGAGGGGGAAGAAACGGGGTGGGGATGGGGGGAGGGGGAGTTTAAGATCTAAAGTTGTTGAATTCAATATTCAGCCCGGAAGGCTGTAAAGTGCCTAGTCGGAAGATGAGGTGCTGTTCCTCCAGTTTGCGTTGGGCTTCACTGGAACAATGCAGCAAGCCAAGGACAGACATGTGGGCAAGAGAGTAGGGTGGAGTATTAAAATGGCAAGCGACAGGGAGGTTTGGGTCTTTCTTGCGGACAGACCGCAGGTGTTCTGCAAAGCGGTCACCCAGTTTGCGTTTGGTCTCTCCAATGTAGAGGAGACCGCATTGGGAGCAACGAATGCAGTAGACTAAGTTAGGGGAAATGCAAGTGAAATGCTGCTTCACTTGAAAGGAGTGTTTGGGCCCTTGGACGGTGAGGAGAGGGGAAGTAAAGGGGCAGGTGTTGCATCTTCTGCGTGGGCATGGGGAGGTGCCATAGGTGGGGGTTGAGGAGTAGGGGGTGATGGAGGAGTGGACCAGGGTGTCCCGGAGGGAACGATCCCTACGGAATGCCGCCAGGGGGGGTGAAGGGAAGATGTGTTTGGTGGTGGCATCATGCTGGAGTTGGCGGAAATGGCGGAGGATGATCCTTTGAATGCGGAGGCTTGTGGGGTGATAAGTGAGGACAAGGGGGAGCCTATCATGTTTCTGGGAGGGAGGAGAAGGCGTGAGGGCGGATGCGCGGGATATGGGCCGGACACGGTTGAGGATCCTGTCAACGACCGTGGGTGGAAAACCTTGGTTAAGGAAGAAGGAGGACATGTCAGAGGAACTGTTTTTGAAGGTAATGTTCTGTTCTGATGACGAGTGAGCGCACAGACAGTAAATGTTAGCACCCATCGGGTGCAATGTAGCATTAATACAAGCTGCAATCTTTGAAAATAAGCCATTTAGAAAACTGGGCCCTTTCTTGGATGAGCGGAGCTCCAAAAAAAACCCCTCAAGTAACTTGACACCATCCAGGACAAAGTAGCTCGCTTGATCGGCACCCCAACCATCACCCTAAACATTCATTCCCTCTACCACCGACACCCTGTGGCTGCGGCATGTACTATATACACGACAGCAGATATCTCCAATCCGTGGCCCGCGGGCCGGATGTGACTCGCGAAGACCCCCCAATGTCGCCCCCAGAGGTAGTTTTCAAAATACCGGTAAGTGTAGTGGAAGATTCTGAAAGAAACTGCTCCTCCAATCACAGGCCATTCCTCTCCCACACCTGCTGCTGATAGGCTCACAAGTGAGTGAGAGAGTAAGTGAGTGTGGGTGAGAGAGATAGAGAGAGATGGAGTGAGTGAGTGGGAGACAGAGTGAGAGAGTGGGAGAGAGAGTGAGTGTGGGTGAGAGAGAGAGAGAGAGGGAGAGAGAGTGAGTGAGTGTGGGTGGGAGAGAGAGGGAGTGAATGAGTGGGAGACAGTGTGAGAGAGTGGGAGAGAGAGTGAGTGTGGGGGAGAGACTGAGTGAGTGTGGGACAGAGAGTGGCAGTAATTTGTATGAAAGCATGTTTCTTCCTCTTCCAACATAACTGGAGCACCAAAGAAATATTGAAGTGAGCTGCTCCTTTGGTACAATGTGAGGTCAGGTCACTTGTGTACAGGTCCATACAGGAGCCAAGGGGCAGTGGTCCCAGAGGTCTGTGTCATGGCTTGGCTGCATTATCAAACCTTATATGTAGGTAGGTAATTAGCCATAGTCCATGAGGGACCACGGGTATCTATCTCTATTCAGAGAGACGATTGGTTTTCTAACTTGAGGGGTACCACTCCACATTCACAGGCAGGTAAGGAGACAGGTCCCAAGTGTACCTCAGCCAGAGCAGGAATTGGACCCATGCCATTGTTGCTCTGAACCACACACTAGGCATCTGAGCTAACCAGATAACTAGATATCTCTCAAAAGTTAACAGCACCACTTCCTGCCTCAATTGACATTGTCATCTCAGTTCATTTAGGAAATCATCAACGAGGAGGAGCGAGTGGCACTTTGGAGCTTTCATTTTAATGGGATTTTCAGATTCAGACCAGCCTAGAAAGCGTTTCTGGAAAACCTGCCACCAAAAGTTGTGAAAATAGAAGATAAAGGGATTTCCAATAAATTCATTAAGCATTTTGAATGCGAATCTCACAGTGTAATTACATCCCGACTATGTTTTTTATTTCACAGTAAAGACAACTGCAATGTGTGGAAACAGGGATATCAATCAATTGTTCATTCCAAAATTCACCCAGAACCATTTCTTGGTAATCTCATTCCCAAAGGTAGGATTGCCAGTCCTCTGGGATTATCCTGGAGTCTCCAGGATTTAAACATTAACCTCCAGGACACTGCTATGAGCAACTCAGGAGAAACATCACAGGGACATTTTAAAAAAACCACACAAAATATTTTTCATTTTCGTTGACCACTTTCAATTATCAGTGATAGAAATATTGGAGATGAGATAAATAAACTGTTTGACAGACAGTCAGTCATCACCTAATCTGTAACTAAGCCTGTTTGGCTTACCAGTTGGTTGTCAGAAGGTGGGAACCATGAGGATGGATATGTCATAGAATGGTTACAGTGCAGAAGGAGGCCATATGACCTGTTGTGCCCATGCCAGCTGTCTGCAAAAGCAACTCAGTTAGTCCCACTACCCCACCCTTTCCCCAAAGACCTGCAATTTTTTCTTTTCATGTACATATCCAATTCCCTTTTGAAAGCCTCGATTGAATCTGCCTCCGCCATACTCTCCAATAGTGCAACCCAGATCCTAACCACTCGCTGCATAAGAAAGGTTTTCCTCATGCCGCCTATGGTTCTTTTGCCAATTACCTTGAATCTGTGCCTTCTGATTCTCAACCCTTCCGCCAGTGCCAACAGTTTCATTCTATCTTCTCTGTTTACACCCTTGACAATTTTGGACCCCTCTATCAAACCTCCTCTCAACCTTCGCTTCACTCTAAAAAAAAACAGCTTCTCCAATCTGTCCGCATAACTAAAGGCCCTCAGGGGACTAATGGCAGAATCGTGGTGGTGGGACACTTGGGAGTCCAGAGACCAGGCAATGAAACCTCCAGGGAATGTGTCCAACCAGAGTTGACAATGAAACCCAATGGCTTCTAGTATTTCTGATATTTGATAGATATGGTCTCTCCATTCAATGCTGCAATCTTACTGTAAGCTAATCAATAGATTTGCCAATCTTTGCCCATTTTACCTGCAAAGTGGTTAACTTTTGAATTATTCTCATTGTTTAATTAACTGGGAGATCTAGAATTGCATTTAAAAAGGCAGATGCTGTGTGACTCATTGTAAAAACAGGTTTTATTGTTGTGGACTGTCTGCTCTTCCAAACAGTCCAAGCTCCAGAAAACATTTACACTGTCTCATACTCACAGCTGCATCACAAGATACAAATGGTTTGGACTCTCGTAGATGTCCTCCAGGGCCACAATGTTTTCGTGCTTTATTCTGGAAACAAGAAGACAGCACTGTAAATGTCCAGGTCTGATTCAGAGGACAAAGCGTTTACATTCGAACATACGAACCAGGAGCAGGAGTCGGCCACTTGGCCCTTCAAGCCTGCTCCGTCATTCAATAAGATCATAGCTGATCTGATTGTAACCTCCTGCCTACCCCCGATAACATTTCACCCCTTTGTTAATCAAGAATCTATACAGCTCTGCCTTAAAAATATTCAAAGACCCTGTTTCCACTGTCTTCTGAGTTCCAAAAGACTCACGATCCTCAGAGAGAGAAAAAGTTTTCCTCATCTCTGTTTTAAACGAGCGACCCCTTATTTTTAAATTTTAATTTGAGACCTGGTCGGCTTCTGATCTACCAGCCTTGGCACTTATAATCCAGTTACATCTTCTTATACCATTCATGCTTGTCACAGATATTGGGCAAATAGTGCTAACCATTTACCATCATCATAGGAGTCAATTACAAAGGTGGTATGTGTGTGCCTGATCAGTCCAATAGATGGTCCCTTCCACACAGTGAAATAATTCTCTTCAGGTAGAACTTGAATGGCACTCTTGGACCTATAGTTCCCCCCTGCTCCCCACGGGACCTTTACTAATGGTTCATCACCACCAACCCCCACTTCGCAACAAAGTTCTGGAGAACGAGGGTGGGAGGCGAGATAGCATGATCCAAGATTTCCCCCCTCCTCCTCAGAAAATATACCTTCCGGACTTCATCCACCCTCAGGTGTTTTGGGTTTTTTCTCCCTCCAGTACAGATGAAGGAACATTAGTTGTACCTACAGCTTATGTTAATAGCCTATGTGCGTTGCACTGTCAGTGGAACTACATGTTTTTACATGTCATAGTTGGACCATGATTGAGTTGCCAGCCATTTGGAAGGTTTGCAAATCTTCTTGAAATTACTCTTTAGTTTTTTTTTGCTGCTTTTCCAGGTCGGTATGTACGAAAAGAAACATTTTGAGTACATTCAGTAATGTTCTTAAGATGCCAACCATATTACAGTTTTGTTTGCACATTACACAACATGTTATCACTGATTGATTGACACCTGACAGGCCACTTTTTACGTGCAGATTCAGAAGATGAAAGACCAGAATCTTTGCCACAAGGCTTTAGAAATTGAAAGTAACCATCACAGAGAATGAGAGAGACATTTAAGGTGAGGCATTTGAAGCATAAGATAGTTGCTGATTATAAGCTTCAAGCAAGGAATACCTGATGACAGGAAGATGGAGCATAGTGTTTTATTTAAGTGAATTTTCAATACCGGTAAATTTTTAAAATGCTTTTATACATAATGAAAAAAGAAATATAGTTTGCTTTAAATTTTATCTAATCACACAGCTTAAACAATACTCAAAGAATTAATGTTCAAACTTCAATCTGTCAAAGGAGCTTCCACTGGGTTATCCTTATCCATCAGCAGTGCCACTTAAACTATCTCCTCAATCTCATTAGTCTGACCTTCATCCCAAGGAGAACGACATAGAGAAGAGTCGCCGACAGCACTTCAGTGTAGTGAACAGATTGACTTTTGAGGCTAACAAGGTCCACTCCTGTTAAGTAGTGCAATGTAAATTGACAATGTCAGTCTGCAGTTGCTATAACACCAATATGCCCAGTAACATTCACTATCCCTGGGTCCTTGGAACCCTCTTTGTCTCCGCCTATCTTTGATTTGCAGAATGGAGGTTCGTCTGCTGACAGCTGTGGCTAATATTTTCCTTCCTGTGTTGCAATATAAGGGGAGCCTTCAGGCATTCAAAACTCTCTGAAGATGAGATTTCCAGCTATGCTTCAATCTAGTCTAGTATTTGAAGGGGAACTGCAATTGGAAAAACTGAAGTCAGCAGTCTGCCAGGCAGCTTGCTCATTACAACCCACTGCCACAGGCAGTAATGCCATTTATCCTCCATACTATCCTTAGGCTGCTGGCACGGGCATGCCCGTGAATGCCCTCTGGTATTTCATCACGCTGCATTTGCTCACCAGATTATCTAGGAGGCTGTAGGGAATACCATATTGAAGCATCAAATATAACAGCAGCATCATTACATGGGATTGTACTCCGACAGTCCGCTAATATGCATGCAGCAGCTCTTGGGACTTTACACTGCTCCAATAGACATGTAAGCAATGTTATTTATTCTTTATTGCTGTTAGCGAGCATTTCCACCAACAGCTTCCCATCACAATCTGTGAATCATACCAGCTTGAATTCCAGGTAAAACAGGTGAATTACATCAATATAAACTGTGGGAAACGAAAGTCAAAAAAAGAGTTTATATTTTTCCATATTGAGTAATCTGATTGAACAAGACCCAAAGTACAGGACATAACCAAAAATACGAATTAGGAGCAGGAGTAGGCCATTCAGCCCCTCGAGCCTGCTCCACCATTCAATAAAATCATGACTGATCTGATTGTGGCCTGAACTCCACATTCCTTCCCACTCCCTATACCCTTTGACCCCCTTGTTAATCAAGAGTCTATTCAACTTAACCTTAAAAATAGTCAACGACCCAGCCTCCACTGCTCTCTGGGGGAGAGAATTCCACAGACTCACAACCCTGAAAGAAAGAAAGCTCTCATCTCAGTCGTAAATGGGAGGCTCCTTATTTTTAACCTGTGTCCCTTAGTTTGTGCCTCTCCCACAAGGGGAAATAAAGAGAAAGGTGTAACAAGACCAAAAGTGGCGTTGAAGGGATTCCAAATCTGTGTTTTAAATTGTGTAGGAGGCAGGGCATAACAGTTCCTGGTCTAAAAGCTGAGTCAAACACAGTGCACTGCAATCACTCAGGAAGTCTCCGTGAATACCTGTTCAAAGAAATCAAACATAATTTACAAAATGTAAAGGAGTGGGGAGAAAAAAAATGACAGTATTAATGGCAGAAGCAAAATAGGAAACAGCACAGGGAGACTGTTCAACATCCCACATCCTGACATGCTACAACCTTTGATGCAATATATATTATTAACATTCTCTGTGAACCACAGCTTCGAATCAAAGTTGCTGCCAATGTCTTTTTTTGAATAGCGGAGCCAGATAAAAGGATGCCTTTCAATGACTGACCCCTCAATACAATCAGTCACGATTTCTCGAGCATTTTCCAAAGTGGCTGGGTGATTGTCGTCAAGCCATTCCGTTTAAAAACATAAATTGCGGAAGAAAGGAAAATCCAATGAAAGAAAGATAAATAAATGCTAAAAGGGAGAAGCGATAGGTTGAGACCTGGAAATTAATGTTTAAACACAATGGGGAGTTTGCACCAAAAAATGCTTTATATTTCTGGACAAATCGATGTTACACCCATCAGGGATGACTAGACAACCTGAGACTCTTTTATTCAGGAACAAGAAGGCTGAGGGGTAAACTGGTGAGGTCTATAGGATTATGAGAAGGTTTGATAGGGTAGGAATAGAGAAGATGTTTTCACTTGCTGGTGGGGGGAAGACCAGGGCTAGGGATCCTAAATATAAAATAGGCACTAACAAATCTAACATGCAATTCAGGTGCAAAAGCAAGTATACCTGGAAAAACTCAGCAGGTCTGACAGCATCCGCGGAGAGGAACACAGTTAACGTTTCGAGTCCGTATGACTCTTCGAGTCATACGGACTCGAAACGTTAACTGTGCTCCTCTCCGCAGATGCTGTCAGACCTGCTGAGATTTTCCAGGTGTTTTTGTTTTGGATTTCCAGCATCCGCAGTTTTTTGCTTTTATGCAATTCAGGTGATTCTTTATCCAGAGAGGGTTCATGATTTTGAAGTTGCTATCTCTGGGAATGGCTGAGGTGGATGGTGCAGACGTATTTAAGGGGAAGCCAGATAAACGCATAAGGGAGAAAGGAACAGAAGGTTCTGCTGACAGGGGGAGCTGAAGGAGGCAGGTTAGAGACTCGTGTGGGGCATAAGCACCAGCACAGACCAGTTAGGCTGAATCGCCTGTTTCTTTGCTGAATGTACTTTACAATACTCTGTACCATGTGATGTGCCTAAAATGTACTGGAAGCATCTAAGCCAGGATTTTACACCCCTCCCGCCCGGCGGGATATTAAGGTCCTGCCGAGCTGAATGGAGATTTAAATGGCTCACCGCATCCTCCGATGTGGGGGGAGGGGGGGGGAGAGACACGCCACAGCTGTGCAGTAAAATGCTGGCCCTAATGAAGCTGTGCCTGTCCTTTCCCCCCCACCATTTCCTTCTCTCTGCCTTTTGCTCTATATAATTCCTATTAGTATTCTGATTGTCTTGGAAGGTGAACTGTTACTCGGCACTTCTGTGCACTGAGCTGTCTGCCTTGTCCAGGCAAATGGCTTCATCTGCAATTTCATGTCAATGGCAATCACAACGATATTCTAATTAAATAATGCAGATACTTATCCAACATAATGCTTCTACTTTCCAACTACTTTAGTTTATCAGCCTTTGAACTACGACTCATGTCACACAGTCTAGTCATTTTGTGATAAATTCTGAAAGCTGCATCAATATACCTCAAAACTAGAGCAGTGAAGCTTGGAATTTGATCTTAATGTTATAGTTCCAGCTCTTGGAAGAGTCAGTAATCCATGAAAAAGAAATTCAACAGGTGTTTTTTTCTACTGTTAGACTTGGGCAAGGTTACAATGGTAACAGTCAGTAACCAACCTGAAGAACACCTAACGATGCCACTGGTCAATTGGACGAGAGCTGTAAATAATGCGTTCGTCTGCTACAGACAGGCTGCTAGGACAATAGCCCAATCAGCATAACTACAAAGAGGCAACATCCTCTTGGACCCAACTAAATCTGAAAAACCAAATGTAAATCGCTTCAGTGCTTAACAACATCTTTCAGTTAAATGGCGCCTGCTTCACAGGTGCATTAGCAAACAAAATTTGACACCGAGCTACTAAGGAGGTATTAAGACTAAAGCTTTCTCAAAGAGATAGGTTTTAAGAAGCAACTTAAAATGAAAAGGGAGACAGAGAGGTGGAGGAGATAGGGAGGGAGTTCTAGAGCTTAGATTTTTAAAATTCTTTCACGGGATGCGGACGTCGCTGGCTAGGCCAACATTTTTATTGCCTGTCTCTGGTTGCCTTTGAGAAGGTGGTGTTGAGCTGCTCCTTGAACCGCTGCAGTCCATGTGGTGTAGGTACACCCACAGTGCTGTTAGGGAGGGTGTTCCAGGATTTTGACCCAGTTACAGTGAAGGAACGGCGATATATATCGAAGTCAGGATGGTGTGTGGCTAGGAGGTGAACTTCCAGGTGGTGGTGTTCCCATGTGTTCCCATGCTGCCCTTATGATTCTAAGTGGTAGATGTGCCCTATTTCAGAATCAATGATATCCTGCAGGACAGTGACTACCCTGATCTGATTTTTTCACGCTGTATATTGCACAAGCTCGTGAACGGGCCTAAGGCACAATGGGCAAGGTACTTTTGACCCTTAAAAGTGCCCAGTCTACCTCAGATTACCCTGGTAGGGTAAGGTATCTCAAAAATTTGAGCAACAGGTGAAGCTAGCTGTTTCAAACTGATACTATGCAGTAGCAACACGAGTGGTATTCACCACTAACAGGATGCTGCCGTCAAGCCAAAAAGATATTCTGCCTATATCACAAATGAGTAATGTGGTATATGAATTTCAGTGCCAGTGTGATGCTAGGTATGTAGCCCGTACATCCCAAAGACTGGCGGATCGTATCAAACAGCATGTCCCAGCCACTGTTCACAATGGGCAAGGTACAGACTGTACCCAACCAGCCCGTGCTTGCAAGAATCAAAACAGTGTCCAATATTAGATGTGATTCCGCGATTGGACAACATTTGCTAAATAATCCTCATAATAAAAATTACGCTGACAACCAATTTAAGATTGTCAGTCAGGCTTGCAATGTGGTGCGTTTGCGTGTACTGGAAGCTACATATATTAGTACACAGAGCCCTGTTATTTGCAGACAGAAAGAACATGTACGCAAAATAAGTGATAGCCATTCGCTGGTTCATTCCTCAGGGCAATGCCATGACCAATCAATGTCAAGCTGCCTGGTTTAAATTTCAAACAATGTGTAGCAGTTAACCAGTTGCCCATCAATATTAACTGCTGCATTCTCCATGGAAACGCCTCTATCAGTCAGAGGCTACTTGCCAACCAATCGGCACTCTCTTCTCATACAGTATAAAGTTGTTGCTTCCCCTGACATTGGTATTCCTGATGAGCGCAAGACGAAAAGCTTTGACAAAATGTCATTTTTCAGCAACAATAAAAGATTATACATGTATAGAGTCGTCATGAAGTGTCCTTAAACATTATAATGCTCTAAATGTAATAAGAGCAAAGGAAAAGTCACACAAATTGAAGCTTACATTAAACAAGATGAGAAAGTCTGCAGTAAATACAATGTATTACGTTAAGTGTTAAGTATTCCAGTACTATTCAGTGCTAACTGTTATGATTCTAAAATGTAATGAGTTCTCATCATGTGTAAAGCTTAACTCTTTGCAATATATTAAAAAGGTGATTGCTTTGCTCTGGTACCTAGGCAGCCAATCTGCATAATTGTCCTTGTGTTTTTGTTAACTTTTAAGTTTTCAGCATTGCCCAGAATCTCACCAGTTTCAGTGCTGAACTCCAGCCTCTGTTTCCTCCTTGTGCAACACGTGTTACTTGATTTAGATAATAAAACCTAATAGAGCACCTGCTTGCACCATCAGGCACATGGAGCATTGCAATGTCATGGACAGGGACAGAAAATAATCAAAAGGGCTAATGGAATGTTGGCCTTTATATTTGGAGGACTAGAATACAAGGTGGGTTAGAAGTCATTCTTCAGCCCTGGTTAGGCCACACCTGGAGTCACTGTGGGTAGTTCTGGGCACCACACCTTGGGAAGGTTATATTGACCATGGAGGGAGTGCAGCACAGGTTTACCAGGATGACTGCTGGACTCCAAGAGTTAAATTACAACGAAAGATCACACAATCCAAGGTTGTATTCCCTGGAATTTAAAAGATTGAGGAAGATTTGATCAAAATTTTCAAGATATTAAGGGCAACAGATCGGAATAAACTATTTATGCTAGGGATTGTAGGGCTAAGGGACATAGTTAAAAAAAGGCCTTTCAAGAGTGAAATTAGGAAACACTTCTTTATGCAAAGGGTAGGAGAAGTTTGGAAGTCTCTTCCGCAAATGGCAATTAGTGCTGGATCAATAGTTAATTTTAAACCTGAGATTGGCAGACTTTTTCTTTTCAAAGGTATTAAGGGATATGAGGCAAAGGTGGATACATGGAGTGTTAAGTCACAGATCAACTACCTTGAACAGTGGAACAAACTCAAGGGGAAAAATGGCCTCCTCCTGTTTCTATGTTCCATACCAGAATTCCTGAGGTGCACAGCAGTCTGTGGTAGGTATGCAAATCCATAAAATCTATACTTATGTCTCATACATGTTAAAGGATAACGAATTTTCCACGCCCACCAGCATCAGACATGTTTGGTGGCGTGAGCAGACAATATAGCACAATTGGTTTCACAACAGCCGCATACTCCGCCATCAGACATCGGGAACCTCATTGTAATACATCAGCATATCATTATTAGGCCTGCCTGCCGGAATCGTCCATTCCCCCAACACACACCAACCCCCCCACCCCCACCCCCCACCCACACCCCCCATCCCCTCCCTCACTGGATTGTCTGCCCACATCGGCAGGAAAGCAGGCCAACATGTTTCACAAGAGCACATAAGCGACGTGTACCTGGTGGGCTGCACTCCACTGTTTACCTACCTTGCTTCGAGCAGCACTCGCAGTCATCAGCGCCAGGCTTCACAGGCAGCACCACATCACTTTTACAGGGGCTCACGGGCAGGTCTCTACCTACCTGACCAGCCGTATGTGGGTGGCTTTTCAATGGCTGCAGGGCTGGGGCTTGCTTGGGGAAGGGGGAGAAGTGGTCTCAGGCAAGGGAAGAGGCTACAGGGCAAGGGCTGTACTGGGGAAGGGGGGTATTCCAGGGTGTGTGTGGAGGCACATAGTGATCTGTGCAAGTGGCCTCAAGGTGGTGAGAGCTGAGGAGGGCAGTCTCCAGAGGAGATGAGGCCAGATGGAGATGTGAGGGTGTGTGTGTGTGTGAGAATGGGTGGTGATGTCCCTTGAGCTGGCAGTGAGTGAGATGGCAGTGAATGTGTGATGGGCTTGAGTGTGTGAGTTTAGAGTGATGAGATGGTTGCCATGCCCTGGCTGCACAGATGAGATCATTCATCCTCTGTCTGCATTGGATGGCCAACCTCTTCTGTGCAGCATTGGCGCTGGTCACCACTGCCACTGCCTACCAAACCCTGGTTGGTCATGCCGCTGCCCATCCTGTGGCCAAAGTGGAGCTAGAGGACATTGCAGCGGGCTCCACGGTGTCCAAAAGGCATTCCAATGACACTTCACCAAACCCTGGGGGCTGTAGTCTTTTTGCCTTTCATGGACATCTACACTGCAGTAGTTGTGGGCTGGGAGAATTGAGATGTGTGCGTGTGGCTGGACTTTAAATATGGTGCCCAGCTTGATGAAGTGACAAGATGATGGCGTGGCGGGCGAATGAGAGCCCACCCGCCATCGAAACGTCGTGTTTCCCGGGAATGCATAAGTAATGCAGCGGGTTTGGGGCGATATGGTGTGAAAACCCACCATTGCGGCCGGTGGGTAAAATCTGGGACGATTCTGCCCAATGATTTCTTCTGCAATTTTTTTTTTCAAATTAAAGCCTTGTCAGGACACTCCTTCTTAAAAGCCAAAAATAAGCACCATCAGCAATGTTACATTTTGGCGTCTGTTAATCGCACAAATTCATTGACTTTTATTCAGCTGCCAATAGGACTCTATTCAGATGAAGGGTCAATGATTTATACAATATTTGAATATAAGCCAGTGAGGCTTTCTATTTCCTTTTAAAATAAATATCGCTGCCCATCTGTAGAGAACTTTAATCATGTAAAACCTGAATAGTCTAGAAAAAAAAAATCACCATTACGTAAGTTACTAAAATCTTTGGTGATACTACCATTACTGTAAAATATTACAGTCCCCCTACCAACAACCATTTCGCAGGGAGATTTACAGGAGATATAAGTTAAGAAAAACAACAGGGATTGTTTGACAAATCAATTTGTATATGCTCATAATCAAGAAGGGAGAAAGTCCACTGTTGCCAGTGATATTATGCTGCAGTAATCTGATCCTGCTGCATTAGTCTGTCAGCAAATCACAAGTACAACCATAACTCACAAAGCTGTGTGAATCGCTGGGAGAGCGAAGAGGCCAACCTCAAATCTTGTACACTCATCTTGTCTTACTCCCCAAGTACTTATACATCTGTCCTGGCTCTGTTGGACTTATAGGTCTTGCTGTTATGGTTTCAAGTCCTGCTTAGCAGAAAAATCAAGACCGACACCCCGGTGCAGGACTGAGGGAGTGCTGCACTGGCAAAGGTGCCATCTTTCCGATGAGATGTTAAGCCGAGGCTCCGTCCTTTTCCGGTGAATGTGAAAGGTCCCATGGCACTGTTTTAATGAAGAGCAGGGGAGTTATCCCCGGTATCCTGCCAATATTTATCACTCAATCAACATCAACAAAAAATATAGCTTATCTGGTCATTATTATTACATTGCTGTCTGTGGGAGCTTGCTGTGTGCAAATTGGCTGCTGAGTTTCCTACATTACAACAGTGACAGTACTTTATTAGCCATCAAACAATGCGATGACCTTTGACCCAGAAACAGTAAAGTATGGAAAATTTGTAATTTCTTTAAAATGTCTAGGGAATCTGTAAGAATGTTTGAAAAGGACTTTTTAAGAGTTTGCATCAATTGCAAAGGGATCAATTGTAATTTTCTTGGATAACAAGAAATACTGGTCTTTGTGCCCTGGTGACCCTTGATTGGAAGCAATGCCAACAGCAAGGAAGTTGAGAGAGAAGCCATGGGGCCACACACAAAGGAGAGCTGGAGAGTGAAAGCGATCTAGTGTACAGGTGCAGAGATAAAGAGAAAGAGGAACACATGGAATTCTGATGAGGAGAAAAAGCAAATCTCTCTCAGGAAGAGGCTGGTTTCTCTGTTTGGCAGGAAAGGTGGCAGGAGTTCCTGGAGGCAATGTGCAAGCTGGCTAAAACAAAAAAAGGTCTAAAATCTGGAAAGCTGTGTAAATAGCTGGGAGAACGAAAGAGGAGACTGTTTGCCAGGGAGTGGCCAAACCGTGAGTTGGAGTGTTATTGATTGGTCGGTTAAAAGGGAACTCTGGAAAGCCACAGGACTGCTGTGTCCCGAGGGAGAGAGGGTTGGTAGAAGTGCGCTTTGCTGATGACAATGGTACCTGTGAAACTCAAAACTGAAAGTTGTTGTCAGATTAGATTCCCAACCTCCCCTGTGTGATTAAAGAACAGCATATTGTGGAACTGTGTAATTACGTGTGCCACATGTCTGTGGGAAGTGATCCATGTGCTAGTGGTTGTGTAAGATGTATCTTTATTGTATCAATTATTTAAAGGGAAATTTACCTTTTTATTTGAAGCATCATTTGCCTGTTAATTCATGTTTAATTTGCTTCGGTTCTAATTCGCGTTAAAATAAAAGTTACAAAAAATGAAATCCTGTCGGTAATTTCTTCATTTTGGGGGTTTTTGGTAAATTTGGTGATTTTGGTTTATGGTTCCCCCATGGGATCATAACAAGCACTTTGAAACTTCCGGTGGTTGGGAAAGACACTATATAAACGCAAGCGTTTTTATCCAATTCATTCAACAAGAGCATCTTGCCCAGTCTCAGTAAACATTATTGAGCACAGTGACATGGCATATAAAACACAGCATATAATTAAGTAAGAAAATAGTATTGAATCTCTCTTTTAGAGAAGCTGCAAAACTGGCTGGTACATAGGGACTGGAGTAGGCCATTCATCCCCTCGAGCCTGTTACGCCATACAGTGAGAACACAGCATATCTATATCTTAACTCTATCCATCTGTCTTGGCTACAAATCCTTTTATCCCCTTGTCTAGTAAGAATCTATCAATGCCAGATTTAAAATCATTAATTGAATTGGCATTGACAGCTGTCTGTGGGAAAGAGTTCTACACTTCTATGACTAGGACTATTTCCTAACTTCTCTCCTGAATGGCCTGCCTCTGATGTTAATGTTATTTCCTCTTGCCTAAACCTCCTCATTGTGAAAGCATTTCCCTCAATCTAACCTATCAATTCTTTTTGAAGTTGTAAAAAGCGGATGATGTTTATTTGAGGCTGACCTATAGTTTATTCAAAACAGATTAGGTATTGTTCTGCATCTGCTCCATCCCACAGCACGGACTTCAAGGTGTTTGATGCCAAAATTGGGCCCAGAATAGGGGAAAATGTTTCGTTTCCTAAAAGGACGTACAGCCAAAGGAAGATTAAAATGAAATTATTTCAAAAGTTCTTGAGGTAAATTAAAATCACGTGACAAGAGTGAATAAAGTCAATTGAGGTTAAGTAATTTGAATTAGGCACAGTAAGAGTGCTGCAGAAAAGGTGGCTGACTGCAGCAATTTGTAAGGCTGTCTATGGTAGGTAGCATGTAAAAGGCCAAATGTGCCTTTCGGACTAAGACAGGTAGAAATTATGAAGCATTAAGAAATAAAAGAAACTTTTAAGTTCATGAGAAACATATCGTTAACAAAATTCAGATTCAGTCAAATTGCTTGAGGAATCTATACCATTTATAAAAATGCAGAAATGTTACTGCAGGAGATGACTATTTGGCCCTTATTGCTTAAGCTGAATTTAGATCCTTTTGGGAACTGATGGGCAACATCAAGCATGGTTTCTAAAGAAACTCAAATTTACAGCTAAATGTTAAGATTTGGTGCTTGTCCACCACAGTGCTTTGCACAACTGGAGCGTGCATCTTCACTTTGGGCCCAGGTCTTTGTGAACCCAAGGAAACCCACGGGGACTAAAAGATTTTCCCTTCCACCCTCGACACCCACTTGTGTCACTAGAAGTTCCATAGTGGGAGCGCTAACCTGTAAATTGTATCCTTAATGTATAGGATATCTGGATCAAGATGATGAAAAAAATACACCTAGAGACCTCACTGCAGTACACAATGAAATAGCCAAATCCCTGGTATTTTGCAGTGATCCATTAAACATGGATCCAATAAATGAAGGCTAGGCCACTTTATTCTGCATCCAACAAAAAGAATGAGACATGAACTAACAGGAAGCTTTTACTGCTTATCGATAAAGTGCAGAGGCCATAAGGAGCACATTCTGCAGTATAATTACAGACCATTTGGTGAACATACTCAGTGAATGTGCAGTGTTCAGATGCATCTCAAGAACATTTGATTACAAGTCAGGAAGCGAGACTCACAAAGGAATTTTATTTATAACTGGAGAGAAGATCAAGATGGAACATCGTCCAGTTCTTGAAACATTGAGAGGCGTGAGTGACAAACACTCTAATGGGGAGACGATGGTGTAGTGGTATTGTTGCTGGACGAGTAATCTAGAGACCCAGGAGGTCTCTGGGGACCTGGGTTCGAATCACACCTGATGGAATCCCAAATGATGGAATTTGAATTCAATTTAAAAAAAATCTGGAATTAAAAGTCTAATGATGACCATGGAATCAATGTCGATTGTTGTAAAAACCCATCTGGTTCACTAATGTCCTTTAGGAAGGAAATCTGTAATCCTTACCTGGTCTGGCTTACATGATTCCAGACCCCAGCAATGTGGTTAACTCTTAAATGCCCTATGAAATGGCCTAGCAAGCCACTCAGTTGTTACAAAGTCACAAAAAAGGAATGAAACCGGACGGACCACCTGGCATTGACCTAGGCACCGGAAATGACAACGGCAATCTCAGCCCTGTCAACCCTGCAAAGTCCTCCCTACTAACATCTGGGAGCTAGTGCCAAAATTGGGAAAGCTGTCACACAGACAAGTCAAGCAAAAACCTGGCATAGTCATCCTCACAGAATCATACCTTAAAGAAAATGTTCCAGACACCACCATCATCATCCCTGGGTATATCCTGTCCCACTGGCAGGGCAGACACAGCAGAGATGGCAGCACAGTGGCATACAGTCAGGAGGGAGTTGCCCTGGGAGTCCTCAACGTCGACTCCGGACCCCAGGAAGTCTCATGGTATCAGGTGAAACATGGGCAAGGAAACCTCCTGCTGATTACCACATACTGCCCTCCCTCAGCTGATGAATCAGTGCTCCTCCATGTTGAACATCACTTGGAGGAGGCACTGAAGGTGGCAAAGGTGCAGAATGTACTCTGGGTGGGGGACTTCAATGTCCATCACCAAGAGTGGCTCAGTAGCACCACTATTGACCGAGCTGGCTGAATCCTAAAGGACATAGCTGCTAGACTGGGTCTGCGGCAGGTGGTGAGGGAACCAACAAGAGGGAAAAACATACCTCACCTCATCCTCACCAACCTGCCTGCCACAGATGCATCTGTCTATGACAGTATTGGTGGGAGTGACCACCACACAGTCATTATAGAGACTAAGTCCCGCCTCCACATTGAGGATACCCTCCATTGTCTTGTGTGGCACTACCACCGTGCTAAATGGGATAGATTTCAAACAGATCTAGCAACTCAAGACTGGGCATCCATGAGGCATTGTGGGCCATCAGCAGCAGCAGAATTGTACTTTAACACAATCTCAGACACAACGGCCCGGCACATCCCCCACTCTACCATTACCATCAAGACAGGGGGTCAACCCTGGTTCAATGAAGAGTGCAGGAGGGCATGCCAGGAGCAGCACCAGGCATACCTAAAGATGAGGTGTCAACCTGGTGAAACTATAACACAGGACTACTTGCGTGCTAAACAGAATAAGCAGCAGGTGATAAGCAGTTAAGCGATCCCACAACAACTGGTCAGATCTAAGCCCTGCAGTCCTGCCACATCCAGTCGTGAATGGTGGTGGACAATTAAACAACTCACTGGAGGAGGGGGCTCTACAAATATCCCCATCCTCAATGATGGAGGAGCTCAGCACAAAAGATAAGGCTGAAGCATTCGCTACAATTTTCAGCCAGAAGTGCCAAGTGGATGATCCATCTCGGCCTCCTCCAGAGGTCCCCAGCATCACAGATGCCAGTCTTCAGTCAATTCGATTCACTCCACGTGATATCAAGAAATGGCTGAAGGCACTGGATACTGCAAAGGCTATGGGCCCTGACAACATTCTGGCAATAGTACTGAATATTTGTGCTCCAGAACTTACCGTGCCCCTAGCCAAGCTGTTCCAGTACAGCTACAACACTGGCATCTACTCGGCAATGTGGAAAATTCCCCAGGTATGTCCTGTGCACAAAAAGCAGGACAAATCCAACCCAGCCAATTACCGCCCCATCAGTCTACTCTCGATCATCAGTAAAGTAATAGAAGGAGTCATCAACAGTGCTATCGTGCGGCACTTGCTTAGCAATAACCTGCTCACTAACGCCCAGTTTGAGTTCCACCAGGGCCACTCAACTCCTGACCTCATTACAGCCTTGGTTCAAACATGGGCAAAAGAGCTGAACTCCCGAGGTGAGGTGAGAGTGACTGCCCTTGACATCAAGGCAGCATTTGACCAAGTGTGGCATCAAGGAGCCTTAGCAAAACTGGAGTCAATGGGAATCAGGGGGAAAACTCTCCGCTGGTTGGAGTCATACCTAGCACAAAGGAAGGTGGTTGTGCTTGTTGGAGGTCAGTCATCTCAGCTCCAGCACATCACTGTAGGAGTTTTTCAGGGTAGTGTCCTAGGCCCAACCATCTTCAGCTGCTTCATCAATGACCTTCCTTCCATAATTAGGTCAGAAGTGGGGATGTTCGGTGATAATTGCACAATGTTCAGCACCATTCGGGACTCCTCAAATACTGAAGCAGTCCATGTCCAAATGCAGCAAGACCTGAACAATATCCAGGCTTGGGCTGACAAGTGGCAAGTAACATTTGCACCACACAAGTGCCAGGCAATGACCATCTCCAACAAGAGAGAATTCAACCATCTCCCCTTGACGTTCAATGGTATTACCATCACAGAATCCCCCACTATCTGCAACCTGGGGGTTACCATTGACCAAAAACTGAACTGGACTAGCCTTATAAATACTATGGCTACAAGAGCAGGTCAGAGCCTAGGAGTCATGCAATGAGTAACTCACCTCCTGATTCCCCAAAGCCTGAGCACCATCTACAATGCACTAGTCAGGAATGTGGTGGAATTCTCTCCACTTGCCTGGACGAGTGCAGCTGCCACAACTCTCAAGAAGCTTGACACCGTCCAGGACAAAGCTGTCCGCTTTACTGGCACCCCACCCACAAACATTCACTCCCTCCACCACCGACCCACAGTAGCAACAGTGTATACCATCTACAAGATGCAGAGCAGGAATTCACCAAGGCTCCTTCAAAAGCATCTTCCAAACTCAAGGCCACTACCATCTAGAAGGACAAGGACAGCAGATAGATGAGAACACTATGGGAAGATCCCCTCCAAGTCACACAGCATCTTGACTTGGAAATATATCACCGTTCCTTGGCTGTCGCTGGGTCAAAATTCTGGGACTCCCTCCCTAACAGCACTGTGGGTGTACTTACACCACATGGACTGCAGTGGTTCAAGAAGGCAGCTCACCACCATTTTCTCAAGGGCAATTAGGGATGGGCAATAAATGCTGGCCCAGCCAGCGAAGCCCACATCCCATGGATGAATAATTAAAAAACCTAAGTAGAAAGTTAGCTAGTAATTAGAGAATTACCAGGGGATGAATACAAAACTAAACAAGCCTCAAGAAGGACCAGCAATTTGAAGAATTTCCTCTCTAAATTATTTGTTTAAGCAGAAAAAGAAGCAGAATCAATATCTGTGAAGAATGGGAGTGAAGGATGAAGAATATAGAAATAGATGAGAAATTACATAATGGTGCATAATGGGCCCTTATGTACAACTGGGATGGATATGGATTCTGTTCTGAATAGTGTTGGCTACAAACATAGATTGACATCCTGGAGTTTTGCAGGTTATTTTTACGAATCAGGAAGACATTTCAGAGCTTTGCCTTCTTAGAAGTTTTAGCTCTTACCAGGTGCTTCCCTTAATACTCTGAATTGAACAGAATCCATCATGGGGAACATTAGACCAAATAGTCCAAAAGGCACTTATTTCCATACAGCCTTACTTCAGCAGAGAACTTTTACCCCATCAATCTGGATTCAAACCCAGTTAGAGAGATGAAAGTACACTATTCCAGCCGGATATTGCCAGCCAATCTCATTTGCTGTACTCCAGCTTTAAGCCCTCCTGAATGAGGAACAATTCTCTAGCTGAGAGTTGATGAGCAGCCGGCTTTGCAGGCCTGTCTCAGTCAGGGTGACTCTGAATCTGAGCTTCATCCCTGCAATTCCTGTGCTGCATTCAACTATTAAAGCTTCCTCATTTCACAGATACAGGAAGCATAGCAACTGAGTTAATTGAATAAATGAGAATAACATAAAGACATTATGACGAGAGACTTTGCTGCAAGATAAAATCTTGTAGGATTTGCAGCAATTCAATGTGGTAGCAAGAAACTGGCTGAATGCCAATTGGCAGAAAGTTGTGGTTGTTGGATTTGGATCTGTGTTGAAACTGGTTACTAGCGATGCTGCACTGGGGACCAGTGTTAGGAACTTTACTATTTTTATTAGGAGAGATTTAGACGTAGGCGCTAAGGGGGTGATAAGCAAGTTTGCGAACAATACCAAGATATGTGCAAGTGTTAGGACTGTTCAGGATGCTCAACAAGCCAACCCCATTGTGCTGGAAGAATTGGCTTGTGTCTGGGAAATAATGGTTAGTTTAGGAAGGTGTAGTGGTATGCATATGGGAAGATCAAATGCTGAATATAGTTACACCCCACAGGGAATAGAATTAAATCCAATGCTGAATGGAAGTAATCTGAGTTTTACAGTAATTTAATCTCTAACAGACATAACTATAGCAGTTACAGTTGTATAAAAAAACACACCATTTTGTCTCTGCATCAGTTAGAATACTGGATCCAGTTTTTTGTCTTCTTCTGCTATGGGGGATGTTGTGTCTTTGGAAAAGGTTCAGCAGCGAGCTGGAAGGCTGATTCCCAAATTAAAGCACCTCTGCTACCCAGGTAGGCTCAAAGAGCTGGGTCTCTATATTTTAGCAGCGTTTAGGCTCAGGGGAGATTTGTTTTAACTACTTTGTGGTCATGTGTGCTAATTATTTCAACTGGATTGGTTAAGGAGAATCAGGGAGCATGCTTAGAAATACGTAGAATTAAGTTGGATGTTAGGTAGTCTTTTTCCAGAGAATAGTGGATGGTGTGGAACTCATTGCCATCTTGTGTGATCCGCTGGATTCCACCAAGAAAGTTTGGGCCTGTTTCTAGCTAGATGGAGATCACGCGAAGAAGAGCTGGTATCCTGTAATCTAAACCAAGGACTTTGTGATCTCCTGGACCAGCTATGACTGTGTTAAACAGTCAGAGAGGAATCTTAAATCCTAAGTGGGCAGGTTTTTATTTCCTTTTGCCCCCTTTTGAGATTTTTTGAGATTACATGGCTCCCAGAGGGATGGGACATATCTGGATTGTAATGCACTAGGAATTGCAGCAAAAGGGGCAGGCTCAATGGATCAAGATATGCAAATAGTCGTTTGGTAGTACAGAAGTAAGTATTGTTGAAAAAAGAGACATGTCACAGCTTTTCGTCTTGCACTCATCAGGACACTCACAAAACTGGAGTCAATGGGAATCAGGGGGAAATCTCTCCATAGACTGGAGTCATACCTAGTACAAAGGAAGGTGGTTGTGCTTGTTGGAGGTCAGTCATCTCAGCTTCAGGACATCGCTGCAGGGGTTTCTCAGGGTAGTGTTCTAGGCCCAACCAATTTCAGCTGCTTCATCAATGACCCTTCTTCCATCATAAGGTCAGAAGTGGGGATGTTCGCTGATGATTGCACAATGTTCATCACCATTCACGACTCCTCAGATACCGAAGCAGTCCATGTCCAAATGCAGCAAGACCTGGACAATATCCAGGTTTGGGCTGACAAGTGGCAAGTAACATTCGTGCCACACAAGCTTTGACATGTCTCTTTTTTCAGGACCAAGGTACCTTTTCCTGCCCATCATTTTTGTATGTTCATAGACAAAACAAACTAAAGTGCAATGAATAATAATCACTGATGGGCTGAAATTACCACAAGAAAACTGTAATTTCCAGCGACATTAAAAACCTTTCACCAGCGTAAACATATTTGCAATTCAGATGAAACCAATTCAGCTGAAGATACAGTGCACTGTTAAACAGATGCACATTTTGACATAAGAGAACAAACCAGCCTGTCTCTATGGAGAAATGAACATTGATTCCCCTCACAAGAACTGTATGGTAACAAATGGTACTGAACCATTAAATGTGCATGAACATTGCATGCTCAAAATCATTGGTGTATTTCTTAATGTTTCCATTGAAAGCTTACATCTTGACAACTCTAGTAGCAAAATTCGGGCTTTTGTTTTTTTACCTAATGTATAGTTTGGAGCTTAACGTTAAAAAAGAAAGTTTACAAAATGCCGATTTCCACTTTATAATGAATTGGTATTTTATTACGAAAATGTTTATTAAGAAAACTAAAGACTATCACCCTGCTGGAAGGTTAAACAACTCCTTCTTATCTGGCTTATTCCCCATGGTGTTAGCATAATACTTCAGTCAGAACATCCACAAAGGCAACCCGGGGAAACTCATGAATTTCAGAGGCGATTTATTCTGTTGGTGTGTTTGATGCTTATGAGACTCGAACGTTCACAGATATAAAACTATAACAATGGAAGACAGCTTAACTAACAACAAAAGCCATCCCTGATAGCTTATCCCTAACATGCAATGCAGACTTCTTTGGGGCTGTGTCATTTGAGTAATTCCATTTGTAAGTTGCCATCTGCATCTTTTGTGCATTCTGCAATTTTAAAGCTTTCCAGTAAAGCTGAACAAATTGGTCCAGTGTTCCAGACGCCTGAGGAGAAGCTTCATGTTTTCTGAACACAGTCAGATATAGCGGGGGAAGCTATACTAACAAACTGATTGCACATGTGGTAAAGGGCATTACAATATACAGGGAAACCCTTTGTGCCATTAAACTAAACCCTGATGGCTAAGTTGGTCAAATTTACTGCCCGATTTGATATTGAGTTATGGGAACCCTGCTTAGGATAAAAAAGACACAATGGAGGAGGGTAGAAAGGTGAAAGCTTTAAAACAAGAGGGGAAGGTGAGGGGAAATGTTTTCACTCAGAAAGTTGTCGGGATCTAGAACGCTTGACCTGAAAAAGCGGTGGAAGCTGATCCCGTTAATAATTTTAAAAGGATAGGTACTTGACGATAAGGAAATTACAAGATTTCGGAGATGTGGGACTAAGCACAACTGCTCTTTCAAAGAGCCAGCAGAGGCACGATGGGCTGAATGGCCTCCTTCTGGGCTGTAAGTTTCTATGGGCAGAATCTTCGGGTCGGTGAGCAGGGGCAGGCCTCGCTCGCCGACGTGTAAAATGACGCGCGGTGACATCGGGCGTGCGTCCCGGCATCACTGCGCGCCAGTTAGATTTTCAGTTAGGCGGGCGCGCACCAGGGTCAGCTGCGCACCCGCCGAACTGTCAAAGGCCTTTTAAGGCCATTTAAATTCCAATCGAAATAATTAACTGAGCTGCCCATTCAGCCTTATGGTTGGCGGGGGGGTGCGGGCGAAGAGCCCAGGCGGCCTTCGCATTCCTCATGAAACCTTCATTCACGAGCAGGATGAGGTTTCATGAAGGTTTTAAAACATAAACAGAAATTTTTAATAAGATTCATAGACATGTCCCAGCTCATTTGACCCTGTCACAGGAGGGGACGTGCCTTTAAATTTTTTTTCTTTTCCTTTATTAAAATTTTTTAAAAATCAAAGTAATCTGCCTCAGGGAGATTTCTGTGCTCTTTGGCGCGCATGTGGGGAAGAGAGCCAGGCTCCAACCAGCCTACTCCACCCCCCTCCCCGCCCGCACAGGGAGCGCTCAGCACGTCTGGGTGCGCGTCACACTGGACGGGCCTTAATTGGCCCGCCCACGTAAAATGGCGGCACGCAACCAATTGCGGGCGGCAATTGGCTGCGCGTCCGCCCACACCCACTCCCGCCCAAACCCCTCCCTATGAGTCTAAGCTATGAATGATTCTAAGCTAATAAATTGGATACCAATGAAGCTAAATAGGGAAATCCAGAGAGTACGGCTAATGACACCACTTCTAATTAGACAGTTGTGTCCAGCAGAGTGACGCAACTGTTTTATTATCCCTCACCCTTAAATATACCGTTCAGTTTTTACAGAATGTGCCATTGTGGTTCAAACTCCATTAAACCAGCCAACAGAATAAACAGCCTTGGGAATCCATGAATTTTCCTTCAAGGTCTGTGTGGAGGCTCGAGTTAGACGATTAAATTGTTTTTTTTTTGCATTGTAAAAAATGTGCCAGATGGGTGGGTAGGTATAAAGGTATTAACCAGTGATCAGTCCCAGGACATCTGCTTTTAATAATATTTTTTTAAATGATCTTCTTGAAGGTATTAAAGATTATTAGATAATACCAAATGCTGTGAGGAGGAAGCAAGATCGCGGGAGTGGAAGAATGAAGTTCAGAGCTTGAAATAGAATTAGCAACAGGGATGTACCTCGAGCAGTATTAGATATCGAGAATGTCAAGATGATACATGAAACGAATTTAATTACAAAGTGAAGGATACATCGTTCAGTAATTCGAGCCAAAATAAACCCCTCGGTAATACTTCATTTCATAGGGAAAGTAACATCAGTATGTGCAGCAATCGTGGAGGTTAATGAAATAGCTGTTTCGATATAGATCCAAGTAGATCCCAGAATACAAGTCCAAGGAAGTGATGTCAAACCATTTATAAGAGCCCACAGGGAATTATGGCCAGCAATCTTCATCTCACCCTTGGTAAAATGCGAAAACGATTACTGTAGGATAATAAAGATTATCTCAGGTTTAGCTCATTGAGATATGTAGTGAGGATAAAGATATTACAGTGAATCTTTGCTGATTAGAAAACAATGGTGCCGAGCCAACAGTGAGGTGAAAATGTACCTTTTGCCTGTTATGATGCCAGACCAGATCCCAAGTTTTTGGTAAGATGTGGTTAGGGACCATTAACATTTTGTTTAAAGTAGATGAAGTTTTGAGATTCAAGGCACTTGCAAAGAGAATAAAGCCACAAGATTCCACGAGTTTTGAACAAACAAAAATAAATGTTACTATACAAGATCAGAAAGATAAAACAACTTACAATATCTATCCTGTATTCTAACATTCAGGGCTAATTTGAGGCACATGTGACTTAACAAGCAAACTGTGGTCGAACGCACCACACTTCACAATAAATGACAGATGCAACCAAGACAGAGTCCACGGATTTCTCAACAACCCACCCAGATATCAGTAAACACTGTGAATCAACCATTCTCACTGGAACTCTGTCTCTCTCATGAGGGATTCCAGTCTTCACCTTCAAAAGGTCTAACCTGGGAATTCTCTCCAAAGATCTATCCAACTCAGATGGTGTCAACAATGGCCCACCTTGCAGGGCTTCAATCTCATCTCCTGAGATTTCATTCTCCTGGACGCCCAGATCTGCACTCCAGCATCAACTCACAAGCACAACTTCAACTCTTCGGCTGTGCCGAGAATTACTGCTCCAAAGGGGTAGCTTTGCCCCAACGGCCCACAGCAAATAGTCACCAACTTTCTTATGCCTTCTTGGATCTCCAGGGCTTCTGAGCCCTCTTCGATTGCCAAGGCTTCTCCTTCTCCTCTTCACTTAAAGTTTGCCATCCGCAGCACTTTCTCTAATTACAGCCTCTTTCTCTGCTCCTCTCTTTTCTTTGACCATAAGACATAGGAGCAGAAATTAGGCCAATCGGCCCATCGAGTCTGCTCCGCCATTCAATCATGACTGATAGGTTTCTCAACCCCATTCTCCCGCCTTCTCCCCATAACCTTTGATCCCCTTACCAATCAAGAACCTATCTATCTCGGTCTTAAATACACTCAATGACCTGGTCTCCACAGCCTTCTGTGGCAATGAATTTCATAGGTTCACCACTCTCTGGCTAAAGAAGTTTCTCCTCATCTCTGTTCTAAAAGGTCTTCCCTTTACTCTGAGGCTGTGCCTCAGAGTAAAGGGAAGACCTTTTAGAACAGAGCTTCTTTTCTTATCTTAACTTGGACTGTCTCTGTTGCCTGTCTGGGGCTCTTCTTTTGAGGCCTTTCCCTGCTCCCTCTCTCTTTTGGACCTCTCCCTGTCCCCTCACCCTGGTCCCCTGTCTTCAATGGCACTCCGCTCCCAGTCACATGACACGGGTTTTTGCACTGTTTTTCTTCACGCACAGGCGTGCTGGGTTGAAAGAACTCTAAAATGCAGCCCGCACCCAGTCTGCCGGCACATATAAGCTCTTGGGCCTGTCAGGAGTTGAAGTTCCCGACCTCCACTCTCGATGTTAAGGTAAGCTGACTTTCATAATAACCACAAAATGGGAAATCTGTTTCATTCCAATGTGCAGTTTATTTTGCAACAATCCACAACAGGAGAAATTTTGAGCCCCTGATGACATTCGCTATGTTGCTATTTGCATCCTCTCAACTAGAAACTAGACAGTAGGTTTGTGAAGCTCTGATTCTCCAACTGAATGAGGTCCATTCACAAACCAATCAAATACCCATATTTCAAAATCAAAATAGCCGGTTGTTTCTTTGAGATTCCTGATGTCAAGTTGAGTTTTTATGGAGTAAACGTTGACCTGGATTTTCCCCCCAGAGATGAAGGAATGGCCCTCACTTCCCACAAGCATTTCCCTGGTCTCTGGGGTTGATTTGCACTAATCCAGCATTCAATTCAATGCTTCCTATAGTGGATCTGTGACATTTGTGAGCAGGTCAAGAAGTAGCAAGACTCTTTCCTCAATCAATCAGATTGTGGAACCCTCACTGAAGCAGGCAGGGCGGAATTCTGCCAATTGGGCAGATGGACGACATTAGCCAGAAAGATGGGTCAGCGGCTGGCAGGGGTGGCCGTGATGGGACCTCCCCTCCAATTTTACAGGGGACAGCAAATCGAGAGGGCTGGCAGCTCGAGTACAGCAAGTTGCAGTTATTTCAATGGCGCGTCTCTCGGTGCACCCTGTGGAAGAGCAGGGTATCTCTGACAGCAGCTTCCAGGTTTAACCGCACGGGTGTGGATGCCAGTGGTCGCTCTGTCCGTTTTTTCCTGCCATGATGGCAACTACTGACAGCCTTTCGGCACAGGAGTCCCGATTGTTACAGGGTGCGATTTCCAAGCGGGAAGGAGTTTCCAAGTGAGAAGGGGGAATTCTAGTTGGGGAGTCTGAGGACGGGATTTTCCGGCCCTGCCGGATCGTTCAGTCCCACCGACGGCTAATGGGCTTTTGGCTGGGGCACGGAATCTCCCGCGGTGAGTGCCACCACAGCAGGGCAGGAAAATCCTTGCCCGAGTTTCTGGGGTTTTGACAGAATGACTTTTCGGGTTGGGGGTGATCATGGAGGATTCGAGACAAGTCGGGGGCAGAGACGGGCAGTCAGGGTTAGGGTTAGAGTTAGGTAATGGTGGGGGCGGGTGGGGAGAGCTCCAAAGGAAGCACGTTAGCTTGGTGGTGGGGAGGGAGGAAGCACTCCTGCTCCTCCTGGCCCACAAGCTGTGCTGGAAAGGCAATTACCTCTTCCACGTGGCAGTTCTCACCTTGCTTTAACTGCTGGGTCCAGTTTCTAGCCAGCCTAGGTTAAAGTTGAAGATACACGCAGCCTCACTAAAATTTGATAAGAGCAATCGGCCTCCTGCAAGAGGGTTGGTTGCCTGTTCCCACCCCACAACTGTTAAAAGCAGAAGTGGGCTGGTATGGATTTGGGTTCAGATTTGAGAATTTTATCAAATTTTTACATCCCAACCAAGCCTAACCCACTCGTTAAAATTTGCCTCAATGATAATCCAATTGCATTGCAGATGATAACTAAAACATGGCAGGAAATTCAATCTGTGCGATAAAAATTTACACATAGCATAAGATTATCTGATGTCCAACGGCGCCTCTCTATGCTACATCTTACGGGGTTGAATTTAGTCGAACTTCCCAGTTGCCTTGTTTGCTCTGGGCTGATGGGGGTAAGCTGTTCTGAAATTGGGTAGGTAGCATAAGGGATTTTCCAAACTTAGTACAAATACTAACTCTTCTTGCTGGTAGACTTTTGAGTTTTGTGACATGAGGGGCACTGACTGGTCCTGAGCACCTAAGATCATCCTCAACGCACGCTCATCTCAATATCAACTAAAGACAAGATTTTGTCTTTTGGGTCAGGACCCCATTGTTGGGGGTTGAATGCAGGTCCTGACTCTGCAATTTGTTGGGAACAGTCCCTTGACATCGCTTTTGCCTGGTTTGGCCAATGGCCAGAGGGCGCGCTCACCGTCCAATTAAGAATGTTGGGTGGGCTCTCGAAGTCGGGGGGGGCCAATAGTGGCCCTCCAGGATGGAAGGCACTGCAGCCTGCCATTGCAGGTGAGGGAGAGGGAGGGTGCACCTACCTTGAGACGGTCTCTCAGCTCTTTTAAAGGTTTTCAAGTAAAGAATGATCATAGCTGCCAGGCCACTATGGTGACCACATAGCTGTAGCATGCTGGGCAAGAGGGGTATAGCCTCATAGTCCTCTTGGAGCACAACCCCCCTTACCCACCCAGCCCCGCCGTAGTCTGCTATCGGGAGGCTGCCTCCAGGCATCTGAGGTTCTCCCAATGCTCCAGGAGGTCTGCAGGCCGACTGTAAAATTCCAGTCGATCCCTAATCAATGGTCTTAATTGGACGCTTAATGACATTAACAAGCTACTCGCCTCTTGTGGGTGGGTAACTGTTCTGCCCCCCCACCCCCAATCCAGCTTCCAGGAAAATGGCTCGAGGGCAGAATGGTGCCAGCAAGCCAACATGTAAGCTGGTGGCATGAGATTATGAGCCCGCCTGCCCCCATAACAGAGTGAAAGTCCTGCCCTACATTTCAAAAGTACTTCATTGACTCTAAGGTGCTTCGGGACGTTTGGTGGACATGAAAGGTGCTATGTAAATGCAGCTCTTCCTTTTTTTAAAAAAAAAGAACGATGCAGTGAGTCAACCAATAAAACCCAAAAGCTCCTCACCCACAGTGTGGATCAACATTCTATCTCTTGAAGCAGTTGTACCATCAGGTCGGAACTGGGACCAGCAGGAAGGGATGAGTTGGCACATTTGGCAGTGACACATTTTTCATGTATTCCACAGTAAAAACACGGCCAAGATGTCCCAGTGGCCCTGCATCTGATCTCATCTCATCTTGTTCATTTTCAATCTAGTCGGTGCTCGGTACTATAGATGTTGCCCTTGTTCTTAAATTGGTTAGATTCTCATTTCAAAAAGTCAACAAACATAACTGGTCACACCTTCACTGTGTCAAAAGGTAAAAGGAGGCAAACAGTCTGTCAAATTTTTGATGGTAAAATGTGTGCGGACCTGAAGGAAAGTGGGATCTGTATTCAGTTAATTACCATGTCAACTTGGCAAACTTATTCAATTAAACTTGCAATGTATTACAGCAGATGCCTGTGTAGCTGCAGACACACTGTAAGACTCTCTGTTGAGGCGGCTCTACCCTAACCATTAAAATAAATGGGTAGAGTGTTTCCACCTGTGGCGAAGAGCAAAACTAGACGCCATCAATAAGGGAAAGGCACCAAGAAATCAAACAGGGAATTCCAAAACAAACTTCTTTACCCAGGAGAGTGGTGGGAAATATGGAACTTGCAACCAGAGGGAGTGGCTGAGGTGAATTGTATAGATGCACTTAAGGGGAGTTTAGATAGTTATATGGAGGAGAAGGGATTAGAGGGATCTGATGATAGAGTTAGATGAGGAAGGATGGGAGGCAGCTTGAGGGGATCATAAACACCGGCATAAACTCGTTGTGCCAAATGGCCTGTTTCTGCGGCGTACATGCCAGGTCAATCTATGCACTAAGGTTTATCTGTCTGAGCTCGTTAAGCTTCAGATTAATTCTTGAAATAGCATAGTGGAAATGTCACTGAATGTAGAAGTCTGGGCTATTGATCTGGAGAAATGAGTTCAAATCCCACCACAGCAGAAGCAATTTAAATACAGTTAATACACACATTTTGAATAAAAAGTTAGTTTCAGTAATTGTGACCATGTCACTACCAGATTTTAAGAAACCAAGGGGCAGGTGTGGCCATATATCCTCTTGAACTTACTCCGCCATTCATTAAGACCATGGCTATCTTTGACCTCAACTCCACTTTCCCACCTGGTCCCCATGTTGCTCGAGTCCAAAAATCTATCGATCTCTGTCCAAAGTACACTCGATATCTGAGCATCCACAGCTCTGGGGTAGACAATTCCAAAGACTTACAACCTTCTAAATGAAGAAATGCCTCCTCATCTTAGTCCTATATGGCCAGCTCCTTATTCTGAGACAATGCCCCCTGGTTGTAAACTTTCTAGCCAGTAGGAACAGCCTCTCAGCATCTCCCCTGTCAAGCTCCCTCACAATCTTATGTTTCAATGAGATCACCTCGCATTTTTCTAAACTCCAAAGAATATTGCCCCAATCTACTGAACTTCTCCTCCTAGAACCATAGAAAAGTTACAGCACAGAACGAGACCATTCGGCCCATCTTGTCCTTGCCAGCCCAAGGATACCCAGGTGCCCTTTCTAATCCCACCTTCCTGCACCCGGCCTATAGCCCTGCAGCTTACAGCACTTTAGGTGCAGATCCAGGTACTTCTTAAAAGAGTTTAGAGTTTCTGCCTCTACCACCAACTTGGGCAGCGAATTCCAGACATCCACTACCCTCTGCATAAAAAAGTTCTTCCTCATGTCCCCCCTGCACCTTCTGCCACTTACCTTGAATCTATGTCCCCTGGTTCTAGAATTCTCCATCAAGGGAAACAATTTTGTCCTGTCCACTCTATCTATTCCCCTCATAATTTTGTACACCTCAATCAAGTCACCTCTCAGCCTTCTTTGTTCTAAGGAAAATAACCCCACCCTATCCAATCTCTCCTCGTAGCTACACTTTTCTAACCCTGGCAACATTCTTGTAAACCTCCTCTGCACTCTCTCCAGAGCTATTATGTCCTTCCTGTAATGTGGTGACCAGAACTGCACACAATACTCCAGTTGTGGCCTCACCAGTGTTTTATACAATTCCAACATATTCTATACCTCTGCCAATGAAGGAGAGCATTCCATATGCCTTCTTTACAACTTTGTCTACTTGAACTGCTGCCTTCAGGGACCTGTGTACTTGTACGCCAAGATCTCTCACTTCATCTACCCCTAGACAATGCCCCCTAGTTGTAAACTTTCCAGCCAGCAGGAACAGCCTCTCAGCATCTCCCCTGTCAAGCTCCCTCACAATCTTATGTTTCAATGAGATCACCTCGCATTTTTCTCAACTCCAGAGAATATTGCCCCAATCTACTGAACTCACTTCATCTATCCCTCTTAGTATATTCCCAGTTATTGTGTAATCCCTGTAACTGTTTGACCTCCCTAAATATATGACCTCACACTTCTCTGTGTTAAAATCCATCTGCCACTTTACCGCCCACTCCACCAACCCATCTATATCGTTTTGGAGATTATGGCTATCCTCTACACTATCCACTACTCGACCAATTTTTGTGTCATCTGTAAATTTCCCAATCGTGCCCCCCACGTTCACGTCCAAATCCTTAATATATAACACAAACAGCAAGGGTTCCAACACCGAGCCCTGTGGAACACCATTTGAGACAACTTTCCATTCGCAAGGGCATCCATCGACCATTACCCTTTGTTTCCTGTTACAAAGCCAACCTTTTATCCAATTTGCCACTTTACCCTGAATCCCATGGGCTTTTATCTTCCTGACCAATCTGCCATGTGGGACCTTGTCAAATGCCTTGCTAAAATCCATGTACACAACATCTACTGCACTACCTTCATCAACCCTTCTTGTCACTTCCTCAAAGAATTCAATCAAATTTGTGAGGCAAGACCTTCCTTTAACAAATCAATGCTGACCATCCTTGACTAGTCCATGCCTTTCCACATGACAGTTAATCCTATCTCTCAGGATTGATTCTACTAATTTGCTCACCACCGATGTAAGACTAACTGGCCTATAATTGTTTGGCATTTCCTTTGATCCCTTTTTAAACAGTGGAACAATAGGACAACCTTCCCTTCCTAGGAGTCAATCCAGTAAATTTAAAGAAATTTAGGAGACAACTAAAAGTACTTCAAAGAAACAAGAGCATGACAAGAACGTTTTTGTCTCTGTCTTTATGTGGTAATAATCACTTAGGACAACCCTGTAAATTGGCATGAGCCAGCTGTGTCTCTGGGAGGTATTTACAGAAGCAAATCTGTGTGTGGTTCATCCACATGACTGGGCTCAATGCAAATAAGGAGCAATTTTGTATGATAAATATCCTAGAAATCCACAGAGTCAGCCCTCTGTGACAATTAGTGCTATCTTCCAGCCTTACATGTAACCTTTGGCGTGGTTAGATTGATCCAATAGCCTGGGCCAGTAATCAATAGAATTCTTCAAGCTGTTATCTTATCAATCTATAACCTGCACAGAGTCCATTCTAAATGATTTGTTGCTGGTTTGTATTCATCTCTGACATATCCAAACAAAAATGGCACATTGTTACTGGGTAATGTTGTAAATTCTTTGTGAATTCATCCATGAAATGGCAGTCATGTTGTTGCATGACTAGTCTAGTTAAAGTACAGCAACAATAGCCTTTACTATCTTTGGTCCTCTGAATCACAATCCATCAAATCATAGAATGGTTATAGCACAGAAGGAAGTAATTCTGTTTCTGTCGTCTCTCTGTAACAGCTATTCAGCTAGTCCCATTCCCCACACCCCCCTCCCCCCACCCTTTTCCCCCATAGCCCTGCAAATATTTTCTCTCTTCAATCAAAGTCCCTCCCATCTCCGGTTTCTCCCTTGTGAATCTCTCCCTCGACTTCTGGTTTCCCATCCCCCCTGCTCTTGGTTTCCATCCTTCACCACCTGGTTCTCAAAATTTCTTGCACAACACTTGCTGGCAAAAAAAAATCATGAGCAAAGATAAAAGGACTCAGCCTCTATAAAGTAAATAAAATAACATTTGCAACCAACTGAACCACAACTGACACACACAAACGTCGATGAGCCTATATAATAGCTTCATCGTGGTGTCCACCGGTACACTTGCGGCCTACCACAACCAGTGGCCGCCAGAGGGGCTGGAGTGCATTTTCCCCCTCTGAAATATTATTTTAATTTAATTAACTTTCCTTCAAAGTTTTGATTTTTGTTACAGTGCCCTTTAAGGGGCTGTATGATCATGTGTTTATTAGTTCATCAGTTTATTTGGTGTACTCAAAAGAGTATAACAGCTTAATAAGGCTTTAGTTGGAATATTGGCTGGAATTTTACGCCCCCTGGAAGGAGTTGGTCGGGGGTTTGTAAAATTGGGGGCCATGGCAGTGACCTCGTGCCTGTCACTCACCCACCCCACCTGCAATTTTACCAGCAGCAGGGGAGGTGTCAGTGGACCACTCACCCGCGGGCCATTGAGGCACATAAGTGGCCAATTAATGGACACTTAAGGGCCTCCATCCATTGTCACTGGGATTTTACTTGCAGTGGGGGAGGCTGGTGCCAAGTGTCCAGGCAGAACCTGGCAGACAGTGGCCAGTCAGGGTGGGGGACACCTTTTTTGGGCCCTCTGTGTCCATTGGAATTCCCTCTCAAAAGTGTTTCTCCCCCTCCCAGGTTTCACCTCCCCCTACCCTGCCGATCCCAGCCCCCCCCCACCCACCTGGCCTGGATCTGCCAACCCGGCCCTGGCGAAGACCCTGGACTCCATAGGCTCCTCTTTGTTGGGGGATGGCTTGCAGTCCCAGGAGTTGCCACACTGCTGCCAGTGTCACTGCTGGGACAGGAGAGCTGCCAGCCGTTTAATTGGCCAGCAGCTCTCAAGAGGTGGGACTTCATCTCTGATGGGCATTTCGATGGCTGTGGGGCGAGCCAAGCAAGCAAGTCGGGCTCACCCCTGACATCTATGTCGGGGGGGGTGCGGAGACCCTGTCCCTGCCCTGGTGTAGAATTCAGCCTATTGCAGTTTAGGGCTCCACACTATAGGGTGGATATTCGAAAGAGAGAGAGTAGAACAATGGTTACCAACACCCTTGGATTGTCTGGGACTATCACGATTCATCTCTCAGGCACAGAAAGCAGTAGAATCGACCACATGCACTGTCATCGCACCATTGCAGGGAATTCTACCCCAATCTTTCAAACTACGTTTCCCTTCCCGTGGCAAGTGGATCTTCACACTATCTCTTTCAGGTCCCAAAGGAAGAAATTGATGCCTTCTCCAAATGGCTGACGCATCAGATTCCAATGCCAAACTTCACAGGCATGGGATGCCAGAAAACCCACGTGCTGTGTGTTAATCATATAAAATAGCACTTGAGTTGGGATTTGTTAAAGGCTGTAACACAATCACAGGGCTCTGACAATCACATAAATCACACAAGCTTTGCTCTCCAAGTTTTAACTGTCAGTCAAATCTTTTGTAATGTTTCAGCACAAATATTATTCGAAATTGATGGTTTGAACCTTGCTTAGAAAAGCCACCAGTGTGTCCTGACCATCTGATGATAGATGTAGCAATAAAACTGCCCACAATACCCTGGAGCAGGCATTTCACGAGATATGTTTTTCCCTCACTCTTTAGCTGAAATTGCTTCACTTGCAAATGGCTGGAAATATCGAGCTGACAAGGGCAACAGGGTATCTGGGAGACTGGTGATCAATGGCACCAACTCTCTAGCTCCTTAACCCACAAGATTTAAAGATGGAGAAAGAAAGAGGAATGATGAACAAGCTTGAAATAGAGTCAAATCAGGAACAGAAAGAGAAATAGAGAGAGAGAGAGAGAGAGAGAAATGTGATAGGAAGGAAAAGTAAAAATTAATAAGAAAATTGAACTGCCTCAATTGAGATTGTACAGTCCGCTCTCTGGGCCTGAGAGATTAATTGGCACAGCAGACACATAAATCTCGTCATTAATTGCCAACTAAATTTGCATAAGTACCCTTTTAAAGTACAAAGGCAGCAACTACATGAAGCACATGAGAAGATTGATGGTGAGCTACTGTTTTCGTGAAGCAGGCTCAATCATGACATTCAGGAGGGAATTGGGTTATTACCCAAAAAGGAAGTATGTGCAGGGCTACGGGGAGAAGACGGGGGTGGGGGGCGGCACTCAGCGATACTCCTTCGGGGAGCCAGCACAGATACAGCGGGCCAAACAGCCTCCTTCTGTGTTGAAACCATTCTGCAATTCTATAACAACGGAAGATGCAATTAGTCCACAATGTGTGGCAATCCACAATTCATGGGGTAGTTTTCCCTCACTATAAGGGGAGGCAGTGGCATAGTGGTATTGTCACTGGGCTAGTATTGCAGAGACCCCATGGTAATGCTCTGGGGACCTGGGTTCAGATCCCACCACGGCAGATGGTGAAATTTGAATTCAATAAAAATCTGGAATTCAAAGTTTGATGATAACCATGAAACCATTGCTGATTGACATAAAAACCCATCTGTTTCACTAATACCCTTCAGATCTAGCCTACATATGACTCCAGACCCATGGCAACGTGGTTGATTCTTAAATTCCCTCCAATCAGGGATGGGCAATAAATGCTGGCCTAGCCAGTGACGCCCACATCCCATGAACAAATAAAAAAAAGTAGCTGGATGATTTTATACAGTAGTAACAGGGTGCGCACTAAAACTCACCATTATTTGGCAACAAGTTCTGTCCTCAATTAAGGAAAATCAGAAACACAAGTTTGGCCAAACAAACCCTCCTGACTTGGGGGTGGAAATACTGCCAGTGTTTCATAGGACATGAGTCCTCTGCTGGCTGCCAAATGAGTATATAGCGCAGGCTCAAAACTTTCACCTTTTGGCTCAGGGAGGAATGCAAACTCATTGCACATCTAATTCTATTTTCAATAATCCCAATATCTTTGGCTCATTCGATAAAATATTCCAAATGGCTCTTTCAGTAAAGAGGCTTTTGTATACATTACTGTAACACTGCCATCAGTAACGCAGAAGAATTTATAGTAGCTTGCAACTTTTGTAACATGTACATAAGAAAAGTCTACTTTTGAATCCTCTCTAAAATAAAAACTTTAGACAGTTTCCTTTGAAATGAAATATTAAGCAGGTTGGTGGTTTGGGTTTGACTTTATTCAAGGTCAGTGAATGCACATTGGATTTGATCTCAGGTACTGTATGCTGAATAATCTGCTCTTGCTCAATAATATAATTTATGTATCCTGTAAAACATTGATTTTGTGTACCATTAATGAACTATGATCATTACGTACTGTGATAATGTAGTGTTAGGGGATCACATATTGCATGGGATATGGATGGTTCAGAGAGGTTATGAACTGTCCTGCATTGGCAGGACACTGTTACATTACATTTGGCAAATAATAGTAGCTCTTACATCACTGTTGCCTCTCTTGATTGTGGAGAAAATCGTGTATATTCACAATGCGTGGTCCCACTAAATTAGCAACCAGGCCACCTCAGATCAGTCCTAAGTCAAGGACAAATGAAAAGCAAATGTGCTCAGCCAGCAAGGTGCTTTGGAGCTATGGCAGATGGCCAGTCATCTTTAGGTTTAATACTAATCTGCCATTTCCAGCACTGAACCAACAGCCTCGCAATCCATGTACAAAACATCAGCTTCAATTATGGATCATGACAGTAACTGGGAAAAGGCAAAGTACTCTGTATTCAACTATTGATGCTGTTTGCAGGCAATAAACTGGCATTGATCACTGTTGAGCCATTGATTAAAACAACTGGGAAAAGTACTTGATCGCTCTAAGGCCAGACTGTAATATCTTACATAACATGTTATGCAAAGTTGATCAGTGGAAGGCAAGAACATTCAATTACTAGAAACTGGTATTAGAAATATGGGGGGAAAAAAAATCAACTTTTCAAGAGATGATGGTACATTTACACAAAATTGCGACTTGGAACATAGTAAATGGAAATTTTTTCCACTGAATAGTCTGAAATGTTGGTCAAAAAATAATACTTTTTTGTTATCCCTCACCTTTGTCACTTACACATTGATTGGGGCACAACTACTCTGTGTTCAAATATAATAGGCCAAAATGTCATAGTATGAAACCAAAGCAGGTACACAGAGGGGTTACCAGGGCAGGTACACCGAAGGGTTATCAGAGTAGGTACACCGGGGGGGTTGGTTACCAGGGCAGGTACACCGAGGGGTTACCAGGGCAGGTACACCGAGGGGTTACCAGGGCAGGTACATCGAGGGATTACCGGGGCAGGTATATGAGGGGTTATTATGGTATTGTGCAGTGAACAGCTCCCAGGCGAGAAGCAGATAACGACCTTCCAATAAAGGAAATGAATGGCTTTGCTAATATTTCACTCAGCTTTTTTTAACAGGCCATTTAAGGCACATAAATCTTGTCATTAAAAGTGTATTTATGCAAATTTAGTTGGCAATTAATGTGCAAAGGCAACAACCACATTGAAGCACATGGAGAGGTTGATGGTTTTTGTGAGGCAGGTTGAATCAAGGCATTCAAGGGGGGAAACTGGATTAATATCTGAAAAGGAAGAATGTGCAGGGTTATGGGGAGAAAGCAGCGAAGGGGTACCAGGTGAATTGCTCCTTCAAAGAGCCAGCACCAACACAATGGGGATCAAATCAAGAACAGAAAGAGAAATAACGAGAGAAAAAAAATTGATTTAAGAGGGAGAGAGAGAGAAAAGAGAAGAAAAAGTAAAATTTGACTTTAAAAAAAATAAATTGCCTGTAGGAATGAGACTCCACAGTTCCCACTGATCACTTTCTGGGCCAGAGAGATTAGATTTGATATTGCTACCTGTAGCGTAGGCTCAAACCCCTCACCACCTCAGGCAGGAATGCAAGCCCATTGCTTGAATTCTCTTAAATATTTTAAAACCAGTAGCTGCTAAATTCATATCACATTGCAGCTTCTAAAACAGCTGAATCAATTCTTAATTTTAAAATAGTGATCAACAGATTTTTGTTAGCCAAGGGTATTGAGGGATGAGGCAAAGATGAGTACACAGGTATAGGTCATAGATCAGCCACAATCTTACTGAATGGTGGAACTGGCTGAAAGGGCTAAATTGTCTTCTCTTGTTCCTGTGTTCCTGTAGGCTTCAAAAGAAGTTCCCTGATTCACTAACATTTGAGATAATTTATTGGCATTTACAACCCAACAACCATTAGCCATCAGATTAACTTAAATATTACCAAACTTTCAAATACTACAAGTGCTAATTGCTGTATGTAAACAGCATGTACTGATAGAAAATAGATGGTATAATACTCAAATAATAACTCAATCACAGACGACTCAACCACTCATCTTAAAAAAATGGTGGCTTGTTATAAAACAGAGGGCAAAACTTAGTTAAAACTTTGTTTAATGGTATCGGGAAGGATATCAAATCGACATTTTGCCTGGATTATATCGCTGTCTCAGCCTATGCATTGCTGCTTTTGCCAATCATTCTTCTGATAGTAAGACATTTAGTTCAGCAATACACTATAAATTAGTAGAATGAGATAGTTTTCAAGAACTATTTGCAGCTTTTTGCTTGTCTTAACTGCAGCTTTTACTCTTCTATTCCTTCAGACAGTGCCAGTGAATCAACTGCTGTAAATTGAACTCATATGGAATGTTTCATAACTCTTTCTCCTATCCTCCAGCTGGAGAAATGCTACCTTAAGTCCACTGCCTGAGGCACCCTAAGCCAATGATATCTCTTTATTAAGCCCACTATTACAGTTGATAAGCCTGCATTTATTGAAAAGAAGCATCACCAGCTGGTTTGTCTGCCCTTCTTTCACTAAAGCGTTCTCTTTAAATTTCTCCAGAAATGCCTTGTGACCCCTTTGACATCCCAAAAGCTCAGCAACCGGCTTTTCTAAATCAAAGGCTGATCACCCTGGAGAACCTCCACTGATTCGTTTTGTTCCATCGCTAAGATTGATATCTATGTCAGCAATATCGTTCCCTCTGGATTAAAGACCGGTCTTGAGATGTGGTGGAACCTATCCTGGGTTTCTTCAAGATATGAGCATCCAAAGTTTTCCAAGTTCTGTGCCACCCTTACGGTCTCTCCAACACCCAAACTACTTTTCCTTCCCATGGGATATTTTCTTCTATCCATAGTCTATGTAAAAAGTATTCCCTCTTCAAATACTAACTATCGCCCTTACATCAGCATCTTCTAAAGCTGTGAATGCTGCTGTTAAGTCTTTATCCATCCACGTGAAAGTTGTGGAATAAGCAATGATCGCCAGTATAATTTTTGACACATCTGTCTCACTAGTCAATCCTTTATTAAAAATTGGATGCCCCAAATATTGAAGTACTTTTGAAATGTAGTCAGTGTTGTAGTGTAGGGAAAATGGCAGCCAATTTGCACACAAGAACAGAAGAACACAAGAAATAGGAGCAGCAGCAGACCACATGGCCCATCAAGCCTGCTCTGCCATTTAATATGATCATGGCTGATCTTGGGCTTCAACTCTGGGGCTTGGGCTTGTGTACAGCAAGCTCCACAAACATCACTTTGATAATGGTTAGGTAATCTGATGCTGATTGAGGGATAAATATTGACCAGGACGCTGGAGTTATCTCTGCTGCTCTTCTTCGGAATAGTGCCACAGGATCCTTTACGTCCACCTGAGAAGGCAGAGAGGGCCCTTTATTTAATTCATCATCTGAAAGACAACAGCTTAGACAGTGCAGCATTCCCTCAGGTCTGCCCTAGTCTGTCAGCCTAGACATCTGTGCTCCAGTCTCTGGCATGGGACCTACATGCACAACTTTCTGACTCAGACCCAGGGCTGCTACACGTGGAGTCACAGCACATTAAACATCTCTGGAGCTCTACTCCTGGACACAGGTGACTCAACAGTCATTGCTTTAGATATTCCAACACTGTACATTACTAAATGTTACATTAGGGGATGTCCTCCTGTGGCATTGTTCAAGGCTAGTGTAAAGCTGGTAAGCATCAGGACTGCACACACAACACATAGGGAAATATCTCAACACATGTGTTCTTGACGTTGATGACCATATGTCACTAAGTCCGCATTGAGCTAGAGGCACCAAACAACATCATGACCCAAGCCCCAGCAGAATGCTAACATCAGAATTTTAGAGCAGATTTTTCTCAAGAGCTATGGTGGCTCCATAAGACCTTAAGGGGACCTGGACCTTGAGTGAGGTCTTCCCAAATCCTCACTCATGTACCAAGTCTACTTAGCCAAGAGAGGCCCCCATGGCCATCCGGGATAAAGTTGAGGTCTGTACCCCAAATATGAGGGGGCCAACAATTTATTTTGGAATGGTTTGAAGTGGCTTCATTTGCCTCTTAGGCCAGAATTTTCCACCCCCATTGGCGTTGGGCGTCATGGTGGGTGTGACTGGGCAATATGGCAAGAAGGCCAAAAATCAGTTTCTCGCCGTCCTGAAACCAGTTTGCAATTGTCCGCTCCACCCATCAATGGCTATCTCACTGCCGCATGTTGGAAACCTAATTTTAATACTTTAGAATCTAGGGATTAGGATAAACCCTGCTTGCCAGAATCATCCACCCTCGCTGGATCATCCAGGCACATCGACTGTACATAAGCGACACGCACCTGGTGAGCTGCACTTCACTCAGGACTTCGAGGTTTGTTTGCCTACCTTGCTTCGGGCAGCACTCACAGTCATCAGCGCCAGGCTTCACAGGCAGCACCACATCACTTTTAGGGGGGGCTCATGGTCAGGTCTCTACCCACCAGACCAGCCATAAGGCGGGGGTGACTTTTCAAAGGTTGCAGGGCGAGGGCTGTACTGGGGAAGGAGGGTATCCCAGGGTGTATGTGGGGGGGCATATGTTGATCTATGCAAGTGGCCTCAAGATGGTGAGGGCTGAGGGGGCAGTCTCCAGAGAAGATGAGGCCAGATGGAGATGTGAGGGTGTGTGTGTGAGAGAGTGATTGGTGATGACCCTTGAGCTGGCAGTGAGTGAGATGCCAGTGGATGTGTGATGAGCTCTTGAATCTGTGAGGTGGCTGCCATACCCTGGCAGCACGGATGAGATCATTCATCCTCTTTCTGCACTGAATGTAACACTAACACTGACCACCTCTGCCACCTGCACTCAAGCCGGAGCGGTGAGACTGATGGGCTCTTGCGTCCCGAGTGGGGGTACAGGACATCATGGCGGGACCTCCACGGCATCCAGAAGACGCCCCAGAGATGCATCGCTGAATCGGGGGCTGCACTCTTCTTGGCTTTTGGGGCCACATCTTCACCGGTGCCCTCTTGGGCTGCAAGGATTATGGAGTATGTGAGCGCGCGGTTTTGGCGCCCTGTGGGAGGACGCGGTGAGGTAATGGCGTGGCGGGCAAATCAGAGGCTGTCCGCCAGCGAGACGACGTGTTTCATGTGGCTGCATAATTAATGAGACGAGAATGGGGCAATGCGGCGCGAAAAGCCGCCATTGCGGCCGGCCAGTAAAATGTCCTTTTTCCCGCCCACTACCGCACTTAGCGCAAATCTGAGACAAATCCGCCCTTAGGGTTTTAGAGTACCCGCCAATTGTTTTAGAGGGCAGGAGATTCAGCATTCCCCTCCCTGCCCTTTCACCTGCTACCACTTCCCCCCACCACCATGGTCGATTAAATACCACCACCATTTCCTTAGTGGTCAGGAACTTCAGATGCACTTTCATACAACCAAAGGCCTGCTGTTGTAGGTACTTTTCCTGTCTGTAAGAACTTTGGCAGGAACAGTGGTGGAGTTCTGCAGCAAGGACTATGCCAATGCAACAGCGATGTTCTGCCCCCATAGATCTTTGGGCTATCTCTCTCTCTCAATGGTGACTACCTTTAGTACCTGTTATGTTTTCGCAAGCAGGTATTGCTCGACACCTAACACTGTGGGACACATTTAAACTACTTATGTGAGTCATATCAGCTTTATCCTTTTGAATGCAAAAATCAAAACATATCAATCAGGAGCCGGGAACAAGTCAACAATGCAGCACACTGCCACGGTGAGAAATCAAAATGGTTTCAAATTCTTCATTAAACTTAATCACATTCCCCATCAATATTCCCAAAGGTCTCCCTAGTCCTGCATATTAGTAAGGTTGCGGAGTGACAAGCTTTTTGCTTCATGACTTTTGGCAGTGTCCCAGAATGTTATTTCTTGGATTCAGTCAGACTTGGAATTAAACAATTAATCAACACAGACGTTCTGGGCAGCTAAAGAATCTGTTTCCTTGGCAATTCCTCTCCAACTCCATCCCCGCTTCACTCAGACTGGTTTACTGTACAGAAGTGAAACTGCCAGTGACCCACCACCACATACATCATTTACCAGAGTGATGCTGATATACCACCAACATTTCAAATTTCCTTTGTGAATTCCTCCACAGGAGAAGCTTAGAACGTAACTGATTTCGTCCATCAGGAAGGCTATAATATGTGGACCTCCACAGTCAACTCACTGCAAGCCAGGCAAAACAGGAAGGGACATTTTCTGATATCTGAAACCAGTCATCTTTCTCTCTTAGAAGCTGAGCAACCTTCGTCCATAGATGCGGTCAGACACACAGATCCCCAGTTTGCTATATATCCAGCTGACTGTCGGGAAGTCTGGATGGATGGATATTTAGGAGGTGGATTCTTCCCCAGAGAGCACTGGAACATACAAATTAGGAGCAGGAGTAGGCCATTCGGCCCTTCGAGCCTGCTCCGCCATTCAATAAGATCATGGCTGATCTGATTGTAACCTCAACCCCACATTCCTGCCCACCCCCGATAACCTTTCACCCCCTTGTTAATCAAGAAGCTATCCAGCTCTGCCTTAAAAATATTCAAAAGCCAGGATTTTACAGCCTCTCCTGCCCGGCGGGATATTACAGTCCCACCGAACTGAATGGAGGTTTAAATGGCTTACCGAATCCACCGGGGTGAGACGTGCCGTGGCAGGGCCATTAAATCCTGGCCAAAGACTCTGCTTCCACCACTTTTTTGAGGAAGAGAGTTCCAAAGATTCACGACCCTCTGAGGGAAAAAAATTCTCCTCATCTCTGTCTTAAATGAGCGGCCCCTTATTTTTAAACAGTGACCTCTAGTTCTAGATTCTCCCACAAGAGGAAACATACTCTTCACATCCACCCTGTCAAGGTCCCTCAGGATCTTAAAGGTGGAGGCTGGGTCATTGAATTTATTCGAAGCAGATTTTTGACAGACGAGGGAGTCAAGAGTTATGGGGGGGGCAGACGGCAAAGTGGAGTTGAGACCACAACCCAAGAGTCATGAGCTTATTGAATGGCAGATCAGGCTCGAGGGGCTTATTGGCCTACTCCTGCTCCTATGATCCTATGGCTCGCACACAGCTTTGGGAACTCCTAACACTTTCAAGGCTGGCTCAAGAAGATTGACTCTGATGCAGCACCTGTGGAATTGTGCTCCACCATCTGACACTGATTTCTGTGAAGAATTTTGAAAAAGGAAACTGGGGAGAAAGTCAGGCCCTAATAAAATTGCAGCAATCGTTCTAATCATGTTGCAAAAGAATAGATGGTAAACACAAGGCAGGAAGTGTTAGCTTATCCAAACCCATAAATAGGAAAAACATGACAGAACTGAACGAGGCAAGGCCATTCAATCCAATGAGACTATTCTTTTAACACACCAGGGTCAATCTGCACTATTATGGATTCTGTCCAGCTGAATCTGTTGAGGCAAATGAACAACTACAGGCAAAGCCTCCAAGACGACAATTCTCGAGCAGAATCAGTCACTGTCACTCCAAGCTAATCAATCAAAAACTCCAGGATATCAGTTCCACATTACAGCGGACATCAATTATTCAACGGTGATTCGCTACTTTCTGCAGTTAATGCTCATATAGGCTCAGTCGGATAGGAATGCCAAGGCTACTTAGAATATTTGATCATTTTTAAGGACTAAAGGAAGATGTGCTCTTGTATAATGCCTTATCATATCTCCCATAAGTGTTCCAAATTACTCCATGTATAATGAGTTGCCGTTAAATGCAGTGTAGTATAAGTAGATCGAGCAGCCGTCTAATGCATAAACAGCAATGGCCATTAATCAGGTGCCATCAAACTGAAGGAGGAACGGTGACTGAAACACTCGGAAGACTATCTGCTATTCTTCATATCACGATATCTCCCTGAAGTTACCCGAACAGACCGGACCTCGATTTAATATCTTATCCTAAGTAGTGCACCCAGTGTCAGTCTAATTCATGTGCTCATGTCCTGGAGTGAGGCTTTAACCCAAAATCCTTTCGGTTGGAAGTGCTACCACATTAGTGAAGCTGATGGAAAGATTATAGGAAGGATGCGATTGCACTGGAGGAGGTGCAGAGGAGATTCACCAGGATGTTGCCTGGGATGAAACATTTAAGTTATGAAGAGAGGTTGGATAGACTTGGGTTATTTTCGTTGGAGCAGAGAAGACTGAGGGGGTGACCTGATCGAGGTAACAAGATTATGAGGGGCATGGACAGGGTGGATAGGGAGCAGCTGTTTCCCTTAGTTGAAGGGTCAGTCACTAGTGGACATAAGTTTAAGGTGAGGGGCAGGAGGTTTAGGGGGGATGTGAGGAAAAACCTTTTTACCCAGAGGGTGGTGACGGTCTGGAATGCGCTGCCTGGGAGGGTGGTGGAGGCGGGTTGCCTCACATCCTTTAAACAGTACCTGGATGAGCACTTGGCCTGTCATAACATTCAAGGCTATGGGCCAAGTGCTGGTAAATGGAATTAGGTAGGTAGGTCAGGTGTTTCTCACGTGTCAGTCCATGGGCCGAAGAGCCTCTTCTACACTGTGTGGTTCTGTGATTCTGATTCTGATAAGCTATACTTATCCATGTAAATGTCAACTATGATCCTCAACAGATATTACGCAGGTTTCTGATTTTCAGCATCCGCAGTATTGTACTTTGCTTTTGTGTTGAGATATTAGTCAGGCTCCCTTTTAAAGCAGATAATTGCTTTTTGATGGCAGTATACAATTCTTCTAATTTCTAGTCTTGATGAAGGTTTCCTATTCTTGTCCTTGTCTTCTCTTACACTGTAATTACAATTTCAATTATGTACTCTATGTGTACATTTACATTAGTTGTACCTGCTAACATGTTAAAGACCTCCCTCAATAGATTGCCCTCCAGTGTTACCCATTATTGGGATGGGAAGTATCACTGACAAGGTCAGCATTTTTTTGCCCATCCTGTTGCCTTCGAGATGCAAATGGTGATCCACCTTATTAAAATGCTGGAGCCCATGGTCCAGATTTTCGCTATAATGGAGATCCATGTGTCTCTGCTGCTCTCCTCGTGCTCTTTTATCCTGTGTCTCCACTCTCCTCGCACTCTTTTATCCTGTGTTTGAGATAGTTTTAAGATAGTTTGTCCTAGAACACGGTTCTGAAGAACTTCTGCCATTGCAGAGATTTCCCATTAAGTTTAAAGGAGGCATCTTTTAATGCCACACGCTCGGTCCAATGCTGCCTTGATGTCAAGGGCAGTCACTTCCATCTCACCTCTGGAATTCAGCTCTTATGTTCATGTTTAGGCTGTAATGAGATGTGGAGTCAAATAGTCCTCAAAGGAACCAAACTGTGGTATCAGTGAGCAAGTTATTGGTGGGTATCACACGATAGTATTATTGATGACTCCTCTTTTTTACTGCCCTGCTTTTTGTGCACTGGGAAAAACTGGGCAATTTCCCACCCTGTTGGGTAGATGCCAATGCTGAAGCTGTAGTTGAACAACTTGGTCAAGTATAAAAGCAAAAAACTGCGGATGCTGGAAATCCAAAACAAAAACAAAAATACCTAGAAAAACTCAGCAGGTCTGACAGCATCTGCGGAGAGGAACACAGTTAACGTTTCGAGTCCGAGTTCTGTTGAACGGTCATACGGACTCGAAACGTTAACTGTGTTCCTCTCCGCAGATGCTGTCAGACCTGCTGAGTTTTTCCAGGTACTTTTGTTCTGGTTTTGGTCAAGTATAATCTCCAGTTAAAACAAGTTCAATAATGTGAATCATCACACAGAACTTCAGTTGTAAAATCACCGCAGCTGTTTTGAGCTGAACCTTCAGCATTTCATCACTGTCATTTTGATGGCATGATGTTGAACACTGTACCTGATGACCCAAGGTGCCACCATACTAATGAGTTATATAAGGTTAAAATGACCTCCTTCAACTTTTCCTCTTAAGGCATAAACCCACATGCCGGTACATGGTTAGATGTGCAATTAATAACCTCACAGTGCCTGAATGCTTTCAGTGAATGTTCAATAATTACATCCAAGTCTTTTGCTTTATGCCAGTAGACACCCATCCATCAGAGAGACCAAATTTCCTGTTACAATCAGCAGTTTATCCACAGATGTCATTACCACGCCAGGCACTCAGCTGCAAAAAAGCAAACAAGTCTCCTGTGGACCCTTCACTCATATTTCATTAAAGGACTGGGCAGGAATAATAATTTCCAAAACTAGAAAACTGCTCTGAGAATATAAAATCCGCCTGCTCTCAGGACAACGATAGCCAGGACTGAAAATAAAGCGGCTATTCTCCTTGCAGCAGAGTCCCTGATGACTGGAGAACAGCCAGAGAACACGGAAATACACTCTGCTCCTTCTGCAGCAACATTGTTTGGTGAGGTTCAGCCTGGCCTTCCTTACACGGGCTCATGGAATTCGGGCTCATAAGGGGGGGACAGTTCATTCAACTCTCCTGAGTTAACTCTATCACAGGTTGTACATCAGTCTGAAAGACGGCCTGTGCCCAGTCAGACCACATGTTTATAAAAGCCCAGGACCAATAGTTTAACTGCAACTGATGACACAAGGAGAATCCCAACAGCCCCCTCACCCCAAGCACAAGGAGGAAATAGCGTCGCGTAGAAAAGGGAAAACACAAACCAGAGTGACAGCGCTAGTGAACACCAGCTCTCTACCTCCCTAGAAGGGTTTCATCAACCAGGTATTGAAAAATATCAAAAATAATCTCATTTTCAGACCAGCTGTCCAGTGGAAGAGAAGCAATTATCTTTTTTTGCCTTGGGTCTATATAGAGATGTACCTATTACAAAATGAGCAGCTCTGAAGCTTTCGCTATTCTGTTTAAGACGAGATCACACATGTGTGTACATGTATACATGTGTGTGTGCATGTGTGTGTGCATGTGTGTGTATACGTGTGTGTGTGTGTATATACATGTGTGTGTGCGCATGCGTGTGTGGGTGTGTATATATACATTTGTGTGTGTGTGTGCGCGTGCGCATGTGCACGCGTGTGCGTTTACATGTGTGCGTGTGTGTATATGTGTGTATGTGCGTATATCCATTTGTGTGTGTATATATGTGTGTCTGTGTATACATGTGTGCACACGCGTGTGTGTATACATGTGTGTGCGTGTGTGTATGCATGTGCCGTGTGTGTGAATACAAGTGTGTGTGTGTATGTGTGTGTTTATACATGTGTGTGTATACGTGTGTGTCTGTGTGCGCGCATGTGTGTGTGTATACGTGTGTGTGTATATATGTGAGTGTGCATATGTACGTGTGTGTGGGTACATGTGTGTTTGTGTATATGTCTGCGTGTGTGTGTGTGCGCGTGCATGTGTGTGTGTACATGCATGTGTGTGCATATACCTGAGTGTGTGCGTGTGTGCGTATATACGTGAGTGTGCATGTGTGTGTGTGTAAGTGTGTGTGGGTACGTGTGTGTTTGTGCATATGTGTGTGTGTGTGTGTGTACATGTGTGTGTATATACCTGAGTGTGTGCATGTGCGCGTATGCATGTGTGAGTGTGCGTATATACATGAGTGCGTGTGTACGGGTACATGTGTGTGTACGTGTGTGTGGGTACGTGTGTGTGTGTGTATATACATGAGTGTGTGCGCCTGTGTGCACGTATGTGTGTGTGTGTGTGCGTATGCATGTGTGTATATACATGAGTGTGCGTGTACGGGTACATGTGTGTGTACATATGTGTGTGGGTACGTGTGTGTGCGTGTATATATAGGTGAGTGTGTGCCCGTGTGTGCGCGTGTGTGTGTGTATGTGTGTGTGTGTGTGTGCGTGTATATATACATGAGTGTGTGTGTGTGTGTGTGTGTGTGTGCGCGTGTGTGTGTATGTGTGTGTGTGTGGGTACGTGTGTGTGTATGCGTGTGTGTGTGTGCGCGAGTAAGGTCAAGCCTGAAGGAAAAAGATTTTTTTTAATTCTTTCAAGGGATGTGGGCATCTCTGGCAAGGCCAGCATTTGTTGCCCATCCCTAATTGCCCTTGAACAGAACTTGCTAGGCCATTTCAGAGAGCAGTCAAGAGCCAACCACATTACTGTGGATCTGGAGTCACATGTAGGCCAGACCAGGTAAGGACGGCAGATTTCCTTCCCTAAAGGATGTTAGTGAGCCAGTTGGGTTTTTATGACAATTGATGGTAGTTTCATCATCACTATTATTGAGACTAGTTTTATATTCCAGACTTATTAACTGAATTCAAATTCCAATAGCTGCCATGGTGGGATTTGAGCCCTTGTTCCCAGGACATTAGCCTAGGTCTCAGAATTCCTAGTCCAGCAAGATGAGCACTAGGCCACCACCTCCCCCAAGATATTGGAGAAGGGTACATTTAGCCGTCACGGGAATAACTAATCCTGACAAGCAATGGCAGAAGGGATATTCTTTACAAAGTCTCCACTAATAATTTTGAGCATTGAGAGGTCAAAGCAGGAGATGGAACTTTAAGTCATTATCTGTTTCCAATGTTAATTATTTAAAAGTATTTTTCTTACATTCTCCAATTGGTATTATTTTACTATTTATTTTAAATGGGCTAAAGCTAGGTTTAAAAGAATTGATTGAAGAATCTAAGCTAAGTGCTTCTAAAGAAGGAACAGAGAGAGACATATAAATACTGTGGCTACAAGAGCGGGTTAAAGGCTATGGATCCTGTTGTGAGTAACTCGCCTCCTGACCCTCCAAAGCCTGTCCACCATCTACAAGGCAAAAGTCAGGACTGTGATGGAATACTCTCCACTTGTCTGGATGGGTGCAGCTCCCATAGCACTCAAGAAGCTCAACACCATCCAGAACAAAGCAGCCCACTTGATTGGCACCCCTTTCACAAACATTCACTCCCTCCACCACCAACTCACAGTAGCAGCAGTGTGCACCACCTACAAGATGCACTGCAGGAATTCACCAAGACTCCTTAGACAGCACCTTCCAAACCCATAACCACTACCATCTAGAAGGACAAGGGTAGCAAAAGATGGGAACACCACCACCTGGAAGTTCCCCTCCAAGTCACTCACCATCATGACTTGGAAATATATCACCTTTCCTTCAATGTCACTGGGTCAAAATGCTGGAACTCCCTCCCTAACAGCACTGTGGGTGTACCTACACCACATGGACTGCAGCAGTTCAAGAAGGCAGCTCATCACCACCTTCTCAGTGGCAACTAGAGATGGTCAATAAATGCTGGCCCAGCCAGCGACACCCACATCCCTTAAATGAATTTTAAAAAAGACGGCATCACAATCAGGCAGGACCACATCCCAGTTGTGTTTTCTTGATACTGCAGCTCATGTTCTTAGAAGGATGGAAAGACCGAGGAGAATTTTTTCATTTCAACATAACCTCTCATCCCCCATCCCTCCAACCTCTCCAGGAAAAGATAGAATTTACCAAAATGCAATTACCCTTTACTGAAACATTGTTGATTTTGTGGTTTTCAAGAAGCCTCCATTTTGGATCCCCTTCCTCTTTCATGTGCAAATGCATTTTTAGCAGGTTTGGACTGCATGCAGTTAAAAAAAAATCTTAGTCACTGACTTTTCTCCTGACTTTAGTCAACAAAAATGTTTCATTAGCTTTACACAGCAAGAACTATAACCTTCTTCACAATTTCATTTTTAGGCTTTATGTATCTACTTGGTTACTGATGGCTCTTCAGCCTCCAGCTTGCTCAGCATTTAAACACCTTAAATTATCAGTCTATAATCTCAAGCATGGCCCTCACTGTATCCATCACCAGTTTAATTGTGCGTTAATCTCCGGTGACTCATTACAAGAGCACTTAATCTTTTGCTCTCTGAAGGGAACACGCAATTATGCATTTAAGGCATGATGCTATGGTGCACAATTTATATTACATTACACAACTCCTTCATTAGCTCAGTTTCTAAGCACACTGCCCAATATGGAACAGAGCCAACACAGGAAGTAGCCAGGTTTACTCACCCATCTGAGCTAGGATGGAACAGCAGTGCTATAATTAGCATCAGAGAGCTCGACTAACTCCTCGACTACTCCTGGAAGGTGTGTATGTGTGTGGCCGGCATTGCATCATAAGCTAATAATACCATAGGACGTAACCAACATTGCAGCTCATGTACCTGGAGAGAGTAGAAAGCAGTGTAGTTCCAGAACTGTCACTTGAACAAAGTGACCAAACAGAATTAGATCCTCAGCACCCTTTTGAAAACTGGGCTAGATTCTAATTCATTGGCTCTGGTTGTTTTAAATTGCTCGAGTTTCCCATTGTGGTGTCCTGTGAACTCCCTGACCTGACCAGAATTTTGCAATCGCTTCCAGTTTTCCACTATTTATCACGACATTAACTATTTATCACAACACTGGCTATACTTCATTATCTGTAAAGTGCTCTGGGGCGTCTTCAGGTTGTGAAAGGTGCTATATAAATGCAAGTCTTTCTTTGGCTTTTTTTTGTATCTAAATTTTCCCTTTTTTTTGCCACCGAGACCATTTTTCACTCACCATTTGTGTGGTGGCACCTCCTCCCTGACCTCCACCAGTTCTGCTCGGAACTGATTGCCCACAGATTTCTCTTGCTGCTTGGAAGCTCCTGCCCTTCATCCAGTGCCTCTCCTCTCAACCTTGAGAAGCTATAACCAAGAGTGAACTATAAGGGCACAAACTGGCACCTGATCAATTCTGTGGCACATCAGCTCGAACGCCAGTTTGGATGGGTTATGTTTGTTCAGCCAGTTTCAAGCCAATGAGTAAACCCTGTGCTTAAAATAGTGCCACCGCCGGTCTCGGGCGAGGTCCCCCAATTTGTTAACTTTCTGAACGAGACCCCAATTTTGTCATGCCCCCGGGTGAGGAGGAATGAGCTGGCTCCCCTTCTTTATCCCCACCTCGGTTGGTCGCAACAAGGTTAATTTAAAAGGGATCCCTCCTTCCCCCCCTCCCCCACCCCCCCCTGCCCCCACAAATGTATGCCTTTTCCCAGTCCAAATGTACTTATGTTTCAGGAGAAGCCAATTTAACCAGGCTTTCTTGAGTCAAAGAAAGAGTAAGCTTATTAGTTACTAAAAACTGAAAAAAAAAAATGCAGCACACATACATACAGATCTGAAATGAGAAGTTGAGTCCAAATAAAAGTTAAAAAAAAATATGAATCAGTCTTTGGCTTGTCCTTGAGGTTTGGATGGTGATACGTTACGGCCATTAAGTTGGGTGACTCCAATAGAGCTGACTTTGGCAGTTTAGCAGTTGGTTTGGAGACACTTGGTTCTGCAGGTTGGCTGAAGAAGCTGCCCTATTTCCTTTTTGATTGTGCCTTTGCTGACTTGCCTCCAGCAATGGAGAGAGGCTGAGGGGGTTTGCCTGTAACCACAGGGGTGACTAGTTGAGTTGTTATTCCTGTGCTGTCACTCTCACAGCACTCTAGCACACTAGCACACACCGATCATGTCTGCAGCTAAGCTTTTTAACCCTTTTTTTGTGTATTCCTGGAAGGGAAAAAAACAAACACGCCTTTTGCCCAGGGTCCATTTTCTTTCAACTCAGACCATTTTCACATTCTAAGATGTAAATCAACAGGAGATGGGTTTTGGATTCTGTTGAGATGTGGCAATCAGTCTCCACTGTCTCCGCAACCACAGGAGATTAAAGTTCAGTCTTTTGCATATCGTCTCTTCCTTTCAAGTGCCCCACTCTGAAGTAGGCCTTGGCATCTTTTTAGGTGTGACATTCCATGTTCTCTCAGGACTAGTTGGTCAAATGTAACCCACGTAGGAATTTTCCAGAAAGTGGTTATTTTCTCAGCCATCTTTTGCTCAGAGTCTTTGCTTGTATGTACGTTTTTTAAAAAAACATATGAAGCTCACTGCGGGGTTCCTCAGGGTAGTGTCCTCGGCCCAAACATCTTCAGCTGCTTCATCAATGACATTCCTTCCATCATAAGGTCAGGCGTGGGGATGTTCGCTGATGATTGCACAACGTTCAGCACCATTCGTGACTCCTCAGATACTGAAGCAGTCCATGTCCAAATTCAGCAAGACCTGAACAATATCCAGGTTTGGGCTGACAAGTGGCAAGTAACATTCGTGCCACACAAGTGCCAGGCAATGACCAGCTCCAACAAGAAATAAGCTAACCATCGACATTTGACATTCAATGGCATTACCATCATTGAATCCCCCACTATCAATATCCTGGGGGTTACCACTGATCAGAAACTGAACTGGACTAGCCATATAAATACTGTGGCTACAAGAGCGGGTCAGAGGCTAGGAATCCTGCGACGAGTAACTCACCTCCTGACTCCCCAAAGCCTGTCCACCATCTACGAGGCACAAGTCAGGAGTGTGATGGAATACTCCCCACTTGCCTGGATGAGTGCAGTTACCACAACACTCAAGAAGCTTGACACCATCCAGGACAAAACAGCCCCGCTTGATTGGCACCACATCCACAAATATTCACTTCCCCCACCACCAATGTACAATAGTAGCAGTGTGAACCATCTACAAGATGCACTGCAGGAATTCACCAAGACTCCTTAGACAGCGCCTTCCAAACCCACGACCACTACCACCTAGTAGGACAAGGGCAGCAGACACATGGGAACACCACCACCTGGAAGTTCCCCTCCAAGTCACTCACCATCCTGACTTGGAAATATATCGCCGTTCCTTCACTGTCGCTGGGTCAAAATCCTGGAACTCCCTTCCTAACAGCACTGTGGGTGTACCTACAGCACCTGGATTGCAGCGGTTCAAGAAGGCAGCTCACCACCACCTTCTCAAGGGCAACTAGGGGTGGGCAATAAATGATGGCCCAGCCAGCGACACCCACATCCCGTGAAGGAATAAAAAAGACCTTCCGACTCAGACCGGGCCAGATCAGTGCAGTGCAGGGCATTCCCAAGACCCTGTGTCGAGGGTGGGCTGAGTCAGGGGTAAGGAAGACACGCCCCCTTTTTTACAGCGCTTGCTGTCATAAAGCAGGTATGTTTAAAGTTCCAGCTACTTATAGAAGCCAGGGAGAATGTACATTTGTAAGGTAAGTAGTAGGATTGGGTGTGTGGGCGGTTGTGGGGGCTCTGGTAGTCAGTGGGCATGGGGGAGAGAGGTGGTTGGGTGACCAGTGGGAGGGGTGGGGAGTCAGGTGCTAGGGCGGATCAGGTGGTCAGTGGGTAAGATTGGGTAGTCAGGGTTGGGCGAGGGTCAGGTGATCAATGGGGGAAGGGCAGGTGGTGGGGGAGTGGCCAGCGGGGGTGGGTCAGGTGGTCAGTGGGGGTCAGGTAGTCAGGGGGTGGTCAGTGGGAGAGGTGGAGAGGGTAGTCTGGGGGAGGGAGGGCAGGGGAGGTTGGGCGAGTCCCGTGGGAGGTTGGAGGGGCGTAGTCAGGAGAGCTGGAGGGTTAGTGGTGGGCATTTGGGGGGTCCTGGGGGGGTCAGGGAATGTGAGATTCCCATAGGTGGTCATGGGGTAGTCCGGGCATCCCATGGGGGGGTTCCTGGGTGTGCGTGTAGTCCCTTCGGCGTTTGGGAGTTAGTGGTGGGGGTGAGTAGGGATCGTAATCGGAGGGGGGGGTTCCTGTGAGAGGTTGGGGTGGCGGGGAAGGTGGGGTCTGTGCTATAGTTACCCAGAAGTTAGAAGTGGTTTTAATTCTTCTAAGCTTTTCTGGGTAACTGTTACTGTAACACAGTCGGAACCATCCAAAGTTTGCAATTTATATTGTAGTTTTGGCGGGTTCCCAGTGCGGGGCAGTTGCCCAATTGAAGTCTGAACATCCCGGGCAATTGCTGTGTAATCCTTACCTGGGGACCTCCGGGGTTGGGGGTTTCCTCTCGCGCATCTTTGGGGCACCCCCAATTACAATGTCCCCGAGCTCGGAAGTCACGGAGCTTTGTTTCTCCCTCTCCGCCGATGCTGCCAGACCTGAGCATTTCCAGCACTTTCTGGTTTCAATTTCAGTTTTACAGCATCCGCAGCATTTTGCTTTTGGGTGATGTAATTATTTAGATGAAGCTACGATTGGTAGCAAGGTTGGATCTCCATGACACTGCATCATCCAAAGAGATTTCCTTTGCCTACCCTGTGTGTGCGTCACAATTTCCTCCTGTCGCCTGTTTCCAGTGAAATCATAAAATTTCTTTTCAGGTTTCACTGGAAATAGCAAAATAGGAATGCCTTTGTGTCGTGTTTACAATATCCCTCACCTGTGGAGATCAATGGAATCTTGGCTTGAGCTCAGATTTACTATGGGAAGCGTGTCACTGAGTCAGACGATTACCATTGTAAGAACTGTTGAAACTATCAAAGTGTACTTGGTGGTTTTAAGTGTCAACACAGTCATAAGAACCTAAGAACATAAGAAATAGGAGGAGTAGGCCATTCGGCCCTTCAAGCCTGCTCCACCAGTCAATAAGGTCATGGCTGATCTGATTGTGGCTTTAACTCTACTTGCCTGTCTGCCTCTGCATAACCCTCGACTCCCTTGTCAATCAAAATCTACCTAACACAGCCTTGAATATATTCAATGACCCAGCTTCTACTGCTCGCTGGGGAAGAAAGTTCCAAACACTAATGACCCTTTGAGAGCAGAAATTGCTCCTCATCTCCGTCTTAAATGGGAGACCCTTATTTTGAAACTGTGCCCCTCAGTTCTACATTTCCCCCATGAGGTGAAACATCCTCTCAGCATCTACCCTGTCAGGTGTCAAATGGATCCAAGTCAGATGGTGAAGCACAAAACAAGACACCGCTCTTTTCTTTGATAGTAGGTTTATTCACAGGGTGCAGCCTTACAGGCCTCTGCCTCCAAACTACTACCCCAGTGTCAGAGCTGACTCTCTTTATATGTGAATCCTTAATCCCAATCCTTAATCAAACAATGCTAATCATCTGTATATCTTTAACAAGATATCAACAAACTATTAACATCAGGGCTCCTCAGAATCTTATATGTTTCAATCAGGTCGCCTCTCATTCTTCTAAACACCAATGAGTATAGGCCCAACCTGCTCAACCTATCCTCATAAGGCAAACCTTGGAACTTAGATTCATGTGAGGCATTTACAAATTGTCAGTAAAAAGAAATATGTAATTTTTAAAAATATAATTTCCTTTAATGTATTGAATGTCTCTGTAAACATTCATGAATAGTTTGCTAAGTTAGATGCTAAGGCAATGGCTCCCATCTTTCCAGTGTTTAATTAAAGGAGTTCATCCAAGACTGGGTGTCAGACAAGCAAACTAACAGTGTCTCAGAAGAGGTCAAGAAAGGCAGCAGAGACGTTGAGCTGGGAGCCATCAGTGTAGGCTGAAAATATTGTGCTGTGTTTCTTGGATGACAGTAACCCAAGTTAATTACAAAGACGGGCAATTGATAGAAGGGTTTGAAGTGTTGATCTGGTGACACTGTATTTCCTGTATGCCCCATTTGTGTCTGGAAATCTTGTAATGGCAGTGAACAAACACACAGGGAAGTTTTCTTTTAACCTTTTCTTTGCTTCAACCAATTTCAATAACCTGGAATTTGTCATTGTGGTGTGTGAGAAACTCTGGTCTTTCACCATCATTACAACTGTGAAACTGATAGCAACTTCTGCCATCTGCTGATGAGTAGTTAAACATGGAACTCCAGAAGTTGCTGTCAGTGATTGCCACTTCCTCCACAGGGTGTGCTGTTGGAAGTCCCACAGATGGAAATTATTAGAAATCAGTTAATTTGGTGTAAACGTCCACTTTTACACTATAAGAGTAGCTGGAAAACCTTTGACAAAGTTGTTGAATGGAGTGTAACAGCATTTTTAATGGTGTACTAGTTTTAAACTACGACTAAACAACCTCTCTGGCCCTGAAAAAACCTAACTTTATATTTGTAGAAAGTCAAATTTCACCATTATGATAAAAAAATTGCGTGGATTTTTAAAATAATAATTTTGCAAAAGTTTGTGATGTTTCAGCTTCTACATTAATTCCATATGTGTGTATCAATCATATCTTCCACGCTCTATAAAATGAGTAATAAGTGAAGGATGGTTAATGCTTCTTGCTTCCTGGTTTGCTATTGGTGAGAATTCTTCAACACAATTGGCTGTTTATTCTGCTTGATGGCATCACAGTTGCTGGACCATGGAGATTCCCTTGGATAGAAGATAACAACAGGAAAGGGGAAATCCATGCCACAGAAGATTGTTAGATCTTTCTGGGCAGCTTTCTTCAAAATCAGCACTGAGTGTCATTGCTTTGCTGCTGACCCAAGTCATTATATGGGATAAATAAACAAAAAGTAACATAGTATTGCGGTATATTCTTTACCTGCCATGATGGATGCAGCAGGTGAGAATTTCTGTGTCGACATCTTTCAAATGGTTTTTGCATTGGAGCAATTTGCGAAATACACATCAGGAAACAGACATCTTTAATCATCCTCACAGTAAGCAGGGAATTAAAAGACAGGATGGTTCTCTAAAGAATAATTAGAGAGGCAGCTAATCACGGAGGACCAGGAAATGACTGAATCCACAAACTAACTGCTCGCATTAATTTTCTGCAGACAACTTTGTGGGAGATTTCCTGTCTCCGAGCGAGAGAGTTGAGATGTCAAGGGGACCGATAATGAACACAAATGTCTTTTCAAAAAGTTATTCCAATCCACAAGAAACTGAAGGTCGGTTAGTTAAATAGGATCAAAAGGATCCATGGATTTTATAGGAAGGGTTATCAAATGGAACGGCAATTCTTTGCCAATCTTTCTAAACTGGGAATACATTATAGGATTGGAAATAATATATTTTTAGCAAAATAGCAGCAGTGTGACTATCGGAATTTATGGGCAAAAGGCTGGACTCCTGTAGCCTAGAAGATGCGAAGAGATACAACTAAATAGCCAAATAAGAAACTATACCATGTTTAATTACCAATATGATCTGTGATTAGAGACAAATCCTCTCAATAATAGTTCACTTCTCTGAGGAGGTAACTACACAACAACAACAATTTATTTTTATATATGCAACTATAATTTAAGTGAGAAACAAATGCAACAACAAGCTTAGAAATAAAAACACGCTGTAAAAATTCAGCAGGTCAGGCAGCATCTGTGGACAGAAACAGAGTTAATGTTTCAGGTCAAGTGACTGTTCATCAGCTGATGAAAGATCACTTGACCTGAAACGTGAATTCTGTTTCTCTCCACAGATGCTGCCTGACCTGCTGAATTTTTACAGCGTTTTTTTGTTTCAGGTTTCTAACACCCACAGTATTTTGCTTTTGTATCAGTGGCAAAGAACTTGTTGGCAACTCTGCCTTTCCCCTGCCAACCATTAGAATCTCACCAGGTTTACCTTTTTTTTTTTGACTGGCTCCATCCTTTCATTAATGATTTTCCACACTCACTCCTCCCCCACCCCCACCACCCCTCCCAAATATGTTTAGGAAAAGCCTTTGCTGTTTTCCTTTAAGTTGGCTGCAAGTTTTTAATCCTTCCTACTCTTTATCTCTCTTTGCATTTTCATTTGCAGATTCCAATATTTCTCACAACTCGCTTGTACAACACTAGTCTTAGATTTGATATTTCCATAGCGTTTAGCCTTACTTTCAGACTAGTCTGAATTTTCGTCCATGGAGTCTCTGTTATCATCATTGTGGGTCTTAGATGAGTTTGTCCACGGTCCAGATTTATAGATATTGCTGGAGGCAAGGCTGTTGGTAACTTTATCCTTTATTAAACGTTATACTAACTATGTACAGTACAAGGCTTAGCATGAGGCATACTCTGTTGTCCTGTGATCTTACATCATCAATTATGTAGGCTATCTATTTACAGTTTTAACATGAACCCTTTATAACACAGCGTCAAGAAACCAGATGCCATCACGTGTTACCCCCATTGGAATTTTCCTGTGCTAATCTCAAGCTCGAATACTGCAGCTCTACTGCTTTTTTTCACTAACTAACTTTTTCCTAATTTATCCAGAGATGGTCCACCATTCATCCTTTAGCAGTTGCCCTTCTTCTATCAATTGTGTTTTTTTTTAAACCATTTCCTCTACATTTTAACATTAAAGTTATGATCGTCCAACTCCATTTTTCTCATACCTGCTCTGGTTCATTACCAGCATTGCAACTTGCTCTACATGGTTTTTTACATACTGGCTTAGCAAAACCATCTTGAATGTGTTCTAGAATTGCCTCCCTATTCAAATCCTCTCAAGTGAGCTCTCTCAGTCTAGATCTGAATAGTTAACATCCCTCAATATTACTGCAGCTAAGGTTTCTGCATGCCGGTCCAGGGATTTCCCCCTTCAATTACTTTCAAATAATTAGGCCACACCCAGTGAGGTAGCTTTCCCGCTTTCATTTTTTCATCACCTGGAGACAGGGCGATCAACTCTTATGTAATAAAAGAAGGGACACTTCGACTTTGGGACTGGAAAGCTGGTGGTGGGGGGAGGGGTATGGTGTTGGTGGTGATTCTGAGACCTGTGGAAGGCAGGGTGGCAAGGTTAAGATAACCAAAGCTTACAACTTATCTTGTGGAGCCACAATGTCTTTGCTGGCCAGACTCACATAGACTTGCAGTCCTGCTCAAATCACTCAACTGAGACTCCCAGGCTCAGTCTCCCACAGGCTGCCCTAGAAATACAGGACAAAAGGTGTCCTTTAAAGGGTGCAGGAAAAACTGTCAAAGTGAGGAACAATCCCTTAAAACCTGGGACAGTTGGTCATCCTGCCTGCAAGGGTTCTAAATGTAACTATTACTGCAATATGTTTTCCTTCTCATGGTGAAGGTACTTCCTGAGTAACTATTACAATCTCCCGATCTTTTTGTTTTCCCAATCTCATCCAGAAATATTCACAGTCATTCCCTAATTGAAGTCAAATTTTAGAGGGAATCGTGACATATTTTTCTACTGGAATTGTTGCTTCCAACTCTGCAATTTTACTCTTTCTGCTTCTAACTTCAGGTACAAACACGTTTTAACTGTTTTTCGTTATTGCCATTAGTAACACTCATTCCTTCGACATTTTGTGATTTTTGCTACTGAACCTTTTGGCTTCTTTGCCCCCTCTGATTAGGTTTCTTATTTTCACCCCCCTCCTCACCCCTTACTTCTCTATTATTATTCACACCTCCCCTTTTACTGTTCTTGAAACTTCCTACAATTAACATTTCGGGAGCCTCAGCAGATACTCTCCTCGACTTTGATCTGCCTTGCCTGGTCCTCTTGTTTACCTTACAAGCATAGACCTTCCCTCGCCATCCAATTTTTTTGCAAAACAATGTGAGGCAGTGCATGCAAATGTTGAATTTTTCTTTTCCTGTGCACAGCCTGTTTGTTGCACTACCTGGCACATTGCAGATTATTGCAGCCTAATGGAAAGATTGAATGCGACCTTAATTAGCAATGACGCAAGTCACATCAATGACAGTCTTTTCAATGCATGGGGCTGAATTTTCCCAGGCCCACACTGTGGTGGTTTTGGAGGTGGCGGCACGGAGAAATCGGGGAAGGTAAATGTCGGGTCAGTTTCCCAACACGTCTTCGCTTCTGAACACTTTTCCCAGAGGTGGGCCAGTGGGTTCAGTCGCAAAGCTGCCCAGCAAGGGCGACAACCCCATGAAGGATGGTGCGGAGCCGCTTATTGTTAATTTTCCCGGCCGCAAGGGATTTCCCCGGGGCACACAAGTGCCTCCACTGTGTCAGGGGCCTAAAAACGGAGGTTTGAACAGTGACTCATTCAAGGGTTTAAATTTATTTGTGGTATTAATTCACAAAGCAGGTCAGTCTGAAGGCAGCTGGTATGCATGCCCTTGCAGCCACTTCATGGGGACTGATGTCTCCACTCGTGACTGTCCTGCTACAATGATAGCGACTTCCCTTCCACTGAAGGTGCCTTCCTTGGCAACACTGCCAATAGTTAAGCATTGCCCACAACGCAAAGGCAGCTGGTGGCCCAGTCCACGGGCGGTGATGATTGAACCTCCCAACCCTGGCGCCCGACTGCCATCGCTAATCGGGCGGGGCTTCCCAAGGCAGCTTCTTAATTGGCCACCTCCAGTTAAGGTTTCATCTGTCATCCCGCCACCTGCCACATCTGGTTCTGCAACCCACCCAGGACAATTTACCCCATAGTTTCTATAGATGTAAACAGCAGGGGAAACACTTAAGGCCTGTTCCATCAACATGATTTGCAAATGCCAGTAAAGTTAAAGTACAATGGAGAAATAAGTTGGTCAGTAGGTCGGGGCGCTCCATAGGCTTCTAGTCGAGTCAAGATTGTCGAGAAGGAATCTTCCGTTTCCTGCAATTATAAAAGTCTCAATTCAGACTGTATCAATGTAAGGGGCTTAAGGTACCAAGATGAGATAACTGACTTTATTTTTATTTCAAATGGCGCAGGATGCTTTTCAATTTACAACCCAGTGCACAAGGCTAAAGAAAATTAACTTGGAATGATTTATCGCAATGGTGTGTAGTATGTGGGGCACAGGACAAAGGCAGCACTGGGATTTCCATGTCAGATTTTTCACCAGTATGAATGTTTGAAGAATCTGCAACATGGTGGAATATAATATACAACACAGATTGCAGCAGGACTTTTTTTTGGCATCAGTCCATTTTAGGAGATGATGGACTGCGTCCAGGGTTACATCACTTCTGGATTGAACTGCATCTGCTGTGTCTGTAGAGGCTGATTCATGAGTGGTGGTCCCTTCCACAGCTGGCACAGATGGATAGCGTTGGCCTAAGGTTGACTGATGTTTTTTTCCTTCCGGCGGACTCTCTTTTCCGCCATCTGGTCATTTCTTTTTCCCCTCTGCTTTTCCTTCACTTTTCCTGACCGCCTGTCGCCAGGCACTCTGGTCAGCAGTGAGGGCTTCCCATGCATCGACTCCAATCCCGGTCAACTTTAAGTTTCGCTGGTAGACATCCCTGTATCGCAGAATGCGGGTGACCTGTTGGTCATGTGCCATTAGCAAGCTCACCATAGAGCATGTCTTTGGGGATGCAGCCATCATCCATTTGGTTCACATGTCCAAGCCAATGGATTCGCCACTGGCTCAAGAGCAAACATGTCGGGGATCCCTGCCCATTGATGCGCTTCCGTATTCCGCACTCTGTCTTGCCAGGAGGTGCCCAATATTCGTCTGAGGCAGCCGAGGTGGAAGCTGGTTAATCAGGTTTCTTGGCTTGCGTAAGCTGCCCGAACCTTGTTACTGTAGCGGAGGACGCTGAGAACACCAGCCTGGTACACACGGAGCTTTGTGTTTTCGGTTAGTTTGCTGCTGGTCCGCACGCAACCTCTCAACTTTGGCATGACAGCTGCGGCCTTGGCAATAATCCTGGTGCTGATTTCGGCATCAAGGTTGCTGGCGATTGTTGATCTAAGTTACGCCAAGCTGTCGACAACCTCCGGAGTGAGGCTGTCAACGTTGATGGAAGGTGGAGTGTTTACGTCCTGGCTCTTAAACTTTGGTCTTCCTGACGCTGATTGTCAGTGCGAACTGCTTGAAGCCCCAGGAGAACGATCTACAAGATGTTGCAAGTGAATTTCAGTATGGGATGCCAACAGGGCCCCATCAGCAAAGAGAAGCTCACAAATCAGGACATTGCGCCCTTCGGTCTTGTCGGGCATTCTTGCCAAGTTGAACGGCTTGCCATTGGCTCTGACCTGTAGGTAAACATCCTCGTATGAGTCACCAAAAGCATACAATAGCGGCATGGAGAAAAAGATGCCAAAGAGAGCTGGCGCCAGGACACAGCTGGGCATGTTCTCATGGGAAGAAGGAATGGCACCCAGGAGCCCAGGTGGGCGGCCTATTTTTCGCAGCAGTTCAAAGAGTCCATCTCTGCTGACAAGGTTGAAGGCCTTGTGGGGTCTACAAAGACAGTGTAGAGCGGTCTGCATTGTTCGCGGGACTTCTCCTGTAGCTGTCAAAGTGAGAAAATCGTGTTGACTGTCGACTGCCAGCTCTGACGCTGTCCTGAGACTCAGGGTAGATGTGCGATGCCAGGGTCTGCAATCTGCTCAGAGCGACACGATTATACTTCACAAGGAGATGCTCAGTAATTGTGGTGGTCACTGCGATCCCCTTCCTGTTTGCACAAGGTGACTATTTTGGCATCAGGCATGTCTTGCGGCACTAATCAGTCCTGCCAGCAGAGACACGCAAAAGCTGATGGAGGTGCCACAGCAGAGCTGGTTTTCCACTTTTTGATGATTTTGGGTGGAATGCCATTGTTTCCTGGGGCTTTACCACTGGCAAGACAGTCAATGGCCTCTGCTGACCTCACTGTCCATCTCCTCCATGTCAGGAAAGTCTGGAATGGCTCTGAGAGTTTCTCAGCAGCACTGCCACTGTGGATTAAGATTGTAAATATCTCGAACGTGTAGGGTGGAGTTCTCTGAATGACTCACTTTTGTAGATCTGTAGTACATCGGACCATCTTCTAACGAACAGCATTGAAAATTGACAGTTTCCCAGCAAGGTAAATAAAACCTCTAGCCCACAGCATGTATCAATTTGTACATGCAGCGCTCTGGAAAACAAAATCACTATCATTTGGTTCCATTCTAAGCATTTTGTTTTTTTTTGCAATGTTTTGCTGCAAAAGAGGCATCAGGGGCCAGGATTTCTCCCTCGTCGGGCGGGCTCGGCAGGAGCGGTCGGGGGCATTCGGGAAGCCGATCGCCGCCCACAGGCGCCCCCCTCCCACGCCGCGATTTTACCTCGTGGAGGCGGGCACACCTCCGTCTTCGTTGCCTGCCCGCCCAGCAAAACCATCGCGAGGGTGGCACGATGACGTTGGGACGCACGCCCCACGCCATCGCGCGTCACGCTACGCTCGGGGCAAGTCGGGCGCGCGCCCGCACGCCAAAAGGTCAAACTCTGGCCTGTGGTGCAACTTGCACAGAAACTCCATCCAGCAACTTTTGACAAGAGTCACGACCCATGGTTCCCTCTAACTTTTCTTTGCTGGGCACGGCCAGTTTATTGTGCCATGGTGGCAATTTCAAAACTGCCATGCTGCAGTGCTCCAGCTCAAGAGGGAATAATAAGCCAACTGGCCCAAGCTTGTAAATTAACGGCAAGAATTGGCCCTGCCCCAAATAAATATTACAACCGTGTCGCACCCCTATGTCAAAGGAGGACCTTGACTGCACCTTGAGTAAAAATATATTCAGGTTCAAGGTTTCTTTTATTGCCAGAAGCAATATACGCAGTTTGTTCCTTATCAATGTGAGATCTGACAGTCAGCTTCACACATGTCGCATAGAAGATATGCTTTGAAATATAATTATGGCAGTAAACCAGGTGCATTAGAAACCTTGTTGTTCTCTATCTGTTATCTTCTTCCACATTCTGTGGCTGTTAGATGCCTCTGGCCAGGAAGCCACTGTAAACAAGGCTTTTAAAGGTAATGAATAATTAAAAACGGAAATTGCTGCAAATGTTCAGCAGGTTCTGAGTTCTGATAAAAGGTCATTGACTGGAAATATTAACTCAGTTTTTCTCTCTCCACAGATGCTGCCTGACCTGCCCGGTGTTTCCAGAGTTTTCTGTTTATATTTCAGATTTACATCCTCCGCTGTGTTTTGCTCTGGGGTTAATGTTCAGTTCACTACCACCTTCCGTCCAGGATTGTCCACCTTAAAGAAGTTCTGCCTTTCTCTCTGACATGATTCCTGGGCGTCTCTTTTGCCTTGCTCACCTTCATTGCTTTTCGCTTCCAGTCTCACGTTTGATCAGGGACCGACAAAAACTCACCTTCACAGTCACATCTCCTTCGAGCTCTGGTGAAAGGTCATCCAACTGAAACATTGGGCCAGATTTTCACTACCAAAGCGGGCAGCTCAAGTCAGGCAATGTCCTGACTCAGTAGATCCGCCCCAGTGCAAAGTGCCCCTTTAGAGCAAATTTTCACTTCGGGTGAGGCAGGGACAGGGTAGATTTGGGCCCGCCGCTTTGAGATGCAAATCGGAGGCGGTCTCAGAGTCTGCCAAGTGCCAAGGCAGGCTGTTTAAAAAACTCGCCTCAGTTCCTTGGGGCTCCGTCCCAGTTATTCAGTTAAATATTCTAGCCCTCACCCCTCACACCCCATTACCCCCACCCATGCCACCTCCATGCCCGCATACCAATTTAATGACAACTACCCATCCCCCATGGCCCCTTATAACCCCATGCCAACTTAATACCAACTCATGCCAACCCATCCATCCTCCTTGGCCCTTATACCCTCCATGCCAATTCACCCAGCACCCAGAACGGGCAGACCTCAGGAGCAATGTTGAGATGAAATAAAATAAAGGTTTAAATATCTAGTACAGCCTTCACTATATAAAAAAAAACACTCCCATTAATGAAAGCCTATTAAAAACTTTTAAATCTCAAATGCTTAATTCCTTATAAAAACAAAATGAATTTCTATTCAATATCCCACATCAAAGGCAGCTAATCCTTTAATAACCCCTTTGAGCTGTCAATATGAACTATAAACTCCCCCGCTGGGATAATTATTGTTTGTGAAAAGCAACCCTTGGGGCAATGTCAACAAACAGCTATTGTAACTGCTAGAACAGAGATTTTTCAACCTTCACTAACACAAGCAGCCTTTTTTTAATTTTTAAAAGGCTGGGGGTTTAAATGACAGTTCTATAGGCTTTATCTGTCCTTCAAAAGCATTTAGGTCTCCTCTAAAAATTTGTGACTCCCACATTGGGGGGTTAAGGCTCTTGCTGCTGTGGAAACCGGGTCTGTTTGAACTCAGGGTCGAGTTTAAATAGCCCCAGTGAGTTTGGTTTCCCTTATGTGTGGATCATGCCCCAACCCCCTTTCCCCAACTGATGAAAATGGGATCTGTCAGAAATGGAGGCGAAACTTCGGTATCCAGGTCCTCGCCCAGCATTCTTAAAAGTCTGCTGCGTCTTCCCAACAATGCGAGAATCTGGGCCCTTAACTCTCTTTCTAAAGGGGCTGCCACACCTGCTGAGTATTTCCAACATTTTCTGTAGTTATTTCAGATTCCCGGCATCTACAGTAATGTTAAGGGAGGTTCTGCTTAAACTATCCTCTGGAGCTTTTCAACATTTCACTTTCTAAGGTTTTTTTTATATTGGCGTTTCTCTTGCAATTTTCCTTTTTCTATTTTGTTTTAAACATGCTGGGGAGGCAGTCAATCTTTATTTTCCCTTGGCTCTTGCTCCCTATATTTTTGTGTTCCAAACCCTTGTCATGCATCCATTGTTTCTTTCAATCCATCATCTTTGTCCCTCGCTTTCCTCAGATGATGTGACCTTTGCCAAGCTGCGGAACAAGACTAGGGAGTGGCTTCAAGGTCTTTATGCAAGAGCAATATTTGTTTGTATCCAACACAAACGCATTTAAGTCCCTGCTGAATACAAATTTGTCCCCCGAGACTTGACTCATTTATGGTGATGTACACAGTTCTTTAGAATTCACTTCCCTTCCCACACCGCAACATAGAGGGTGTTCCATGGAGGGGCAATCGCTGTCGGACTGCCACTCCGCTCCTTTTTTTACTTGGAGTTGGATTGGAGTTGCACGTTTCTCGCCCAGACTTCCAACCTGGGCCTGGTGAGAAATGTGAAGCATGCCTGGTTCCGGGCTCCTGGTTCCGGGCTCCTTCCAGTAGCATCGGGGGGATGTAAAGCCACACCCCCTTTTTACAGGGCTACCTGCCGCAAACCAGTAAAGATTAAAGCTCCCTTTGTTTAAGTGCCACTTTGGGAAACCAGGGAGAAGGTGAGTGTATAAAGTAATTGCAGAGGTGATTGGCTCTGGTGGGGGGGATGCAGTCAGGTGGTCAGTTGGGGGGTGGGGTGGTCAAGAGTTGGGGAGGGTCGGCTGGCCGGTTAAGTAGGGGTTGAGGGGGGGGGTTCCAAGGTGGACAGTCGAAGTTGGGGGTGGTCGGGGAATGTGGGGTTGGTCGGGGTGGGGGGCCTGGGGGTTCAGGTGGTCAGGTTGGGGTAGTCAGGGTGTACGGGGGCTTGAGGTGAGCGCTGCCCAGGATGGGGGGGTTGGGTGCTCGGGGGTGTAGTTTGGGGCTAAGGGGGTTGGGTGTTCAGGAGATAGACAAGGGAAGGGGGTGAGCACTGTCTGATATTGGTGGGGGAGTGCTGAACATTGCTGTGGGTTCTGGATTGCATTGAACAGTCCAGCCGATTTACTTCAGGGAGAATTTTCTCCCCGTCGGGCAGGCTGGGCAGGAGCGGGCGTGTAGCTAATCGCCGCCCGCGATCGACTGCGCGCCGCCATTTTACATGGATGGGCCAATTAAGGCCCGCCCAGCGTGACGTGCGCCCAGAAGCGCTCAGCGCTACCTGTGCGGGCGGGGGGGAGGAGGGAGAGTTGGGGCCTGCGCTCTTTCACGCACGTGCGCAAAAGAGCGCAGAAATCTCCCTGAGGTACGGAGCTGCCTCAGGGAGATTAAATTGATTGTGAAAACTTGAAAGAAAGAATCAAAAAAATTATTCAGACATGTCCCCTGACAGTGTCACATGAGCTGCGACACGTCAATGAATTTTAATGAAAATTTTTATTAAAGTTATAAAACCTTCATGAAATCTCATCCCACCTGTGGATGAGGTTCCATGAGAAATGCAAAGGCCGCCTGGGCTCTTTGCTCCCCCCCCCGACAACCTTAAGATTTGACAGGCAGCCCTGACAACTAATTCAATTAGGTAATTAATGGCCTCAATAGGCCTTTGACAGTTCGGTGGGCCCGCAGCCAACTCCGGTGCGCGCCCGCCGAACTGAAGATCGGAACGACGCGCGGTGACATCAGGATGCACACCCGACGTCACCGCGTGACATTTTACACGTCGGCATGCGGGGCCCGCCCCTGCACGCCGACCAGAAGATTCTGCCCTTAGAGTCTGACTGGTTTTATACCTGCTATGAAAAGCTCCAAATAAATCCGGGTAAAAAACAGGGTAAATATAGGACAAACAGCCCAAGACTGCATGGTTCTGGCCAATCACGGAGCAATTCGGGCTGGGGAAATTGGAAATCAGAAGTCTAAACTTCCCGCATAAATACCCGGGGAATGTGCTTACGTCAGGACTTCCAATGGGTCTCGAGCATATCTTTCGGAGTACCTCCAGTCTCCAACTATCCAGAGACCGGAAGATCTGGGCCATTAAGTACAACACACTTCTGTTTGAGGGTACGAATATGCAGCATATTTGAAAACCAAAGTTAAATGCATCTGAGTATGAGTGAAACAATGGCCGAGGAGAGGCAGACACTGCTGACCAGGAAAGAGGCAGAAAACAGGAGACAGTCTGTATACTCCTTTTTTTATTCATTCATGGGATGTGGGTGTCGCTGGCTGGGCCAGCATTTATTGCCCATCCCTAGTTGCTCTTGAGAAGGTGGTGGTGAGCTGCCTACTTGAACCGCTGCAGTCCATGTGGTGTAGGTACACCCACAGTGCTGTTAGGAAGGGAGTTCCAGGATTTTGACCCAGTGACAGTAAAGGAACGGTGATATATTTCCAAGTCAGGATGGTGTGTGGCTTGGAGGGGAGCTTACAGGTGGTGGTGTTCCCATCTATCTGCTGCCCTTGTCCTTCTAGGTGGCAGTGGTCATGGGTTTGGAAGGTGCTGTCTAGGGAGCCTTAGTGAGTTCCTACAGTGCATCTTGTAAATGGTATACACTGTTGCCACTGTGCGTTGGTGGTGGAGGGGCTGAATGTTTGTGGAAGAGGGCCAATCAAGCAGGCTGCTTTATCCTGGATTGTGTTGAACTCCTTGAGTGTTGTTGGAGCTACACTCATCCAGGCAAGTGGAGAGTATTCCATCACACTCCTGCCTTGTGCATTGTAGATGGTGGTTAGGCTTTGGGGAGTCAGGGGGTGAGCTACTCTCTGCAGGATTCCAAGCCTCTGACCTCCTCTTGTAACCACAGTATTTATATGTTCAGTTTCTGTTCAATGGTAACCCCCAGGATGTCAATAGTGGGGGATTCAGTGATGGTAATGCCATTGAACATTAAGGGGTGATGGTTGGATTCTCTCTTGTTGGAGATGGTCATTGCCTAGCACTTCTGTGGCACGAATGTTACTTGCCAGTTGTCAGCCCAAGCCTGGATATTGTCCAGGTCTTGCTGTATTTGGACATGAACTGCTTCAGTATCTGAGGAGTCGCAAATGGTGCTGAACATTGTGCAATCATCAGCGAACATCCCCACTTCTGACCTTATGAAGGTCATTGATGAAGCAGCTGAAGATGGTTGGGCTGAGGACACTACCCTGAGGAACTCCTGCAGTGATGTTCTGGAACTAAGATGGCTGACCTCCAACAATCACAACCATTTACTTTGTGCTAGGTATGACTCCAAACAGTGGAGAGTTTCCCCCCCTGATTCCCATTAACTTCAGTGTTGCTAGGGCTCCTTGATGCCACAATTGGTCAAATGCTGCCTTGATGTCAAGGGCAGTCACTCTCATCTCACCTCTGAAGTTCAGCTCTTTTGTCCATGTTTGAACCAAGGCTGTAATGAGGTCAGGAGCTGAGTGACCCTGACGGAACCCAAACTGAGTGTCAGTGAGCAGGTGATTGCTAAGCAAGTGCCACTTGATAGCACTGTTGACAACCCCTTCCATCACTTTACTGAGGATTGAGAGTAGACTGATGGGGCGGTAATTAGCTGGGTTGGATGTGTCCTGCTTTTTGTGTACAGGACATACCTGGGCAATTTTCCACATAGCCGGGTAGATGCCAGTGTTGTAGCTGTACTGGAACAGCTTGGCCACGATTGCTGCAAGTTACGGAACACAAGTCTTCAGTGCTATTGCCAGAATATTGCCAGGGCCCATAGCCTTTGCAGTATCCAGTGCCTTCAGCCATTCCTTGATATCACATGGAGTGAATCGAATTGGCTGAAGACTGGCATCTGTGATGCTGGGGACCTCCAGAGGAGGCCAAGATGGATCATCCACTTGGCACTTCTGACTGAAGATCATAGCAAATGCTGCAGCCTTATCTTTTGCACTGATGTGCTGGGCTCCTCCATCATTGAGGATGGGGATATTTGTGGAGCCTCCTCCCACAGTGAGTTGTCTAGTTGTCCACCCCATTTACGACTGGATGTGGCAGGACTGCAGAGCTTATATCTGATCCGTTGGTTGTGGGATCACTTAGCTCTGTCTATCAATTGCTGCTTTCACTGTGGCATGCAAGTAGTTCTGTGTGACAGCTTCACCAAGTTGACATCTCATTGTTAAGTATGCCTGGTGCTGCTCCTGCATGCCCCTCCTGCACTCTTCATTGGACTAGGATTGATTTCTGCTTTGGTGGTAATGGTAGTGTGGGGGATATGCCGGGCCATGAGGTTATAGATTGCAGTTGAGTACAATTCTGCTGCTGCTGATGGCCCACAGCACCTTATGGTTTCCCAGTCTTGAGCTGCTGGATCTGTTCAAAATCTATCCCATTTAGCACGGTGGTAGTGCCACACAACATGATGGAGGGTATCCTCAATGTGAAGGTGGGCCCTCATCTCCACAAGGGCTGTGCGGTGGTCACTCGTACCAATAACGTCATGGATCTATGGCAGGCAGGTTGGTGAGGATGAGGTCAAGTATGTTTTTCCCTCTTGGTTCCCTCACCACCTGCCGCAGACCCAGTCTAGCAGCTATGTCATTTAGGACTCGGCCAGCTCAGTCAGTAGTGGTGTTACCGAGCCACTCTTGGTGATGGACATTAAAGTCCCCCACCCAGAGTACATTCTGCACCCTTGCCACCCTCAGTGCTTCCTGCAAGTTGTGTCTAACATGGAGGAGCACTGATTCATTGGCTGAGAGAGGGCGGTACGTAGTAATGAACAGGAGGTTTCCTTGCCCATGTTTGACCTGATGCCATGAGGCTTCATGGGGTCCAGAGTCGATGTTGAGGACTCCCAGGGCAACTCCCTCCTGACTGTATACCACTGTGCTGCCATCTCTGCTGGGTCTGCCCTGCCAGTGAGACAGGACATACCCAGGGATGGTGATGGTGGAGTCTGGGACAGTACCTGTAAGGTATGATTCTGTGAGGATGACTATGTCAGGCTGCTGCTTGACCAGTCTGTGAGACAACGCTCCAAATTTTGGCACAAGCCCCCAGATATTAGTAAGGAGGACTTTGCAAGGTTGACAGGGCTGAGTTTGCTGTTGTTGTTTCCGTTGTAGGTTGATGCCGGGTGGTCCATCCGGTTTCATTCCTTTTAGAGTTTTTAGCAGTTTGATACAACTGAGTGGCTTGCTGGGCCATTTCAGGGGGCATTTAAGAGTCAACCACATTGCTGTGGGTCTGGAGTCACATGTAGGCCAGACCGGGTAAGGACAGCAGATTTCCTTCCCTAAAGGACAGTCATGAACCAGATTGTCTATTCCCATGCATCCATTTAACAACAAGAACTTGCATTTATATAGCACTTGTAATGTTGTAAAACTTCCCAAAGCACTTCACAGGAGTGTCATCAAACAAAATTTGACAATGAGCCGTGTAAGGCGATATGAGGGCAGATGACCAAAAACTTACTTTAGAACATAAGAAATGGGAGTAAGCCATTCGGCCCCTCAAGCTTGCTCTGTGACTGAATAAAATCATGGCTGAACTTTGACCTCAATTTCACCTTATCACATCTTCCACATATTCTTTTGTTTTGCTTCATGTTCAAAGATCTATCCACATCCATGTTGAATATAATCAACGACTGAGCATCCACAGCTGTCTGGGATAGAGAATTCCAAAGAAGTATTTTAAATGGAGAAAATTGATGCCAAGAGGCGGAGAGGGAGCTAATCCCAGAATTCAAATTAGCAGTTGAAGGCACAGTTGCCAATGGCGGAGCAATTAAAATCGAGTATGTGCGAGAGACTGGAATTAGAGGTGAGTTTGTTGTTAATTATTGAGTAGAAGCCTAGATACACCATTACAGCTGTCCATTAGTCTAGCACGCTGCAGTGTACAGGGACCAAGAGAAAGGGAAAATATAAACATCTTAAAAAGCAAGTTTTACTTCCAAGCAAAATAAAGCCCCATTGTATTAGCTTCTTTAAACTAAACTTTTCAAGCTGGTAATCCCTACCTGGCTAAGTCTCAAGAACTGGCACAATATTGTGATGCCCTCCGCAGTGCCATAGCTGCAAGCCAAAAGAAAAATAAACACAAAGGCAGCAAATAATGGAAGTCTGGAACAAAAACAAAAATGTGGAAAATGCTGAAAGTACAAAGCCCTTCAGTATCTCTGAAGAGAAAGGCAGGCTAGCATTATAGCCGTAGGTACCACAGGGAAAATTTGAACCCAACTTGCTGGGTGGGAAACAGACTGGATCATGTGGAACACTGATCTTACACATCGCCTAAAAGGGGCAAACTTAACCCGAGCCACCAGCTGGGAGGCTGATGGGATTGATGCAACATTGGTTTTCCACTGCGCCCATCTCTATTCTCCACTGAAGACAATGAGTAATATTGAGTGGGTGTAAAATCAGTGTTCCACTTAGGTCTACACCCAATGAATTAGTTCAAAATTGCCTCTTTCGTCCAAACTCAACTACTGACATGTAATCATCTAGTGAAAGGTTTGCTTACTACTTCTGAAGAGTAGGAGTCAGGCACTTCCAGCAGGTCGTCCTATCATATAACAACTGTAGCTAGTGCAATGCAGCAGGTGGTGGCATCCCATCCCGTAAATGAAAAAGAACTATACATCATATCTATTTATATACATAATACACTTTAACAAAGTTTCAATGCTTCTAATTACTTAGTAATTATGTAAATGTGATTTGATTCAACTTTGTGCTATTTTTACAATCTCAGAATATCATTCCCACGCCTACATCAGAGACGTAAAACATTTTGCACACTTCCCTATGCAACAATGAATTCAGTAATTGTGTCTTTCTCACAACCCGGCAGACGTGGTTCTTACATTAATTCTCAACTCCTTACCTTCTGAGGACAGCAATTTCATTTTCAATACTGCTTTCCTTGCCTTTTAATGCCTTCTTTGGGATGCATTTAATCGCAAACATTTTCCCAGTGTTTTTTTCTTTCGCCATGACGACTTCAGAAAAGGCGCCACTAAAAAAAGGGAAAGAGAGAGGAGACATTAGGCCCTGTGAGATAAGGGCTGCCTTATTATGTGTAACAAAATTGGAAACACGCCCTGCCAAATGTCAAACAATCGCAACAATCTGTATGACAGGAGAAAAGGGCGTTGACTTGCCAACCAATTAGCACCCTCTTCATCTGTAGTATAAATTGTTGCAATCCTTTGAAATTTGGCATTCTTGCCTTTGTCCTGGTGAGCACAAGGTGATAGTGCTTCAGCAACATGTCTCTTTTATCAGCAATAACTCTCGAAATATATTTCACTCAGGTGAACGAGCATTCAAGGAATGAAAGGCTTGCATTTATATAGCATCTTTCATAACTACTGGATATTCCAAAGGGCTTTTCAGCCAACTAAGTACTTTTGAGCTGTAGTCGTTGTTGGTGATGTAGGAGACGTGACAGCCAATTTTCACACAGCAAGCTCCCACTAATGGCAATGTCATACTGACCAAATAATCTGTTTTTGTGGTGTTGATTGAGGGATAAATATTGGCCAGGACACTGCTGCTCTTCTTTGGAATAGTGCCCTGGGGTTTGTTACATCCACCCAAGGGGTAAGTCTGAGCCCTTGGTTTAACATTCATCTGAATGACTACATGTCCAGCAGTGTTGCACTTCCCCAGTACTGCACTAGAGTATCAGCCTAGATTTATGTGCTAAAGTGGGACTTGAACCCACAATCTTCCACTTGAGAGGAGGGAGTACCACCAAGTGAGTCACAAGTCACTTAAGACTTAAGTACAATACAATGCTAGACTGCAGACAGTCATGCAGGAGTTTTTGGATTTTTTGATAGCTGTTCAGGTGTTGATATGCTTACATTACTTTTGGAAATTGGCTATTTTCCTGGCGCAAGAACAAAGAGGTGTTAGCCACATCTTTAAAAAGGGTCAAACTTTCAATGCTTGTCGTTTTGAGTGAAATATTAAGCTTTCTAAAGTAAATCTTTGAAGGTTCCTTCACCTGAGTTATTTTTCTTGAACAACTGTTAAACTGGCCATAGTGGTCGGTGTTAATAATTTCACTGGAAATAGTGAGCAGAGTTAGTCTTCCTGACCTGTTTAAAATGTTGCTGACACAAAGCAACTTAAGGAAATTATCCTTCTAGGTCAGTTTTGAAGTGAGTTTTGATAGGTAGCCAGGAAACATTTGTTTTCTCACATTCATTCACATGCTGTGGGTATTGTTGGTAAGACCAGCATTTACTGCCCATCCCTAAATGCCCTTTAGCTGAATGGCTTGCTAGGCCATTTCAGAGGGCAGTTAAATGTCAACCATATTGTGGGCCTGGAGTCACACATAGGCCAGACCCAGGAAGGTCAGCAAATTTCCTTCCCTAAAGGATAGCGGTGAACCAGGTGGATTTATGACAATCTAGTAGTTTTATGATCACCAATACTGATGCTAGTTTTTAATGACCAATTTATGCATTAATCAAATTTGAAATCCTCAGCTGTCACTGGCGGGATTTGAACCCTTGGCTACAAATCCACTGACCGAAGCAGTGTGCTACCATACCCATGGCACATTGATACACCAAATCGTAATGCATGCCATGTAGGGCATGGGCTCTCACCCAAAATGTCCAGGGCGGTACCATGAATAGGTGAAGTTCTGTCTCAGGAGCAAAGAAAAAACAACAAACAACAGAAAGGCTCTGTAACCTATCCCTGTATCTCCCAGCTAACGGATCAAAAATACTCTGAAGAAGAGTCATTCGGGCTCGAAAAGTTAACTCTGTTTCTCTCTCCACAGATGCTGCCAGATCTGCTGAGCTTTTCCCAGCATTTTCTGTTTTTGTTTCAGATTTCCAGCATCCGCAGTATTTTGCTTTTATCAAAAATGATATATTGGCAGAACTGTGGGAGTAAACATGTTGTCCACATCATAGCACAAACAGAGAGAAAAACACAAAGACAGCCCTATATAAAAAAGAGGTTTGACAACATGCAACGGCACATATTGTCAGAAGGTGAATAACGCACTGCACTGGTATTACAAAATTAAACTGTGCCCTTGCACTGCAATGCTCTCTGATACTCTCCATAAATCACAGCCTTACTGTCCCCGTTCAGTCAGCCTGCCAGTTCCATTGCCAGTTGGAACCTGTTGATAAGATTGTCCTTTCCAGACTTCCTCATGCTCTAATAAACTCAGCTCTCCTGTTAAACTTATGGTAATCATTTACACCAACCATATAATACAACATTCTGAAGGGTGCTGCGTTTACCTCCAACTTATCTTGTCCTCCTCATTCATCCGCTCATATGATTGGAAGCAGAGAACCCACTTATACACACTGAAAGTTCAGTAACACACCATCAGTGTATCAAATGAACAATTAACATCACCAAGCATGGGTTAACCATTAAACGGTATAAATTTCATCACATTCCTGCTTCTCCGTAGCTCTGAAGAAGGGTCATACGGACTCAAATTGTCAACTCTGTTTCTCTCTCCGCAGGTGCTGTCAGACTTACTGAGTTTTTCCAGCATTTTCTGTTTTTGTTATGGGTTAACTATGGATTGATTCTGCCAACAGTTTGTGTTTCTTTCGATGTGACCCACAATGGTATTACACAGGGGTGCCTTGAAGGAATAAAGTGAGATAGAGAGTCACAGTGGTTCGGGGGGTTGGGGGGGGGGAATTCCAGAGCTTAAGGCCTAAACAACTGAAGGTCACTGGAGTGATTAAAATCTGGGAACTTCTCAGAAGGGCAAAATTAGTGGAGCACAGACACCTTGGAGAGTCGTGGGGGCTACAGGGTGAAAATAGGGATGGCCGAGGCCATGGAGGGATTTAAAAACAAGGGTGAGAGTTTTAAAATCAAGACATTGGGAGCCAATGTAGGTCAGTGAGCACAGGAGTGATCGGTGAACAAGGCTTGCTGCAAGCAAGGACACCAGCAGCAGAGTTTTGGGTGACCTCTGGTTTATGGAGTGTAGGATGTAGGAGCTCAGCCAGGACGAGGTGGAATAGTCAAGTGTAGAGGCAACAAAGAAACAACTACATTGACCCAGATTTTGCAGCCAGTGATGAACAAATGGCCTCCGGCTGTTCATTACATTCACATCTACCCACCTACTTCCTCAGGGCTTTTTTACTGGAACTTGCAAGGATTAGAACCCCAAAACAAGGATCTGGGGCCTGTCTGAACAGGGCAAGTAATTGTGTATCTCCTTAACCGATCAGACTGAAAAAATTTTACTGAGCAGCGTAGAGTCTGAACCAGCAAGTTTCAGTTTAAAATTAGTTCAATGCCAAATAATGTACCGAAAGCAAAATAAAGAGAGGGAAAGAAAGATGATATTAAGACAGAGATAAAAGAGACATAAAGAAAAACTTAAAACACATTGTATTTATATTTTTTACATCTCCCAGAACAACTAAACCTGAAGGAATGAGACTCCGCACTTATAAAAGTTAATTTTCAGTGCCAGAGAATGTGTTTGGCAGTTATTTTAAAGCTTATCAAATATAAATTATATTTGAATGGACAGTTGTTACATTTTATGACAAATTTAGTGGATATCTAACACTTAAGGACAGCACCTACACCTGTTCCATGAGTTTCAATACTGAGTATCTCAGGGAAATACCAGCATAGTGAAGTTTCTGGACGAGTAACTTTCTGATTTCCGTGTTTAACTGTGCGTGTATGGTTGCCAGACATTGCTGAACAATTAACTCCTTGATAACAATGAGTGCTGATAGCCTCATAGCTACTCCTGTCACAAAATGTGGACCAATGTCACATGTTGTCATGTTAGAAAACAGATCATATAGCCTTGCGAGAACATATGGCTTTTCACAGAGATGTTGGTCTGCGCAACCTGAGGTTAAAAGCACACATCTTCAAAAATATTTAATCTAGATGTATTAATGTTTGGTCACTGGTGCTGCATTCTACACTGCTCTAATGTTTGTGTGTCAAGAACAGAGGCAATGCCAGATTACTATTTGCAGCAGATCAGTAAATATTCGCTCGCTTCTAATTGACAAGGTGGGCAGGTCTTCTTCCAAGGTCTGGGTGTTTTTATTCCCTCCCTCCCCATTTGCCAGTGCCTGAGGATACAGTATGTTTGCCCATTTCCCTGCCAAGACCAGCCTCTCAAATATGGCAGTCCAGTTCATTTGAATGCGTTCCAGACCAAAGTACTTACAAGAGTAGCCATAACCCTTTTATCACACATTAGACGACCTTAAAAATAAAGTCTGCATCACTTAATCCCAGAAAGATCAAGTAATGACATGTTTGGTCCTGATCACTGATAAGAGTTTAATGTCAAGCTTGTAGATTTAATTCTATCGCTTTCATTACAGCGAACAGAAAAAAGACATTTTAAGTTTTGACTTATTCTAGGAGTTAAAATGTAGTTACATAAACTAAAAGATTCAAATACAGACCTGATCGGCTGGTTTAGAAACATTTTCTATAACACAGTTGCCACAAGTGTTTAACAAATAACATTACTGATCTGGAAAAACTCAGCAGGTCTGGCAGCATCTGCGGAGAGGAACACAGTTAACGTTTCGAGTCCGATGGACTCGAAACGTTAACTGTGTTCCTCTCCGCAGATGCTGCCAGACCTGCTGAGTTTTTCCAGGTATTTTTATTTTTGTTTTGGATTTCCAGCATCCGCAGTTTTTTTGCTTTTAACATTACTGATCTAATGGATATGGAATGCAGCCAACTAATGCCATTTCTTATGTCAGGGTATTATGTCAATGCAAAACGTAAGCTTATTCTGGTATAAGCACATTCTACTCTGGGACTTCAGCACGCAATTTAAGACAGCACTTCAGTGTAGTGTTGAGGGACTGTGGCATTGTTAGAGGTGTCATTCTTCAGGTAAACCGAGGCCTCAATCTGGTGGCTATGAAAGAAGGGTGGTGTGGCACTACTGAAAGAGCAGGGCGTTCTTCTGGTCTTCTGGCCAATGTTTCTCTCTCAACCAAGATCCCCTCGCCCAGCTCAAAACAGATGAACTCCTCGCTTTATCTCACCACTGGGATCCGGACACAAAGCAACTGCAATATTACAACAGCACGAACACTTGGAGAGCCATTTGTGTGCGACAGGGTGAGCTGTCCTGCCAGAGATGTGATAAGGTGCTAGAGCTAGGCAAGTCTTTCGTTCTCCGACTGGTAGCTGGGAGGATATAATGGAAATATAAAATGCTGCGTAATATACAAAGAATAACCCGTCTAAAAGGGCTGCAGTATTTTCCCCCCTTGTCCTAGAGTAAAACGTGGGGCTGGATTTTCAAGGTCCCAAACCAGACCAAAATGTAAGTGGGGCTGGGAAAAGGTGGCGGCCAGGTCACTGATCCAGAAATCCTGTCTCCATTCCTGGCGCCGGCTAATTTCACTGGCAGGGGCGGGGGGTGGGGGTGGGGGGTGGGGGAGGGGCGGGTTGTGACCCCCGGCTGGTTAAAGTTGTCGGCGCCGTTTTAAAGATGGCCGCTTCGCATGCCCACGATTTTCTCGAAGGCAGTCACAATTGGGGAGGCCTCCCGATTTTCATCGGATAAGTGAGGTTGCGACCCGCGAGCTGGAGTGTTTCCTGCTTTACAGCTCATCAGGAAATGCTGCAATCTGAGGTGTCTCCGTGTCACCCACAGTCAGAGCTGGCAGGGGGAGTGTTTCCTTCCCAGTGACTTATTCGGCCAACATTTTTGTTATTTTGACAGTTCTATGGGCATTCGAAGGGATTGCAATGTATTATTATAGGGTCAAAAGTGAACACTTAGGAGAGCACATGACAGGGGTGAGGGGGTGTATGAGGGTGGGTATAGGGGGTGAGGGGGTAAGGGAATTGAGGGTGGATATGGGGGGTGGGGTGAAGAGGTGGGGTTGTGGGGGAGCCATAAAACTGATCTGGATTGATTTATTTATTGTCCTGAGCTGCCAATGTTCTCATCCATGAAGAATTGCCTTGAAACCAGGCTGCGGGAGCATTGGCCCGCCTCTATCTCTGGGCCCGTTTCTGCCTCTGGAAGTGGCGGGGCCCTCCTCCAGCCCATGTCCACTTCCCTGGATGAAAATAGGGCAACGGGCTCCTCCAGACGGAAACGGGGTCAGAAAAATTCCCATCTCCCAATGCCTGTCTCAACCATGAAAACCTGGGCGATGAAGCCTCATTGAGTGATGTTACATTTAACGTCTCAATCCAATCAGAGAGCAGGTAAATAAGAAGCTGGAGTATTGTGTCCAAATCCAGGCACTGCAGTTTTGGAATCCCAACGGATTTGTTGTATGTCTATCATCTTATGTAGGGGCAAAGATGCCGAAAACAATGTCACATTAGGTAGGATGTGAAGGCTTTAGACAGGGTCCAAAAAAAGATTTACCAGAATAGTTCCAGGGATGAGGGATTTCAGTTACGTGGTAGTTTGGAGAAGCTGGGGTTGAAGGCTGGGAGGAGATTTGATAGTGTTCAAAATCAGGAGGAATCTGGGCAGAGTAGGTAAGGAGAAACTGTTCCCACTGGCAGAAGGGTTGAGAACCAGAGGACAGAAGACTTAAGGTGATTGACAAAGGAACCAATGGCAACATGAGGGAAAACTTTTTTAGGCAGTGAGTGGAAAGGATTTCGAATGCACTGCCTGAGAGTGTGATAGAGGGAGAGTCAACCTCGGCTTTCAAAAAGGAATTGGATAAGCACCTGAAGGGGATAGAAAAATGCAAGGCTCCCGGGAAAGGGCATTAGAATAGGACTGACTGAGTTGCTCTTACAGAGAGCTGGCATTGGCATGATGTACCGAATGGTCTCCTTCTGTGCTATAACCATTCTATGATTCTGTCTGTTGTCACAATGACGTGGCGTGTGTATGTGTGATATTAATCTTTAATTTCATCGGTTAATCAAATATATGTTAAGCTGCTTTAAAAGGACTTTTAAAAAGCAAGCACAGACACCAGTTTAAGATGGCTGCCACAGGTCATCTGGTATTACAAGTTGATCAGTTTCTGGAAATTTCCAAGGTGAATTACAATTAAGACATGCTAAGACAACCTCCTATGGAATTTCACCACTTGCTGGTGTCAATAATTACTTCAATGATTTACTGAAACTGTGCTGGGTCTCACCATTTGCATTTCTATACCTTTCAAGAGGAGACAGAAAGTCTACTGGAACAATGGCTATATGTGTGTCCTTCCTATCTCATCATGACGAAGGATGGATCATTCAGGAGTTAATGGCTGGGGCGTTAAAGAAATTAATCACCGAGACCATAACAATAACCAAGATCTACCCAGACATGAGCTAATCAATTACCTTCTGAAATCATTATGGGTAGAGAGGTCATGTGACCAGAATAATCATTTTTGAAATGTCTTTTGGTATAACACCCAAGCTGCTTATAACAGGGGTCAGAAAGAAATCTGCCAAGAGAGTAGTGACACCAGCTTTCTCTCCCCTCTCTCTCAAGTTCAAGACCCTATCTCTTTACAGTTTGAAGTCCATCTCAGAGATAGAGAATTTTCAAATGAAAGGAACATCAGGTACAAAAATCATCAATTTTTGGAAAAGACAGATTACATTTAAAAAAGAGACAGTATCCAAAAATTGTATTTTACACTGGCTTCAACTCCACTGGAATTTCAAGACCACGATGGAAAAATGATGCTTCAGCTATGGACACTAGTGAAGGACTCATAAACAGTGAACCATCTATTTTTTGCCTTTTATCATTAAATTTTAATTTGGCCAAAAAGTTACCTCCTGCTGTATAAGTTGTTATTTCACATGCTTGTGTTTGTGTGTGTTGCAGAACTCAGGATGTGGGTTTACCTTTTTTTACTATCTTTAAATCTTTACCTGGGTAGGTTTTTAGCTCAATAAAAACTACACCCTTTGTGTTTAAACTCAAGAAATCCTGTCAGGTTGGTTTCTTTGCAATCGACGTGTAAATGGTTAAGCATAGACATTGAATTAATATCTCATTCTTATAAATTAAAACACTGTTATGATCAATCAAGGAGATAGAAAGAAAGGGCAGTCCTGACACAGTTTGGGTCCACAATCCTCAGCTTAAAGCTCCAAGATAATCTATATATGATGTGAATACTACAACTTGCTTATGACAGGGAAAGTTTATAATGGGATGGCTGGTTTGACCATCCGTTCAAAGGCCTCCCAAGATGCCGAGTGGAGAGACGAGGTGCCTTCCCCCAACAGCTCTTAGTGGGCAGGTTGGTGTGTTGTGTTCCATGGTCTGGGACGCGTGGCCACAATTGGACTTTGAGTTGTCCCTCATCTTCCACCTATGGAACACGTGGTCCCTTTGTGTGTGTTGGTTCATTGAGAATTTGTTAACGTCATCATGAAGCACCTAAAAGTGACCACCTGGCCTGAAAGGCATGAAAGCGCCCAATACCCCATGTGGCAGTAGGAGTGATGTACACCTTTATTCAGGGCAGAAGGCAAAACTGAGCCCAGTGCAACTGAAGTGTTGAGGAAAATCACTGCATTCATGATATCATTTTTCTATACACTTCTAAAACAATTTTGCTGGAGGCGCTCAGTTTCACAAAGGCAGCCTGGTTCCTGCCAGTGCAGCAATGTGCTCACAGCAAGTGGTGCATTTTTCTGCCAACGTTCTTCGTGTTCCACAGAGAGGATCATGCTGAGTGCAAGCAGCTTCACTGTAGAAAGGTTACGAAGACTGTAAAAAATACTTGGGACACATCTCCATCTTAACGCGGAGGCCCATTACTTCTATCGTTGTTATTGTAAAGTGTAAAAAGTGATATGAAACCCGAATAGGATTGAGAGAAGACACATGGTCCGAACGCACTCATCTTTTATAATCCAGTCCCAGCCAGGCTGAGTCGGCCTCTTCTGATCACTGCCCATCCATCAACCAACATCACTAACATAAGGTAACTGGTTATTTAAGAACATGGGAACAGGAAGAGGCCAATTAGCCACTTGAGCCTGTTCCACCATTCAATAAGATTATGGCTGATCTGCAGCCCACTTTTTCCCCTTAACACCTTTGATAGAGTTTTGTTAACCAATCTCAGGTTTAAAAATACCAATTGATCTAGCATCAATTACTACTTGTACAATAGATTATAAAAGCAAAAAAAAAGCCTTGCGCCTTTCATAACCACAAGAGGTTTGAAAGCTTTGCAGTCAATGCAGTACTTTTTGAAGTGTACTGACTGTCACAATGTAGGAAACACAGCAGCCAATTTGCACACAGCAAACTCCTGTGAAAAGAACATGACAATGACCAGATAATCTGTTTTTGTGACGTTGATTTAGGAATAAATATGGGCCAAGACAGCTGCTCTTCTTCAAAATAGCATCATGGGGTCTTTCAGGTTCCTCTGAGACAGAAGACAAGGCTTCAATTTAACATCTCATCCGAAAGACAGCAGCTCCAACAGTGCAACACTCCCTCAGCACTGCACTAGGGCACCAGCCTTGATTTTTGAGCTCAAGTCCTTGAGTGGAACTTGAACCCACAACTCTCTGATACAGAGGTAAGAACTCTACCAACTGAGCCATGGCACCTGACCAACACAATTTCCTACATAATAAAGCAACTGCATTTCAAAAGTAATTCATGACTGTGACATACATTGGACATTCTGAGGACAGGAAAGGTGCTATACAAATATAAAACTTTTCTTAACATGCTGTGAGAGGTTTAGAGTCGATAGATGAAGCGTGACTTACTTTATTATTTATTGGCCATTATACACATGCAGCTTTGACCGATAGCAGTTGACTGTGGACAGCTGACATTGGCATTTCCTAATAACAGGCAAGGGAGTTAGAAAGCAGCAGGACTGAATTTTACATATTGGTTTGGGCATGCAGAGTTACATCGATTTGATGAAACGTTGTGGGGAGTTTGGGGGGGGTTTTGACAAGAATTTGGACCTCTGCAGACCTTATTATCGCTGAGCTTTTTCCCATTTCAGACAAGAACTGTATAATTAATGTTTTTAATGCTTGAGAGAATGTTTGAAATATGCTTTTGTTTCCAGACAGATCTATGTATTTAATATTGCCCTGGGTATGAGACGCTGACAGGAGAAATCACCACAGCTGCTCTTTAGTTCTCCAAGCTGATATTGTTTTTGCTGGGGTTTGCAATTTGCTTATTACCATTTGAGCTGATTTCCTCATCATTCAAAGTTCATTCATGTTATATCTTATTGTAACGTGTAATTAAATTATAATCCTTCATGGGACAAAATCATCCTGAAGGGTATTAGTGCAACAAATGATTTTGTGCATTTCTACAAGCTTCCTTTGTCTGCTATTTTAAAAAGAACCATTAACCTGCCGAACGGAAGATAAAAGACTTTCATGCAAAGGTGTTAAGCCTTTGCAAGCTTTTCTTCCTTGTTAAATTCACAAGTTCTTGAAACACATGCTTTTCATCGCCAGATTACTGCATCTTAATTGACCTCATCCTCTACCCTGCTCTTTTCAACATTGTACAAGAGACCCAGCCTTGCACCAAGGTTTCTCTTTTTTTCCTACAAGTGCTTATTCCAAATTGTGGGTTGGGAGTTTATACTCTCTCAGACAACGCCTCAATTCTAAAATTCTCAACAAAAACAGAATTACCTGGAAAAACTCAGCAGGTCTGGCAGCATCGGTGGAGAAGAAAACAGTTGACGTTTCGAGTCCTCATGACCCTTCGGCAGAACTGAATTCTCACCCTTGTTTTCAAATTCCTCAATGCCCCCCACCACTTCCTATCTCTAAAACCTCCTTTATCCCACTGAGGTGTCTGCACTCTTCTCATTCTGTCCTCTGGACTGTTCCTAACTTTAATCGCTCCACCATTGGTGGTTGTGCCTCCAGCTACCTGGATCCTAAGCTCTGAATTTCCTCTTTAAACCTCTCCACCTCTCTCTCCTCTTTTAAGATGCTCCTTCAAACGTATCTTCTTGGTCATATTGCTCCTATGTAGTGCACTGGGGCATTTTACAACAACAGTAACTTATATTTAGATAGCACCTTTAACAATAAAATGTCCCAAAGTCTTTCACATAAATATTATAACACAAAATATGACACTGAACCACATAAGGAGATATTAAGTCAGATGACCAATAACATGGTCACAGAGATAGGTTTTAAGGAGTGTCTTAAAGGAGGAAAGAGAAGTGGAGGGGCGGAGAGGTGTAGGGAGGGAATTCCAGAGCTTAGGGCCTAGGCAACTGAAGGCACGTTTGGCAATAAAGACTCTGCAAAGGGTAGTTAAAGATAGGTTAAGCGAGTGGGCAAAAATTTGGCAAATGGAGTATAATGTGGGAAAATGTAAACTTGTTCACTTTGACAGGAAAAACAGAAAAACAGTATATTATTTAAATGGAGGGAGACTGCAGAACTCTACAGTACAGAGCGATCTGGGTCTCCTGGTGCATGTATCACACAAAATTAGTATGCAGGGTGCAGCAAGTGATTAGGAAGACAAATGTTTATTGCAAGGGGAATGGAATATAAAAGTAGGGAAGTGTTGCTGTAGCTGTACAAGGCCTTAGACCACATCTGGAGTACTATGTACAGTTTTGGTCTCCTTACTTCAAAAAGAATATAATTGCATTAGAGGCAGTTCAGAGTAGGTTCACTCAATTAATTTCTGGGATGAAGGGGTTATCTTGTGAGGAAAGGTTAAGAATTTGGACCTGTACCCATTAGAGTTCAGAAGGGTGAGCGGTGATCTTATGAAACATATAAGGTCCTGAGGGGACTTGACAGGGTAGATGCTGAGAGGATGTTTCCCTTTGTGGGGGAGTCTAGAACTAGGGGTCTACTATTTATGACTGAGATGAGGAGATTTTATTTCTCTTAAGGGGTCATTAGCCTGTGGAATTCTCTATCCCAGAGAGCAGTGGAGGCTGGGGCATTTAATTTATTCAAGGCAGAGTTTTTTGATAAACTAGGGGGTCAAGAGTTACGGGGGGAGCAGATGGCAAAGTGGAGCTGAGGCCACAATCAGATCAGCCATGACCTTACCTATTACTGGAGCAGGCTTGAGGGGCCTACTCTTGCTCCTGATTCTTGTGTTCCCAGATCTTCCTGTGCTGTGTGCAAGGTTGTATTGGGCTACTTTAAATATTAAGTGAGGTATTACCTCATTGAAAATAGCAACCAAAAAATCATTGCGTGTACTGAGAAAATTCAACAACAACTTGTATTTATATAGAGCCTTAAGTGTGGTAAAAGATCCCCAAGGCACTTCACAGGAGCATTATCAAACAAAGTTTGACACCAAACCACAAAGGTGATATTAGGTCAGGTGACCTAAAGCTTGGTCAAAGAGGCAGGTTCTAAGAAATGTCTTATGGGAAGAAAGAGTGGTAGAGAGATTTAGGAAGGGAATCCCTGAGCCAAAGGCCTTGGCAGTTGAAGGCATGGCCGTCAATGGTGAAACGATTAAAATCAGGGTTAAGAGGCCACAAAGTGAGGGGTACAGAGATCTTGGAGGGTTGTAGACCCGTACACCCCTTACAGATAGACACACAAGCACAATCACCTCCAGGTGTCCATAATGGAATGAATCAATGGATTTCCACATTGGTGAGTGAAAAGGTTTTAAAAGATTAAAAAGTAAAATGGTGTCATGAAAATATAATAATTTTCATAATATTATTGTGATTTATTGTAAAGGTAGGTTAATAGTGGGGTTTGGATTAGTTTCTCTGTGTGGATGTGTGTGTGTGGGGGGGATTTAATTGAATTGGGGGCAGCTGATCTGGAGCATTTGAGTTATCAAAAGGAAGCTAGATTTGAAATGCTAAATATGTAAACATGGCTGAAGTTTTAGAATGTAAGGTATGAGGAACATTTGCATTTTTAGATAAATTACATTAGTTTGAATTTCAAAGAGATGGCAAGATGTTACATCTAGCCATAAGAAGCTAAGCCAAACCGTGTGTTTATTTTTCCCAAAAGTTACTTGTAATATGAGTACTATGAAAGATTTATATTATGAGAAAAGTAAAGTTGCAAAGACATATTGAAACAATGGAATTTACATTAAAAAGGGAGAAATATGTATAAAAGAGATGAGGTTATATGTAAGGGGGAAGGCATTCTAAGATGTAAGTGTGAAACACCTCCAGCCCCTATGCAACAAGTTGCTGACTATAGGAACTGAAGCTAAGAAAATTCACTGTGAATATCACTGTCCAGGGTATTGTGTGCTTTGCCTGGGTGTGTTGAAATTTATTTGTTTTTACTGTTGCCCTCACAGAGGTGTGACTGGGAGCCAGATTAATTAGGGGAGTTAGGGTTTATTATAATAGTAATTTTGTAGACCTATGTATGGGTTAGATTTCTAATGTACTGCCTGGGGGTTAATCTGGCAATCCGGATTTGTGGCCCAATTTTCAATCCCATTGATTCCGTTGTTTCGGTAATGAGTGGCCCAATCAACAAACTCTTACATCTGGAAAGTCAGAAATTTCCACCTGTGTTTTGGTGATGGGTTTGCCTAAAAATTCTTACATTTACCGGGTCAGCTCTGTGCTTACAGCATTTCCTGTTTTTACTTCTGATTTCTAAAGTTTGTAGAACTTATTACATTTCTAGCTGAATGCTCTCAAAAAGAGAAAGGTCTGCATTTATATAGCACCTTTCACAACCTCAGGACACCTCACAGTGCTGTGCAGCCAATGAAATACTTTTAAAGCGGAGTCACTGTTATGATGTGGGCAACACGGCAGCCAATGTGCTCACAGGAAGGTGATGATGGGCAGGTAATCTGTTTTAGTGGTCAAGGGATACCTACTGGCCAGGACAGCAGGAAGAACTCCCCTGCCCTTCTTCAAAACAGTGCCATGAGTTCTTTAATATCCATCCATGAGAGTAGATGGGACCTCATTTAAACATCCCATCCAAAATACAGCATCTGAACAGTGCCGCATTTTCTCAATGCTACACTGTCAGCCTGGACGCTTGTGCTCAAGTCACTGGAGTTGGACTTGAACCCATGGCCTGCTATCTATAAGATAAGAGAATGACCCACTGAACCACAGAGACTTGGGTGGAGGCTAGGGGTAATTGTAGATGTATTTTTTATTCATTCATGGCATATGGGCTTCGCTGGCTGGGCCTGCATTTATTGTCCATCCCTAGTTGCTAGTTGAGAAGGTGGTGGTGAACTGCCTTCTTGAACTGCTGAAGTCCATGTGCTGTAGGTACATCCACGGCGCTGTTAGGCAGGGATTTCCAGGATTTTGACCCAGTTACAGTGAAGGAACCGGTGACATATTGCTCCAAGTCAGGATGATGAGTGACTTGGAGGGGAACTTGCAGGTGGTGGTATTCTTATCTATCTGCTACCCATATCCTTCTTGACGGTAGTGGTTGTGGGTTTGGGAGGTGCTGTCTAAGGAGCCTTGTGAGTTCCTGCAGTGCATCTTGTAGATGGTACACACTGCTGCTACCGTCCATTGGTGGTGGAGGGAGTGAATGTTTGTAGATGTGGTTTCAATCAAGTGGGCTGCTTTCTCCTGGACAGTGTCAAGCTTCTTGAGTGTTGTGGGAGCTGAACTAATCCAGCCAAGTGGGAAGTGAGTATTCCATCAAACTCCTGACTTATGCCTTGTAGATGGTGGACAGGCTGTGGGGAGTCAGGTGGTGAATTAGTCATTGTAGGATTCCTAGCCTCTGACCTGCTATACAAAGTGTAAACAAGCTACTGCAATACTGAGCTCCAGTCAAGCAGCATGACATCACAGCTTTGGCAGTGGCTCCCCCACAGATTAAGCTCCTGATAACATAGATTTTGATCAGGAAGACACTTTGATCGATTTATTAGTCTTTGCAACACAAGGATGGAGGCCAGTCAGTTTGCCACATGACAGCAAAAAAGGGGACGCCTCACACTTTCTGGGGAAACTGGTGGAGGCTACCTAACAACAACAGAACTTACATTTATAAAACACATTAAATGTAGTGAAATGTCACACAAGACGCATAAGAAAAGCAAAATCAATCAAAACACCAGCCAGAGAAGGATATATCGACCAAATGCTCAATCAAAGACGTAGATTTAAGGAGCATCTTAAAGAGAGACGGAGAGACAGAGAGGTTTCTAATATATATTTATAAAATATATATAACATAATCCCAGAGTATGTGTAGTGTGTGGGTTTCTGGAAAATTTTTACAAAACAGAGGTTACTAGGATTTAATCAAAATTTTAACAACTCTTAAGTATTACAAACCATGTCTGGAATCTTAATCCACTTTGAAAAATATTTTAATTAAAGCAAGGCCCCCATTAATACAGATTTTATTTCAATTTAAAATGTTAATTAAATGTTAAACTAAAGGTGTTAAAAATGATCTCAAAGTCCCTCACTAATACCATGTTTTACTCCACTTTGAGCCTGCTTCTTCAGCAGGTTAGTATTTTAATCATTTCAGTCACCAATTCCTCAGCAGGAAGGTGTTTCAAACTAGCTCTCAGGCTGCTTACAGCACAAACCTTTCCAAAGAATTATTCATGTTAGCTAGCCCACTTACATTCTGCTGAATCTTTAATCCAGCTTCGGCACTTTGCTGATTCCTTCAGCTGCCTAGACCCTAAGCCAGAGCTTCCCAAACTTTTTCCCCCACCGTAACCTCATTTTAATGTTGGAAACGTAGTGTGACTCCAGAGTGAGAGTGGCACACAGGGGCTGGAAGCTGTGAGAGCAAGGCGGTGGGGGGGAATGGAGTGAGCTCTGAGAGTAGGGGGAGGGTAGCTGGAGAGCATGCTGCAATGTTTTCTCCCCCTACCATTTGACAATCGAGCCACAGCTCATTTCCTTAGGTCACGCCTACTGAACCATGGCAAGAAAATAATCCTCCATGGGACCATTGCTGCCTCAGAGGGGAAGGATCTCATGACCCCAGTTGCTGGCACCGTGACCCCACTGGGGTTGTGACCCACAGTTTGGGAACTCCTGCCCTCTGCTCTGAAATTCTCTCCCTAGGCCTCTCCACCGCACCAACTCACTTTCCTGCATTAAGATGCTCCTTATCCTTTTCATCAACCTTTTAGTCCTCTACCCTAACATCTCCTCCTGTGGCTCGCTGTCAAATTTTGAGAACGTTCCTGTGGACATGGGAACACTGTCTCTATAAAAATCCTGGGAACTCCCACCCTAACAGCACTGTGGATGTACCTACACCACACAGACTGCAGCGGTTCAAGAAGGTGGCTCACCACCACCTTCTCAAGGGCAATTTGGGATGGGCAATAAATGCGACGCTCACATTCCACAAATAAACAAAAATGTAGACAATTTAGCTTGTTCCACAAGTCAGTGAGAATAAAAATAAAATAACTTTACAAGGCTTTATGTCTTATTCCAGAACAAGGGGAAAACAATGCAGCCAATTTTAACAGGGTACTGTTTGTATAGCCACAGAATCAATTTCTGTTAATTCAGGTCCATTCTATAAACTAGATATTGTGGACCTTTCCACAGCTAAAATGGACCTGCTATTTTTATTAGGCGTTTATTAACACATCCTCATTTGTAATACTGATTTAAGAATATTAATGTTGGTGACTTTGTTATCAACTGGTCCAAATTAAGGTGAATGACTTGTTTACATTTGAGTGCCAGAACTGCTAGAAATTCCATACGCTGAAATACATTGATAAAGCTGAGACATATTGTTCACGGGCTTTCAATATAGTCACAGTGGCAATGTGATTTCTCCATGTTGTCTCCATGACAATTTCACACAACAGTGTTATTGCAAACACGTTACACACTCACGTCACCCTGCTGGAAATGTATGATCGTGTTGCAAGGCGGGGTGGTGAACAATAACAGTAGCATTCTTCTCATAATATATCAGGACTACACAAAACAATCGGTGATGCAGAGTTTCACATCCTTTCAAATTACTCCACCGAACCTCCTACTTGCTACAATTCCAAATATGCAATGGTTTGGTCAACCCATCTCCTCCATGTTGAATTATAAAATGGGGGGAAAGACTTTCATTTATATGGCCACATTTCATTTTCACAACCACAGGATGTCTCAAGGTGCTTTAAAGTCCACAAAACACTTTGGAAGTGTCACCACTGTTGTAAAGTGGGAAACACAGCAAACTCCCACAAACAGCAATGTGATGGTGACCAGGTAGTCTGTTTTAATGATGTGGGTTGGGGGATAAATATTGACCAGGACACCAGGGAGAATTCCCCTGCTCTCCTTCAAAATGGTGCTACTGTTGGGGTGGGGGTGCACACTGGAACTCGACTTAGCATTTTATCCCAAAGATAGCATGCCTGGCAGTGCAGCACTCCCTCAGTACTGTACTTGAGTTCCCTTCTGTTCTCACAGGCACGCTACTAACAGCAGTAACAAACAAACATGAGAGAAAACACTAGACAAAATTTCCCTATCTTAGCCCATGTATGTTAAGGCCACTTTTTACTATAAATTAGCAAGGGGCAGGCATTGAACCTGGGAACATTGTGGTGCATTTGGCTCAGTTGACCTACATGCTGTATTTACCACTGAATCATTGGAACCTCAACACAACCTGTTAGCATTATAAATGGTCTTAAATTATACAAACAAATCACTAAGTGCCAAATAATGGTGATTCATTACAATTCTAAAGTCTAGTTTAACCTTTACTTTTTCCTCTTAACCAAGTAAAGCCACACTTTATTAATGCCTACCCAAACAGGTCAGTCTGTAGCACGATTTGTGATAGGAAAATCTTTCCAGGATTTCTGTTAAAATGATTGTGAGGTGAAGCAGGGCAGTCTTTGGTATTCCACAAATTGAGCCATCAAATAGAATGTAAACTTGAATTATTAGTTCCCATATCTTGACCAAGTTTGGCCAAAGCAGCTAATGGCAATTTAACATTTACCTATAAAAAGGAAGGGGCAAAATCATTAAAAGGGCAGCTCAACTTGTCCTGATCTCATAGAGTTCATTTTGACCAAATTAGTCAGGAAGTGGTATATGTCATGGAGAAAGAAGGGAGCATTGAAGCACCAAGAACTATTTGAAGAAGGGCAGGGGAGTTTCCTCGTCTCCAGGCCAATATTTAACCCTCAACCAACATCAGTAAAACCAATTAAATGGACTTTATTTCACTGCTGTTTGTGGGATCTTGCCATGCATAAATTGGCTGCCCCATTTCCTACCTTACAATAGCAACTACACTTCAAAGGTACTTTAATGGCTGCATGAAAGGTACTATATAAATGCAAGTTCTTTTCCTTCTTTGATGACCCCATAGTGACCCCAATGGTGAGAGTCTTACAAAGCAGATCCTCATTATTACCAAATTCCCCAAAGTCTCAAAAGTTTCATTGCTGTGGTGAGGCTACAGGTAGAGCCTCGAATGAAGACACCTGTTGCATCTTATGCTGACCTTGGGGAGTATGTGGCAGAGGGGCAGTTAAAGGCAAAAAACAAGGAAACCTACTCTCCAGTTTTAATTAAAGTAGAAAGATAGAAGAACTACCTTTGAGTATCAATGTCCTGAACTGCGCGATAACAAGCTGTTAGTATACACCCGTAATTCCCCCAGAAGACGAGGTGCTGATTGGAGGCTTGGGAACAATTGGTGTTCACTAACTCCAGAGCTTGTTCCCCAAGGGCTTCAACAGAAACTTGAAAACCATTAGCCTGCCTTTCACCTTGGGTAAGGTAAAGGACATGGGCATTTTAAAATGTCACAAAATGCATAAAAAGGACAGAAAGTTGACAAAAATTCCAGACAATACAAAACATCAGAAACATAAGAACTAGAGCAGCAGTAAAATATATTGACTCTTGAGCCTGCTCTGCCATTCAGTAAGAACATGGCTGATCCTCAATCTCAATTCCACTTTTCTGCCCGATCCCCACATCCCTTGATTTCCCTATCAATCTCAGCTTTGAATATATTCAATGTCGGAATGTCCACGGCTATCCGAAGCAAAGAATTCCAATGACTCACAATTCTCTGGGCGAAGACATTTCTTCTCATCTCAGTCCTGAAATGGCCATCTACTTCTCCCATTACTGTGACCCCTAATTCTAGACTCTCCAGCCAGGGGAAACAGTCTCTCAGCATCTACCCTGTCAATCCCTCGCAGCACTTTACATGTTCCGATGAGATTACCTCTCGTTCTTAAAAACTCCAAAGAGTATAGGTCCAATCTACTCAATGTTTCCTCATAGGACAGCTCTCTCATCCCAGGAATCAATCTGGTGTACCTTCGCTGTACCCCATCAAAGGTAAATGTAGTCTTCCTTAGGTATGAGACCAAAACTGCACACATTACTTTAGGTGTGGTCTCACCAAAGCCATGTACAACTGCTGCACTCTTGGGCACCAAACCCCCCCCAACCCCCCTTGTAACGCGGCAGTTCAGTGTTATATCACCGTGACACAGGAAGCAGCTCTTTCCTCTTCTATTTGATTAAAACCTTTGTCCAGACGCATCGTAAATTAATAAAATGCTTATTTTCACTGGAGAGCCGATAACCAGCCCTGCAAAATAATTACATGAAAGCTGTGTTCTAGCCTGAAAAAAAAGAAATAATCTCGCAGTACAATTTATAAAGGAAAATATAGTTACCTAAACAAAAGGGAATTAATTAAACCATTCGTGGCCAGGTGTGGTACAGATTAAATGAAATATGAGCTTTTTAAATTCATTGTCTGTTTTGTTATATAATGTCACAGCAGTGTGGAAGATGTACTTCCAAAGGGTTCTGTTTTGCAATAATACTAAAGCAAAAACGTTGGGTTTTGCACAACAAAGAGACAAAAATAATTACAACACTAGTCACGCTATAGTAAATGCTTGACTGCAGGAGATTGAACTCTGGTGCTGGAAGACATTTGTTTACAATTAGTTGCATGTGATGTATCCATTGGTCAAGTGCACCAAAAAACAGTGTACGCCTTGCCTCCAATTTCCTGTTATGCCGTTAGCCACCATGCTAACTGGAACAACTTGGAAAATTGTCCATTCTGCAGGCAAATTCTTTGGGAATCATGAGGGTTACTAAGTTGATAATGGATCAAATGGCAGGCTCTGGAGTGTATGGGTGAATGATGTGATGGAGTGTGGGCAGACATCCCAATGGGGCTAATACACCTGTACAGAGTCTGAAAAACACGGGGTGTGCTGGTCACCAGCTAGCAGAGAGGGTGGCAGGTAGAGAGAGATGAAGTCACATCTCGTCCTTCACGCATGACACATGTATACCTTTCATTCAAAACTCCACAGGAGCAACCTGTTCTCCAACACTCTGTTACCCACATTCTGCTATACACTGTGTATCCCCAAGCCAACCCGCCAACCATAACAGAGTGGCAGCGCCTCCATCAGAGGCACTAAATCACTCAGTGATTTTTCTGCTTACCTCCAGGGTCAAAGTCAGTGGCAACAGTGAATGCATGCCACTCATTGCCAGATCCATCGTTTCGAGTTTGGCCAGAGCTCCGCGTCTACGATCTGTTTGTACAGGCCAGTAAGGTGATTTGGTCATTACTGGGTATTCTACAAAGGTGGCCCCAGTCAGATTGTCAAGCTCACACATGTGACTCTGTAGTAAATGCCAGCGACCCTATTATTAATGACATGCTTGCAAATGTGGGATGGGAAGAAGAGCAGAGCACTCCATCTTAAATGACCTTAGGCTTAGACTAGATTTGTTGTTATATTGATTGATGTTAATGAGCACATGTTAATGATGTGAAGTAGGCTCTATCACACTCGAGGTAGAAATTAGGGATGTTAACTGTAGGAATGCATAATGTGTTTGTGTCAAATCCCCCTATCAGCTACATTAAGGGTGACATCAACCTATTTATTTCTTTTGTACAAGCACATTAAGTATCTCTGTGATAATGTCACTGGCAGTAATTTCTGCTCTTATGTTCAGTACAAGTTGCCAAATAGTGCTTTACATTTTAGCAATCAGTGTGAAAGCACCTGGAGGGGGTAGTGTCACATCACTCTGGTATCACACAGGGCTGAAGCTCATGTGAAGCCAAATTTTAAAGAAACTGCAAATGTTAGTAAAAGGCCAACTTTCAAACCCAGTGAGTGGAGCATACGCGCACAGAATCTGACTTCCCCTGAGAAGAAAGCAACATGTGGCATGAGCTTGAATATAATGCGGATTCACCAGCTTCACATTTCACTGAGCCATACAGAATAAATAAATATACATGGTTACTGCATTTGCAAAGAAACAGCATGCAGAATCCTTATATGTTGCTTGGTGAAACAACGTACACCCTAAATGGTTGCAACGTCAATCAGAAAGCTCTGTAAAGTAGTGTCAAATAGTCAATTCGTAGAACAGAACTTGAATTTTGCTGAAAAAAAGAGACATGTTAAAGCTTTTTGTAGTGAAGGCTGCTGCACAATCACGTGTTTCTCGAATTGTTTTTGACTGCACTTTAACCACTTTCCTGCCAGGTTTTACTGTTTTCAGTTTTTGTCAAAATTTAGGAATCCCCGGGGTGTCCTGGCTAATATTTATCCTTCAGTGGAACTCTATAAAACATTAGTTAGGCCACAACTTGAGCACTGTGTGCAGTTCTGGCCACCTCATTACAGAAAGGATGTAATTGCATTAAGAGAGGGTGCAGAGGAGATTTACGAGGATGTTGCCTGGATTGGAAAATTGCAGCTATGAGGAAAAGATTGGAGAGGCTGGGGTTGTTCTCCTTGGAACAGAGGAGGCTGAAGGGAAATTTGAGTGAGATGTACAGAATTGTGAGGGGCCTGGATAGAGTGGATGGGAAGGGCCTATTCACTTTAGCAGAGAGGTCAGTGACTAGGAGGCATAGATTTAAAGTGATTGGCAGAAAGATGAGAGGGGATGAGGAAAAAATGTTTTCACCCAGAGGGTTCTGAAGGTCTGGAACTCACTGCCTGAAAGGGGAGTAGAGGCAGAAACCCTCAACTCATTTAAAAGGTGTCTGGATATGTGAAGTAACCTGAAGTGCTGTAACCTGCGGGGCTATGGACCAAATGATGGAAGGTGGGATTAGGCTGGGTGGCTTGTTTTTCAGCCAGCACAGACACTATGGGCCAAGTGGCCTCTTTCTGTGCTGTAAACTTTCTATGATTCTATGAAATCAACATCACAAAAGCAAATTAGCTGTGCATTGTCACGTTGCTATTTATGGGAGTTTGTTGTGCTTTCCATATTACAAAAGTGACTACACTTCAAAAAATACTACATTGGTTATAAAGTGCTTTGGGAGGTGATGAAAAGTATATAAATGCAATTTTTTACATCACCACAGCAACAAAGCATACTTGCATGAACTTTTTGTCTAGCCTATAGCATAGTTTGAGGGAAGCCAATGTCCTGTTGCACTTTAAGTGTGGCTGCTTGTTTTATCAACCAAAATACACTAAATAAAGTGTCAAAAACCTAAATTTTGTGGAGGTGGGGAACAGCTGGTCCTAAATCCTCACTACAAATTAAATCTGTGCCTTCAACAGTTCTCTCTCTTCAGGTTTTCATGTCTATTGTATTGTTCTGTGCTAAGGAAGTGAAAGTATGTTACAGCAATGCCCCACTGTACTCTCAATGTACAGTGCATGCTTAAGATTTGGCATAAAATAGAGTTGTTTAACAATTTGCATTAAGCAGCACAAGTATAACATAGCAAAGTGGGAATCCAGTGTTAACAATCAGTATCAGATAATTTGAATTAGGCATTAAGAATAAACTATGTTAACACATGTAATAGGCTTAAAATCAGCTGTTAAAACAATCATCTTTTGGGTATTTGTGTCACCCATTTGCTCATTTTCTCCTGGGCAAGGCTGAAAGACTTCAGTTTATGTTTAGCTAAGTGATTTGTTGTAGAAACAGTCTCGTTCTCACTCTGACCTGCTCTGAAACCTGGGGCTGAATCTTCAGCTCGCCGAGTTGGGGGGGGGCGGGGCCTGCTCGCCGAGGCGTGAAATGACGCGGGGTAACGTTGGGCGTGTGTCCCGGCGTCATTTAGGTTTTCAGTTCGGCGGGCGCGTGGCTGAGTCGCCCACCGAACTGTCAGAGCCCTGTTAAGGCCATTAATGAACTAATTAAGCCTATTGAGAAAGCTGCCTGTCCAACCTTAAGGTTGGCGGTGGGGGGAGGGCAGGCGAAGAGCCCAGGCGGCCTTCGCATTTTTCATGGGCGGGATGAGGTTTCATGAAGGGTTTATAAATTAAATAAAGTTTTTCATTAAAGTCCATTGACATGTCCCAGCTCATGTGACACTGTCACATGAAGGGACATGTCTTAAAATTTTTTTTTCTTTATTAAAAGTTTTGGAACTTAAACTAATCTCCCTGAGGCAGCTCCATGCCTGAGGGAGATTTCTTACTCTCTTTCACACGCATATGCAAAAGAGCGCAGGCCCCGACTCAGGGAAACCCCCTCCTCCCCCTCCGCCCACACAGGGAGCGACTCAGCACTTCCGGGCGCGTGTCACGCTGGGCGGGCCTTCTTTGGTCCCGCCCACGTAAAATGGCGGCGCGGACCCAATTGGATCCGTTCCTGCACAACGCCCCCCGACGATGGGAAAACTCTACCCCTGCATTTCACGACTGCAGGACTTTTTTAATGTAGCACTGTGCGCTGAAACAGTAAAACACACTGCACATGGCAAATGTGGAAACTCATTGGTCATTGCAATGCTTCAAATCACTTTTCCATGCAGTGCAGATCCCCAGCAAAGTGTGAGGAGAACAGAGCAGAGGTCAACTTAAATCAAAGGTTCATGGCTATAGGATGTTGTGCCAGCGCTTAAATAAACAGTGGTTTGGAGTTGTTCAATATACTTTTACCACAGTCGGGTGTGTGCTAGCTGTGGATTTGATTTTTCCTATCAGACCATTTGCTTTGCTAAAACGTGCTTACCAAAGCTCACACACCAGAAATATACCAATCCTCAAAGCATGGTCCAGCCATTCAAGCTTAGTGTTGCAAAAGCCACAATTAATCTTCCTACAGTAACATGAACTGTAACCTCCATACAACACCACTTATACTTCCAGGCTGAGTTCGTCACAGGTATGTAAAGAACTGAGCAATCGATGATCGCTTTGGAGAAAGGGTCTGCAGCTACGTCTTTCAGGCACAATGTGGCCAATCACGTTAGCTTGGAACCCCGCTGCTCACCCAGGGAGTTTTCTTGAACAAGTTGAAAATTTTCCTGGAAAATTATTCAGCAGATATCCTGATTCCAGAGGGAAATGCATTGCAGGTGTAGCACACTGAGCCATTCAAACCAAAATTATTCCAAGTTCAATCTTGTGCTCAATTAGATCAATTCAGCCAAGATTGTGTTGTTGGCCTCATCGACCCAGAGCTCAGACAGGATAAAATCAGCCAGGGCTCCTATTCCTGCTGGAATGTGCATTCATCTGATCAACAATAACAACTTGCATTTATATAGCAACTTTGACATAATAAATCATCTCATAGCACTTAGCAATAAGCACTAAAAAAAAAAATTAACACTGAGCCACATAAGTAGATATTCAGACAAGTGAACGAAAACTTCATCAAAGAGGTGGGCATCAAGGAGCCTCTGAAAGGAGAAGAGGGAGGTAGAGAGGCAGAGAAGTTTGGGGAAGGAATTCCAGAGCCTCAGGCCAAAGCAGCTCCAAGCAAGGCCGCCAATGGCGGATTGTTCAAAATCGGGGATGTACATGAGGCCAGAATTGGAGGGGTGTAGCTATCTCAGAGGGCTGTAAGGCTGGAAAGGATTACAGAATTAATCTGAGAGGATTAGAGTCTGCAACAATGTCCACCCCTGCCCCCGCCCCACATCAACTCCTAAAGCTCAGCAAAGAATGAGACAAAAGGGGGTGCAGGTATTCATTGGGAATATGTTCAGATCAAACCCTTGCTAAACTGAAAGGGCACTCCAATAGATTTTTGATAGTCCTTCGCTGTTGCAAAGAAAAAAAAGCGCTTGATTAATTTATCCACTCAATCGTTTCGAATTGGGAAAACTAAACTGCAAAGCACCAGTGACACTGAAAGCAGCAGAATGAAAGATCAGGTAAATCCTGGCGTGTGATGCCCAGCTGTAGACTGTCGGGCAGAGGGAAGGTCTGAGCGAGGCAAAGGATGCCACACTTTACAGATCCAGGGAAAGAAACAATTCTGTGATTCCAAGGGAGGTAAATGCAATAAACTTTCAGTTGAACACATTGACAATGCAAAGAAAAGGGAGTGTCTAAAGGACAGAATATTTGAAGTTGGAAGGAACAAAGGAAGGAAGTTCAGAGGAGCAATAGAATTGAAAAAGTTGAGACATAAAGAAAATTGAACAAGGCAACTTCAACAGTAGCTTCCCTCTGAGGACCCAGCAGCAGTATGCTAATAAAGAGTTAGCTGTCTTGCTTTATTACCAGTACCTAAAGTCTACTGTACAAAATTTCCACTCTTCCTCATACTCTCAAGAGGCCATTGCAAACTCCTTAGTCCTGATTTAGTCTAATTGGGAGCCTCTGATACTGGATAATGGACAGACCACTTGATTCTGCTGTGGTGCAAACTTTCACTCCTGCTCATCCTCAACACAGCCACTGAATGGTGAGCAGGTGCTAATCTGAGCTGATTCCTTAAGGATATGAGAGAAATCTGAGTAATTGAAAGCAGCTGGCACTTTTAATACTCTTGCCAATGAACTACATATACTATTTCAATGAACACGTCAATTACACCATCACTGGGCCTTGGTAAAAGAAACAACAAAGATGTCATATTGTATCTTGAAATTCTTTTTGTCAAAAGGCCTAGGGTGCATGAATTCTCTGAAATGAACATATTACAGCGCAGAGCAATAGTCAGTAATTCAAAACTTGGATTTGTTTTGACAATGCACTGTGGGTGTTCCTACAGCACATGGACTGCAGCGGTTCAAGAAGGCAGCTCACCACCACCTTCTCATGGGCAATTAGGGATGGGCAATAAATGCCGGCCTAGCTGTGAATGAACAAAAAGAAAAAAATCCTGCCAGTAGCAACAGACTAGCAGGAGTCTGGTGAAAATGAGATTTCTTACGTTGACAGCAATGGAGTGCCTGCAGATTAACTCTTGCAAATCGCATTTGTTCACTGAAGGACAATGAAAGGTGTTGGATCTTTGCCTCTCATTTCAGAGCTTTATTCAGTGCGGATATCTGGGTGGGGCCGGGGGAGACCTGAAGAGGTAATTATGAGACAATATAAGACGGTAAGATCTCAGTGAGCATACTGAGTCAAATTTTGGACCCTACATTTATCGGCAGGATATTGAAGCTTTGAAGAGAGTAGAGCACAGATTTGTTGCCTGCTACTTGGTATGACCAAGTACAAATACAAGAGATATAGCTAATCAAGATAATTACAAGCCAGTTAGCTTAACATCTGTGGTAAGCACAACTGTAATAGCCTCTTATTCAGGATAGCGTTACCACATATCAAGATAAAGAGAAAATGGTTAGAGGCTCCTTGGATTTCAAAAGGAATGATCACACTTGACAACCCCCATAGAAATCTTTGAGAAAGTGGTGCAGTAGTTGAGGAAAATGCAGCGCAAGTGGTATACGTAAACTTTAGAAAAATCTTAGGGAAAGTGCCACATAGGAGAAAAAAAGTAAGGGAACAGAAATAGCAAAAGGATAGGAAACTAGAAATTGGTTACAAGAGCTAAAACAGAAAGGAGGAATAAAGGACAGTTTTTTAGAATGATTGGAAGTGGTGGTGAGATCCCCTTAGGCTTCTGTTCTGCGGTCAGTTCTGGGTTTTTTTATTTGTCCATTGGATGTGGGCATCACTGGCTAGGCCAGCATTTATTCCCCCTTCCTAATTGCCCTTGTTTAGAAGGCATTTAAGAGTCAAACACACTTCTATTTATTGCCCATCCCAAATTGCCCTTGAGAAGGTGGTGGTGAGCTGCCTTCTTGAACCGCTGCAGTCTATGTGGTGTAGGTACACCCACAGTGCTGTCAGGGAGGAAGCTCCAGGATTTTGACCCAGCGACAGTGAAGGAACGACAATATAGTTTCAAGTCAGGATGGTGAGTGTCTTGGAAGGGAACTTCCAGGTGGTGGTGTTCCCATGCATCTGTTGCCCTTGTCCTTCTAGGTGATAGAGGTTGTGGGTTTGGAAGGTGCTGTATAAGAAACCCTGGTGAATTGCTGCAGTGCATCTTGTAGATGGTACACACTGCTGCTACTGTGTTAGTGGTGGAGGAAATTAATGTTTAAGGTGGTGGATAGGGTGCCAATCAAGCGGGCTGCTTTGTCCTGGATGGTGTCAAGCTTCTTGAGTATTGTTGGAGCTGCATTTTTCCAGGCAAGTGGAGAGTATTCCATCACACTCCTGACTTGTGCCTTGTAGATAGTGGACAGGCTTTGGGGATTCAGGGGTTAAGTTACTCAGTGCAGAATTCCTAGCCTCTGACCTGCTCTTGTAACCGCAATATTTATATGGCTAGTCCAGTTCAGTTTCTGGCCAATGGTAACCCCCAGGATGTTGATAGTGGGTGAGTCAGTGATGGTAATGCCAAGATTCTCTCTTGTTCACTGGACAGGTCAATGATTTAGATATAGGCCTACAGGGAGTGGTGTCAGGATTTGCAGATGACACCAAAATAGAAGGAATGCCTAGTTATTTAGTAGAGCAAAGGGTTAGTGATTGAGGCAGAAACAATGTCAACATTCAAGAATGTGCTAGCTGTGGTTCAATTGGCATCACACTAGCCTCTGGGTCATGGTTTTCTGGGTTCCCTCTCCAGGCTTGAGCACAAAAATCAAAGCTGACACTCCGGTGCAGTACCGAGGAGTGCTGCACTGTCGGAGGTGCCATCTTTCGGATGAGACATTAAACCGAGGCCCCAGCTGCCTGATTGGGTGAATATAAAAGATCCCATGGCACTATTTCACAGAAGGGCATGGGATTTCTCCATGGTGCCCTGGTCAATCCCTCAATGAACATCACAAAAAATAGATAATCTGGTCATTGGGAGTTTGTTGCATGCAAATTGGCTGCTCTGTTTCCTACATAAAGACAATGACTGCACTTCAAAAATACTTCATTGTCTGTAAAGAGCTTTGAGACATCTGCTGGTCATGAAAAGTGCTATATAAATGCAAGTCTTTCTTACTTAGATTAGAGAATGAAAAGGGGACAAAGGACTTTGGGAACAGGGGCAGTAAATGTGGTTAGAATCCTTTGCTCCTGTGGAGGGTAATTGAAGACGTGGGCTTGTTGGGCTGAATGTCCTGTTTCTGTGTTGTGACCTGTATGCAGTTATGGTTCTTACAACCAGGCGAGCAAGGGGCGAATAGTTCCCCTCTTCTCTCTCTCCTCATTTGACCACAACTGTTTTTTTTTGTTTGGAAAAGGGTATACTTGCCAATTTAGTGAGTATTTAACTGTTTACGTGCTGTGAGCATAAAAGAACCAATCGGACAAGTTTCCTTGAGTTTAACAAAGGGAGGGGTTAGCTTTATTATACTTAAACCGATCTAAATAAAATAATGAAATACACTCTGACACACACACACACACACACACACTCACACACAAATACAGATTACAGAGTGGGGAAGAATAGGTTAGCTAAATTAAAGTGCATAAAAAGCAAAAAGGCTGTACAGTCTGTAGTTTGGTGACTTGGCTGACTTCAGGCTGAATTCTGTGATCTCAATGTTTCCTATGTAAAGATGCAGATGACTGAATTGGTTGTTCTTCAAGATCCTCCTCATGCCCCTGATGCCAAGGGATATCCTCCACCCACCTTTTATGACCCCTCATGCCGCCCATGCCAACCAAGGCACTTCATGCCTATTCATCCAATACACATAGTATAGAACCAATGAATGCCATAGTGATGGTAGGGTGTGTAAAGAAGAACTTTTTAAAAAGTTATTCATTGATAACTTGCTATTTTCTTTGAAAAAAATTCTTTTTACTACAGGCCAATAAAAGTGTCAATCATCCAGACCCTTTAAAGTGTCAATAGCAGAAACTGAAAGCTCTTGAAACCTCTTTGTGTAAATAAACATTGTGAAACTGACAGAAGAGATCAGAGAGCCAAGTTGTCAATCAGGCAATGTTTTTCCTGGGGCACAGGTATTGCAACAGGCTAATGGATTTTTGGGCTCTCAGTCAAGCCTCATTATGTATTCTTGGCTGAGAGCCCAGCCATCCATTAGAGTACCAAACATGGGGGGGCAAAACTTGACATGGGGGCGAGGTGCCACAGGGGTGGGTGGTGGAATACACTGGCAAGGGGAGTGGGCATGGTGGGTGGCTGGGAGTGGATAAGGTGTTATGGATGAGGCATATAGAGTGTGTGGGGTGGGGGGAGTGACGGCTTCCCTTTTCCATCTACAAGATGCACTGCAGGGATTCACCAAGACTCTTTAGACAGCACCTTCCAAACCCATGACCACTACCATCCAGAAGGACAGGGGCAGCAGGTAGAAGGGAACACCATCAGCTGGAAGTTTCCCTCCAAGTCACTCACCATCCTGACTTGGGAATATATCGGCCGTTCCTTCACTGCTGCTGGGTCAAAATCCTGGAACTCCCTCCCCAACAGCACTGTGGGTGTACATGGGCTCCAGCGGCTCAAGAAGGCAGCTCACCACCACCTCCTCAAGGGCAACTAGAGATGGGCAATAAAGGCTGGCCCAGCCAGCGAAGCCCACATCCCGTGAATAAATTTTTAAAAATTATAACTAGAACAAGCTTCCACAGCACTGAGGCAGGTCTTTTAAGCAGCCCACCTCTCGGCACCTGGCAATGCTGTGGCTGCCTCCAAAGTCTTTCCCGGGTCAGCTGGCTTGACTCCAGCCTGCACCCACTTCCTGCTTCCACCCAACCCCCAACGCACCCCCCACCCCCCCGCCCCCCCCCCCCCCCACCCCCCACCCCCAACCCCACACGCAATGAAAATCTGTCTTTGCGGGCATTTCTCCCGAGGTGGATAAGCCGAGCCAGGAAATTTCCTGACTCCCAGCACCCTCCCCGAGGATGAAAATCCAGCCAACTATCTCCACTCCAATGAACTGAAATGTGGAATGTGTAGTAATGCTAATTGGGATTAGCCGTCTTGGGTTGTGAGTTCAAATCACATGAGTCTGTTTTTAAAAAGTCTGTTTTTAAAAATTTGATTCAGGTTTCCAGCCTATGGATTTACAACTCATTATTTGACATAAAGCATATTTTCATGACAATAGTAGATCAATCAACTGAGCTACTTCAATCTGTGAGACTTGTGTACAGAATGACCTTTAATAACTTGCAACCTATTTCCTTGAACATGGAAATTTGAGATAAACTGTCCATAATTCAACACTGACTGTTATTGATGCAATCACTGCTTGGCCCAATATGCTCGCACTGACTTTGTGCCAAATAATTAACAAAACCTCTAGAGAGATGAATAGATATCTGTCTCGGTGCAAGGCAGTGCAAGGAGGTAGCATTGTCTGTCATTAACTTCAGGTGCCCATCGTTCTCAACATGAAGTGAATGTCATACAAAGCACTCCCACCCATCCACCATGGCCCCTCATGCCCACCCCTCATGTCAATGTATTCCCCAATGGCACTTCATCCCCCCGACATGATATATATACATATATAAAAGTAAAACTTGTTTAAAAAATAATTGAAGGCATATAAATGCTGCGTGAGTGACTGCTCATCATTGACAGTATTTATTAGCAAAGCTAAAGTGAGGAATTCAGTGGAGAAGAAGGTTCCCGAGGAGTGTGAGGAGAGACCAAGATGTGATTTCGTGATAGAGGGAGAGCATGTGCTAGAAAGAAACAGTGAGAGAAAAGAGAAAAGAGAATGAAATGAAGCAAACTTATTTGTAGCAAATGGACACAATACGTGATGCCTAGGTCTGAGCCGCAAGATATTTGTTAAAAATTCCTTTAAATTACTGATGGCATTATGCAAAGGGGATTCTCATCATCTCATCAACATCCCCAATTTAAATCATTCCACTATTGGTGGCTGCGCCTTCAGCTGTCTAGGCCCTAAGCTCTGGAAATCCCTCCATAAACCTCTCCACCTCTCCACCTCACTTTTCTCCTTTAAGATGCTTCTTAAAAGTACCTCTTTGACCAACTTTTGGCCATCTGACCTAATATCTCCTTAAGTGGCTCAGTGTCATATTTTGTTATATAATGCTCCTGTGAAGCGCCTTTGGGATGTTTTATAACATTAAAAGCACTATATAAATAGTGCTTTTAATATAATATAAATCCCACGGATGTTTTACGCGCGTTTGTAGTGGGAGGGATTGAATCAGTTGCTTCTCACTGGCAATAAAACGTGGGGCCAAATCTCGCTGGAGAAGGGCAGCTCACAACGCATGCCTTTAGTTAGGCTTTTCCCTCCGTCCCTCAGCTTGAAGGTGTTTTGTGCCCCAACTCGCCGGCAGTGCGGACTGGTCATGGTGCAGTGAGCGCAATAGGACATCTTGGGCCTCAGTGATCAGTAGGACCAACAGTGTCTCCTTAATCAATGAGATTTAAGGATTGAGAGAGAAACAGAGGAACAACAAAGAAGAGCGTATGGAGAAAGACATAAAAACAAGGAAAGAAAATTTGAATCATGAGAAAGAGGAAAAAAGACAGAAAGGAAAAGAAGAATTAATTTTAAGTTTGACGTTTTTTAAATCTAACAACAATTTACTACCTGCAGGAATGAGATAGGACAGTTTAAACTTTTTCCTTGTTGGACTAGAGCAATTTATTGGTGTTGCATTAAGGGTTGTCACATTGTTAACAAAGGTACATATGCTGTTAAGTTTCAGCCCTAGATTTCTGCAACTCATGTGCAAACCCAGCAACTTCTTAAAGGGTGAGATAGTGATGGCGTGGAGTAAAAAACAGAGCAATGTAAATCGATCATTGCTCATGGAGTACCTGTATCCCTTAATCCGCTGAATTTGTGGCTGACTTGTGAATTAATAATCATTAACATGCTGTTATTGTTCCAGCAAGATTTGGTCCATTAACTAAATAAATGAATTCATGGCAATGATGTTCAACGAAGAAGATCATCAATCTTTCAGTACTTTAACCTTCCTATTCTCGAGTCATCATTACTGCTACATTTCATCAATATCTTTAAGTAATTCTTTATTGCATTCATTCACTAAGAGTTCTTTGTCAGAAAACGTGACAGGAAATCACGTTTTCATAAGAAACAATCGGAGAAGCAAGAAACCAGCCGCAGCATGGATAGGAAAAAAAACTTTGAACACTTTGCCAGTGGAGGATTAAAGACATATCCAATGCCCTATGCCCTCTTCACTCTTTCCCTTAACCCTAGAATTAATCATCTGAAGTTTCATTTGAAATCAGACATCCCATTCACTCAAAGTCCTGAAGGGGTAAATACAATATGTGTTCAAGCTAGATTGCACTGGATCTTCACTGTCAATGCTCTGACTTAAACTTGATATGGGCATGTCATCACATGTGTGGTGATGTTCCAGGTTTCAGTAGAAGTTGGACTCCTCAGTCTGCACAGTCAGAGTGCCTACTGCGTACAGCCAGTATAGCCTGCATACATTTACCTTTTAGCCGTTAACCTGTTCATTGTGACTGAAATGTTCTTGTTAATGCACTTCACTCAGCTTGGCAATGAAGTATCAAACAGGCACTGCAGTGACAGATAGCTCCACAACAATTCCATTCACTAAACATTTACTGAGAAAATCTGAAGGTGAGCAAACACACTGAGAGAGATACTCGCGCGATGGACAATCAATGCCAATTTTGTGTCCACCTGCTCTGCTGGCAATTAGTTAATGTACTACGGAGGCAGGAAGGAGAATTTCACCTCCTTCAAAGTGGGGAGACGGCGATGCAGTCATAATGTCGCTGGACTAAAGCCCCAGGCTAAATGCAGCCGGTGGAATTTGAATTCAAGTAATAAATCTGGAATATAAAGCTAGTCTCAGTATTGGTGACCATGACAACCATCTTCGATTGTCATTTAAAAACCCATCTGCTTCACTTAATGTCCTTTCGAGGAGGAAATCTGCCGCCTTTACCCGGTCTGGACTACATGTGGCTCCAGACCAACAGCAATGTGGCTGACTCTGAACTGCCCTCTGAAATGGCTTAAGAAGCCACTAAGTTCAAGGGCAATTAGGGGTGGGCAGCAAGTGCTGGCCTTGCCAGTGACACCCACATCTCACGAAAGAATAAAGAACAAAAAAAGTGAGATTGATAGATTTTTGTTAACCAAAGGTAATTAAGGAATTTGGGGCAAAGGCAGGGTTATGGAGTTAGGTCACAGATCATTGAATGGTGAAACAGGCTTGAGGGGCTAAATGGCCCACCTCCTGTCCCTATGTACAAGGTATTATGTTGAAATGCTGTATAATTGATTAAAAGCACTGATAACAAGTAAACTTAAATGCATTTTGCTGTTAGAGGTTTCTATGCAACCACTAAACGGAATTATGTAGTGACCATTTTGGGCTACAATTGGACAAGATGGATGGATTTTATTATCTACCTGAGCAAACTCATTCCATTTCTCAGCACAAACCCTGAAGCTTATTATGTGTCACGTTTTAAAGTGGACTATGCAGCGCAGAATGCACAGGGCCTTATAAACCCATTGACCAATTTAAACTCTGCAGTATTCGGTAGTTTGGTCTAAATGAACAAGAAAATTAACTCATAAAGAGGAAATTCTAGGTTCAATTTTCTGTAATGAATTGTAAAATAGCCCTAAGCTATTTTAACAAAAAGGGAATGACTGAGTTTACTGTATTTCGGAACTGTTATTTTCCTCTGTGTAATGTACTAATAAGGAAAAACATCGGGATAATCCCAGTAGCAGAAATAATGATTCGTATTATTTAAGAATGATTTCCCTAATTTGCTTTCATGCAGATTATTATAAATGGGAGAAAACAAAATGAAGGGAGAATATTTTAACCAGTACACAAAGCTAAATAAGAATTCCAGCACTAAACTGTCATATACACCAAGCTTAGTGAAGAATTTTTCTTTGCACAAATGCAAGATTTATCCCAACGAATGCGTGGTCCCAACAAAGACAGGAAACTCTGGAGACACTGAGCTGGTCAGGCAGCGTCTTTCGAGAAAGTAGGTCAGCTAACGTCTCAACAACAGCAACAATCTACATTTATGTGACGCCACTAACATAATAAGATGTCTGTTTCATAGGAGCGTTATGAAGCAAAACTTGACTCCAGGCCACATAAGGAGATATTAGGATGGGTGACTAATAGCTTTGCCAAAGAGGTGGGTTTTAAGGAGCACCTTAAAGAAGGAAAGAGAGGGAGCGAGGTGGAGAGGTTTAAGGAGGGAATTCCAGAGCTTAGGGACTTAGCATGTCTTCCAAGGGCACAGTGAATAAAATCAGGGATACTAAAAAGGCCAGAATCAGAGGAGTGCAGATATCTTAGAGAGTTACGGGGCTGGAGGTGATTATGGAGATAGGCAGGGGTGAGGGCATGGAGGGATTTGAAAACAAGATTGAGAATTTTCAAACTGAGGGGCTGCTTAACCAAGTGTAAGCCCTTTCTCTTCCAGACAAACCCTAGCCTTCCTTACTAAGCATGTGTTACACATTTACCAAGCATCAGAATAAGGAAGGCAACAGGAATCACATTTCTACCAATTTTTCATAGTTAGGGAATCAATTGCGATTTAAAAATCATCTCACCTCAACAGCCTTCTGCACAATTTCTGATCACAAGGCAGGCTCCAGAGACACTGCTACCCATTAAAAATATAATCGGCTCATACTGGGTGAAAGTGATACAGTCCCATTTTCAGGCTTTGTAAAGAGGCAGCCTGCTCTCAAATCATGGGAGAAAATGTGTGATCAATTACTGCACAAGGCTAGCACTAACTTTGCAACTAATCCATAGGTGAGGATGAGTGATTCATCCTGGAGGGCCACAGCATATAGAACCTCCGAGAATATATTGAAGGAAGCAAGTGGTGGTTGGAATTAAAGCATCCAAGATCATGGCTTCAAAACAGCCTGCCCTTAAAACAATTGCTGGATATAAATTGCAGAATCCAAAAACAGTACAATTGCTCAACAGGCAACCAAAGCCTAACCTTCATCCTAACAATAAAGACAGAAAATGCTCAGCAGGTCTGGCAGCATCTGTGGAGAGAGGGACGGAGTTCCTTCAGATCTGTAACCTTTCATCAATATTTTATTAATCCTAATAACACTGCTGTCCGTTATCAAGTTGCTCACAAAACCTTCTTGATTCTATCTTTGATACCCTCATTCGCATTAAGTCATTCACAGCCTCCCTTCTTCTTAGTAAAAGTCTCACCTTCAGCCCCTCAAGTCTCATGGCTGCGCAATTAATGCCTTACTGGCTCATTGTCCATCACCACATCTGGACTGATCACCTCACGCAACACTGCATCTCCCTCTCTGCAGCCAAAAGGATTATTCTCAAAGGTAAGGTTAATCCCTGACTCCCCTCCCCCCCTCAATGATAAACCACCTCTTCTGACCCCTTTCCTCACCCTCTTTGTTCTCATCTCTAGCTTGGTTCAAAAAGTTTACAGTTATTTTGTCTCAATGACTGTCCAAACATCTGGATCACCTGAAAACCCACCTCCTCACCCCATCCCTGACTCCCCTCAAACTCTTTCCTCACTCTATCATTGACCCCCTATTTTGCAGTATGTTCTCTCCCATTCATCTGCAGGTGCTTTCATAAGAACATTCATCTGCTCTCTTTCATAAGAACATAAGAACTAGGAGCAGGAGTAGGCAATTCAGCCCCTCGAGCCTGCCCCGCCATTCATTACGATCATGGCTGATCTCATTTTGGCCTCAACTCCAATTTCCCGCCCTCTCCCCGTAACCTTTCAACCCGTTACTAATTAAAAATCTGTCTATCTCCTCCTTAAATTTATTCAGCGTCCCGGCATCCACTGCACTCTGAGGTAGTGAATTCCACAGATTCACGACCCTTTGAGAAAAGTAATTCCTCCTCATCTCTGATTTAAATCTACCACCCCTTAGCCTAAAACTATGGCCTCTCCTTCTAGAATGCCCCACAAGGGGAAACATTCGCTCCATATCTACTTTGTCTATCCCCCTTTAGCATCTTATATACCTCAATTAGATCTCCTCACATCCTTCTAAACCCTAGCAAGTATAGGCCTAAACTGCTCAATCTCTCCTCATAAGACAAGCCCCGCATCTCTGGAATCAATCTAGTGAACCTCCTCTGAACCGCCTCCAGTGCAACTACATCCTTCCTCAAGTAAGGGGACAAAAACTGTGCACAGTACTTGAGGTGCGGCCTCACCAATGCCTTGTACAGTTGCAACAACACTTCCCTACTTTTATACTCTATTCCTTTAGCAATAAATGCCAAAATTTGCCTTCCTTATTACCTGCTGTACCTGCATACTAGCTTTCAGCGATTCATGCAAGAGGACACCCAGATCCCTCTGCACTGAAGCATTCTGAAGTTTCTCTCCATTTAAATAATAAGCCGCCTTTTTATTCTTCCAACCAAAATGGATAACTTCACACTTATCCACGTTAAACTCCATCTGCTAAATTCTGGCCCATTCACCTAACCTGTCCATATCCATTGGTAAATTTCTTATTTCTTCATTGCAACCTACTTTCCCACCTATTTTGGTGTCATCTGCAAATTTAGCTATAGTACCTTCTATCCCTGAATCCAAGTTATTAATATAGATTGTAAATAGTTGGGGCCCAAGGACCGAACCCTGTGGCACCCCACTAGTTACAGCTTGCCATCCAGAAAAAGACCCATTTATCCCGACTCTCTGCTTTCTGTTGGTTAGCCAATCCTCTATCCAAGCGAATATATTACCCCTAACTCCGTGTAATCTTATCTTGTGTATTAATCTTTTGTGCGGTACCTTATCAAAGGCCTTCTGGAAGTCCAGATATACTACATCTACAGGATGCCCATTATCCACTTTGCTTGTCACATCTTCAAAGAACTCTAGCAAATTAGTCAAATTTCATGAGATTTACTTCTTTCTGATACTCACCTCCCCACTAACTCGAGACCAATGAGCCATTTTGCTCTGGCTTCTTTGTCCTCCTTTCGAACCTGCTGTCAATACGCCTTGTCCTTCTAAACAAGCCACTCATAGCCCTCCACACTCTCAACTATAGTCCCATGCACTAATCTCCCTTTCCTCTCTATCATCTCTGAATGTGTTGTTATTGCACAGTGTCATGCTCACCCTTCTCCTAACTCCCTGCTTGAAATGACGCCGGTTTGATTTCCGTTTTGCTCACTGTGCCAAGTCCGCCAGAGTCAATGTCCTCACTGGTCTCCTAAAATTCAAACCTGCCTAGAACTTTGCAGTCCACATACTGTTGAGCACAAAGCCTTGCTCACCCATCATCCCCAATTTCGTTAAGCTCCATTGGCTCGCTGTTCTTATCTAAAAATCCCTCAGGCCTCACTTCACGCGACCTTCTTCAACCTTTTCTCAAGCCCCATGTAGTTAGCTCCTCCACCTCCGGCCTCCTGTGGTCCTTCTGAACCCTCCATGGCAAATGCTTTATTCACCTAGAAGACCCACAGAGCTACCTCTCCACACTTATAAAAAAACTCCTCAAGACCAATCTTTTTAACTGTGCTTTTGTTCAACTCTCCTAAACCTTGTACTGATGCTCTGAATCTGTATTCACTCCATGAAGTTCCCCGGGATATTTTAAACATTGATAACACGACATAAGTGATTGATGTTGACTCGTGATATTCAATTCAAAATGAATCCAGATAACATGGAGGGATAATTGTATATGGATAGATTATCAATGTCCAGACAGAATGAGTAAGTAGGAGGCAGCAGACCTAATTCACAGCCAGCATCATTGGAGAAGTTGCCAATTAGCCAGAAAGTACAATGCACACAAAAGACAAATGAAATCCTTTTATGATTGAAGGCGCTAGTTTCTATTGATCTGCAAAGTGTGTCCCACTCCTGCTTCAGAATGAAGGGTTACAGGCACATTTTCACTGTAATTAAATCCTAACAGGAATATTACAACATTCAACAAAATGACAACTTAATTGCAATACCACATTTTTTAATGATCTAAGTGGAATTCATTATATCTGGGTGTGATATGAAATGCTACTGGTACAATGCACTTATATTTTTCCACATTTACTTAAAGAAGACAGCACCCTTGCAAAAGCCCTTCACCCAACTCCAACTTCAAGGTTGCACTAGAAATGTGACATCTTTCTGCTGGCTTGTGAGTAAATCTGGCAGCAAGTTGATAATATGACCATTCACTGCCACTGGGTCAAAATCCTGGAAATCCCTTCCTAACAGCGCCGTGGGCGTACCTACACCACATGGACTACTGTGGGTGTACCTACACCACATGGACTGCAGCGGTTCAAGAAGGCAGCTCACCACCACCTTCTCAAGGGGCAATTAGGAATGGGCAATATATGCTGGCCCAGCCTGTGATGCCCACACCCCATGAATGAATAAAACAAAACTTATTAAGATACATATATAAATATTATGGAGCTTAATTACAAGCCCTTCTCATGGTAGGGTGCCTCACCAGCTGGGAGTACATATCAGTGGACACCCCTTACAACTTTACGATATGTGCTTTGAGTGAGCGAGGCTCCCCCACTGGGATCCATAGCATTACCCTCGTCTGTTCATCAATCCAGTAATAAATAAATGTGATTATTAAATAAATAAATATGTTTTTCAAATGAATTATTTATTTAATAATGTATTTTATTAGTAATAAATACATTATCCAACAAATTCATTTTTTCCAATGCTGTGTAATTTATTATATCTGGGTTGTAAAATGCATTCATTCACATTTTTCTCAAAAAGGGCAGCAGTTTTTGTAAATGCCCTTCACCCAACTTCATTTTCTGTTGCCGTTGTACTAGAATTGTAACAATTTTGAGGATTCATAGCGTTAGCCTTATACGTTAATCAACCCTATAAGAGAACATCCCACAAGTATCGTCACAGTTTCACTGGTAGCAGCTCAGGATATATGTTCCTGTGGGTTTTGGGACCCTAAGACCAGGACCAAATGAGGGTCCCGAGCTGCACGTGCTGGCAGCAAGATCGGCTCAGCGATGCTCCAGGAGGGGAGGGGGGGGTCTCCTAATCAGCCACCTTCAGGTTCGCCATCTTATTAGGGGTAGTGGGTGGGCTCTCGATGCTGTTGGATCAGTCAGAGGGCCGACAGCCCTGCAGCAGCCCCACTGGGAGAGGTGGGCGCTGCGGAGGCAGGTCGGAACAGGGTTGGGGGGGGGGTGGGGTCTCAACATGGAGGTCCCCTCGGCAGCTTACATTTATATTAATAAATCAGAAGGGAGGGAGGGAAGCAGATCATTCAGAGTGGAAACCCCCTCCAGCTGGATCACTCAGGCTGCGAAGGCTGCCTTTCATGCCTGAGGGCCATCCAGCTCCAATGTCTCTCCCGCACAGCTGCAAAGAGGCTGCTCACATTGAACGGGCAGCCTCTGCGCACGGCGTTGGGGGAGGGGCGGCACTCTGCTAGGAGCCAAATGCCAGTGAGGTCACAAAATCCTTCCTAATTGACGATGTAAGTTAGCTGCCTACATCAATGGTGGAGGCGGCCAATCCGGGTTCCTTCCTGCCCCTGGGAAGGTTCCCCAGTAGCGGGAATGCAATCGGGGGGGCTCCCCCTGATTTTCCCAGCTGTCCCACTCCACGCTCGCCGCCGTGGGACTGGGAAAATTCAGTTCCTCGACTCCCGCACACTACCCTTTTTCACCTGAAAGGACATTCCATATTTCCCACGGTTGGAAGAGGAAGCTCCGGGAAAGAATTTTTAACCTGTTTACGTGTCAGAAATAAGATGAAAACAGGAAACTGTGGCTAAACAGCAACCTCAAGCACAATCAACTTGTTTTTTTTATTCATTCATGGGATGTGGGCATCGCTGGCTGGGCCAGCATTTATTGCCCATCCCTAGTTGCCCTTGAGAAGGTGGTGGTGAGCTGCCTTCTTGAACCGCTGCAGTCCATGTGGTGTAGGTACACCCACAGTGCTGTTAGGTAGGGAGTTCCAGGATTTTGACCCAGTGACAGTGAAGGAACGGCGATATATTTCCAAGTCAGGATGGTGTGTGGCTTCGAGGGGAACTTCCAGGTGGTGGTGTTCCCGTGCATCTGCCACCCTTGTCCTTCTAGGTGATAGAGGTCATGGGTTTGGAAGGTGCTGTCTCAAGAGGCTTGGTGAGCTCCTGCTGTGCATTTTGTAGATGGTACACACTGCTGCTACTGTGCGTCGGTGGTGGAGGGGGTGAATGTTTGTGGATGGGATGCCGATCAAGCAGGCTGCTTTGTCCTAGATGGTGTCAAGCTTCTTGAGTGTTGTTGGGGCTGCACTCATCCAGACAAGTGGAGAATATTCCATCACACTCCTGACTTGTGCCTTGGCAAGGGTGGACAGGCTTTGGGGAGTCAGGAGGTGAGTTACTCGGTGCAGGATTCCTAGTCACTGACCAATATTTATATGGCTAGTCCAGTTCAGTTCCTGGTCAATGGTAGCCCCCAGGATGTTGATAGCCTACACCGTATACCTATTCCTTATGTTCTTCTATTTCCTGAGCGTAAACTGAGTTGAAGCATAGCCTGAGGGTTGAAGGTTTCCTGTGGTGTCTATTTGTTAGTGACTTCATAAACATAGTGGTGAGATTTCCTGGAAAATATTTTTAACATATTCCTTTGAAAAGTTCTTACAACATTGGCAGGAACTTTTCCTGCTGTGTTTCTGGTGTCATTGGCATATGGTGGCCAAACGGAATCTTTTCCCCAATTAGATTGGTTGAATTCAGTAAGGAGAAGTGTTTTCACTGATCAAGTATACACACAGGAAGATTAACTTGCCTACTCCGAGAGTTTCATCGTTTTCAAGCAACAAAATGTAATCTGATTGGGATTGATAAATTGGGCATTTTCTGTTGACCGACACATGTTTTCTTGTCAGCTACTCATAAAACTGACCAATTAGTGACAAAAAGAAATCAGGCCCAACGTGTTTATTCCTCTCAAGACACAGTACCACTTACATAGCATTTCACTAGCTATTCTATAGTGCATAATCTTCTCAATATCTACAGCAGCATTGTATTCGTGATGAACTTTATGTTCAAGCTGATATTATGTAAAAATGTGAAACGTGAAATTCACTATTTTCAAATAATTTATCTCTTTACACATGACTGACTTTAACATGTGGATCGACCCAGTGCACAGTACACCCATGTCATAAAATTGACTCAGAAAAAATGTGCTGGAAAGCTGATATAAACACAGAAAATGCTGGAAATACTCGGCAGCTTTGACTGGATGTACTGAGACAGAAACCGAGTTAACGGGCTGAATTTTCCTGACTTTGTTTTCTTTTGCTGGTTGCCTGGACTATTTTTAGGTGGTGAATCCGATTGCTGGAGCACAGGCCTTCCAGCTGCTCCTGGCTGCTCCCTGCCAGAGCAAAGCAATTAAGGCAAAAGTGCCGGAAGTCTGAAATAAAAACAGAAATGCTGTTGATGCTCAGCAGGTCAGGCGGCATCCATGGAGAGAGACACAGTTCTGAATAAAAGATCGTGGACCTGAAACGTTAACTCTGTTTCTCTCTCTCCACACATGGTGCCCGACCTGCTGAGTATTTCCAGCCTTTTGTTTCTTTTCAAACCAGTTAAGAATCTGCCTCGGGGCTTCCCGGCCAATTAGAGAGGGTTGGTGGGGTAATGTGGCCATTTTGACGGAGGAAGGGTTTCTTATTAAGGGGTCCATGGCAGCTTTCGGGTAAGCTGGCCAGGACTGAGATTCTTTATAGGCTGCAGCACTTGCTGGAAGGTGAGGAGACCTGGGAAGGCTCTCCCGTCATCCGGGTTTCCCACTCTCACTGGAGGTTCAGGTGAGGGAGTTGAGGGGCTACAGCAAGGTGAGCTACCCTAAGAGCAGGAGGCAGAGGACATCTTCCTTAATCGTGCAAGCATGTTTTGAAGTGGCTGAGGAAGCGTGCAGCAGCAGTGACACAGCTGCTCCAACCTGGAGGTAGTGAACCAGGAGGATCCAGGGCCTAAGGAGGGCACGACAGGTGAGTGAACCTGTCAGGCACCAAACCCCACATTCTGACTTGCCCAGCATTCTCCTGCACACCAAGCCTCAGGGCAACACAGCCTGCACTCCACTTATTCACTACAGGCACCTCACATCCCCGTCTGAACAACCAACACTCACACTCACCTTCAGCCTATTGCTCTCTCACACCCATTCCTCTCAGTCACCACTTAAAAATGTTGTCCTTCACTCCTCTGAACACGAGCCATTCCCAAGACTCCCACTTCCCTGTTTTCTGTCGGCCAGGGGAAGACGTCACACAAGTTGGCAAGAGTCAGTGAAGCAGGAGACAGGTTTGGTTGGACCTCCAGTGACAGGCATCATGTCGGCCATTGGCAATGTGTGTCCACCTGGTCCACTGGGAAGGCTGTCTTGCACCATGAGGATGAGGATGTCAGTCGTGACCTGCCCTGACAGCCCGAGCCTCCTGAGGCATTCGGGCTCACAAATATCGAGAGAGCTGGTCCTCTGCCTGTAACCCATCTTGTAGGGGGGTCTTGCCTTTCAGCTGCCTCGTGGTGTCCATCCCCTCTGCCCTGTGGAGCAGCTTGTGGCTGTAGCAAAGGCGGCTGGTGCTGCTATTGTTGTTGGTGCTGCAGCTGGAGCAGGTAGCAGCAGTAAGCCCCCCGTCCTAGACCCTCAGCAGAGGTGGAGCTGCATAAACTGCCCACCTGCCACTCTGAATGCTGGCAGCAGGGATGGGTGGGTGAAGGTCTGGTCAGGAGAAGTTCCTTCCAGGTAATTGGCACTCACCTGTCATTCTCTTCCCCAGAGGGTCGTGGAAGCTCAGTCATTGAGAGTGTTTAAGGTATGTTTAACATATCAAGAGATTGATAGGTTTCTGATTAACAATAACGTAAAGGGTATGGGGATAGTGTGGGTAAAAGACATTGAGGTGTTCAATCAGCCATGATCATATTTAATGGCAGAGCAGGTTCAATGGGCTGAATGGCCTTCTCCTGTTCCTATGTTCCCATGTTTCAGGTCAATGACCTTTAGTTAGAAATTGATTGTTGATTTGTTATGATCTGGAATGGTGGAAATGATGTGGAAACAAATTGAACGAGAACTTTCAGAAGGGCTGATGGGTTGAATGATGGGCTGAGATATCTGCATTCCTCTAATCATGGCCTCTAGAGCATCCCCGATTTCAATCAACCCATCGTTGGAGGTTGTGCCTCCAGCTGCCAAGGCCCTCAGCTCTGGAATTCCCTCCCTAAACCTCTCCATCTCTCTACTCCTCTCTCCTCCATTAAGACATTCCTTAAAACCTGACTCTTTGACCAAGCATTTGGTTATCCACCCTAATATCTTCTTGCCTGGCTCAGTGTCAAATATTGTTCCATAATTTTTTTTTGAAGCAGTGTGGGATATTTTTAACGCAGTAATAGTGCTATATTAAGTTCAAATTGTTGCACAATTCTCTGATAAACGGCATGACAATCTTGAATCTTAGTTTCCTTAGGCAGACTTATTCTATTTACAAAGCTATCTCTAAACGTGGAGCAATACCTCCAGATTTCAAAAGGTCCACGCACATATTTTGCAACCAGGATGATGTCACTGCTGAATGACTAAGTGGCTTGTACAGGCTCAAAACACTGTATTCCTGTAAGCAAAAACATGATCTAGATGTAGAGTTCTTTGATGTTGCACATGAGTGGCTGACTGATATTACATTGGCAAAAAGGAAACACTTCACTCAAAGACACGCTACCATTTCACAGCTTGAGAGCAGGCAGGTGTGTCAGTCTGCCCTCACCACTACTTTCAGATTTTTTTCTTCAATTCTGTGAACAATTGCCTCTTGAAAAATCACTGGCAGCCAACAAGGGCACAGCCACAATATGCTGTTCTGATCTCAGAGGATCCACGTGACAGCCTTTCTGTATCTTATCAATTTGCTTTGTGTCTTTGTTCCAAACCCTGAGTTTTATGGTGCATTTCAAGCACTTTTTTAACTGGGCCCAATTTCCACTTCAAAAAGAACAGTTTGTCACTGCGATCTCATTTTAATTTTTAATACCTCTGGAAAGTGATATATGGTCACCCTTTGTAAGGTCTGTTTCACTGTGTGATATTGAATGATGGCTGCATTGCCAGACTGCACTGCAAGCGAGTTCCTGGGAATCCATAAAAACTCAAAGAAAAAGCTCAGCAATTTGTGCAGTTGCCAGAGTCAACTTTAACTTTAGAGTAACAACCCCAGCCTGTATGCTCAAATTTTTATTTCTTTTTTGTGCCTTTTGTGGCCTCAGGACTTGACAAAGCGCTTTACAGTGCTTGAAACATAATCACTGTTAAAATGCATGATGGTGGCTCTCCTGACCCATCCCCAGTGACTAACGGAGCTAAACAGGGCTGCGTGACAGCGCCAACCCTCTTCAACATGTTTCTCTCAGCCAAGCTCTCCCATGCCTTCCATGATGGTGATCCTGGAATCGAAATCAAATATCCAAAATCCAAAATCAGGAATCATGCTCAATCTGAGATGACTCCAGGCAAAGACCAAGGTCTTTAAGGACATACATGGATGAATAAAGACATGAGGGAACAGCTGAGGTGAAGAAAGCAGTGGAGGCTGGCTCATTGAATTTATTCAAGGCAGAGTTAGATAGGTTTTTGATAGACAAGGGAATCCAGGGTTAAAGAAGGGTGGGAGGGGCAGACAGGAAAGTGGAGCTGAGACCACGACTAGTTGAGGCATGATCTTATGGAATGCAGAAGCAGGCTTGATGGGCTGAATGGCCTACTGCTGCCCCTAAGTCCTATGTTCCTAGCTTGCACGCAAGGTTCCACAGACAGCAATGTGACAATGGCCAAGACACCAGAAAGAACTCACCTCCCCACTCTTCACTTTACATCCACATGAGAGGGCAGGCACAGTCTCAATTTAACACCTCGTCCAAAATATGGCACCTCTGGTAGTGCAGTACTGCTTGTGGAACATCAGCCTAGATTTTACACTCATCTTTCTGGAGTGGAACCTGAACCCATGACCATTGGACTCAGAGGCAAGAGTTCTACCCACTGAGTCATTGCTGGTATCAAACATACTGTAGTATAAAGTCTATCTGAGGAGGTGGCAGAGGCTGACTCCATAATTAATTTTACAAGGAAGTCGGACAGGTCCTGAATGATAATGTTGGGAATGCTGTGACAATTGAGTGTTTGCTCTAGTTGCGATTAAGAGTAGCTGATACAAAATAGGGGAAGGTCAGGGCACATATATAAGAACCTGTGTGTGTGGGGGCTATGTGGAAGGGAAAAGCAATCTGCGCCTAAGTCATACCAGGTTTTGTGAATAAACATCTGTGAAAGGCAGACTGGCTGCAGCTTCTTCCTTTGCCAGGTGGATGTTCATTGATGTAACACTTGAAAATGAGCGACTGACAGAGTTATAGATGAAAAGCAGGGATATGGGACAAGCCATGGCTGCTCTTTCATAGGCTCTACCGGCCAAATGGCCTCCGTCTGTGCTGTCAGGTGCTATGATTTTATGAGAGTCCAGGGTTACTGATGAAAAATTTCTGAGGGCCACAATCCCAAATTTTCCCCCTTACAATAACTGTACGGTTTACCAGAGCTGAACAAACAGACTGTGTAGAGACTCGGAAACAAAGGAACACTTGTGGGTCATAGGTCATAGTTGAGAGAGAAGTGGGCCACAAATGAGAGAAATATTAGTTCCACTGTGTGGAGTACTAATGTACAGTGATTGAACGCCTGAAGAAACCTACCTGTTGTCTCGTGGGACCCTGACTTGTGACTGACCAAAATGGAGAAGGCTCATTCGGGAAGGCACTGAACACATCGAGATTCAGTGTGTTCAGAGGCAAAGTCGAGGGAGCACCTAAACCTCGAAACAACCCAACTACACAACCCTTCAGGCACCACCTGCCCCTGAACTGGCAGAGTCTGCAGATCATGCATTGGACTTATCAGCCATCTCATAACCCATCGAATCGGAGTGGAAACAAGTCATTCTTATCCTGAGGGACTCCCTAAGAGAAGAAGAATCAATGGCTAATACATAAATGGTTTAGCAAGATACATAATGGGCAACATTTTCCCCCCGTCGGTGGGGAAGGACGTGAGCGGGCGCACTTCCGATCGGCGCCCCCAATCGGGGGCACGCCACCATTTTACATGGGTGGGCCTTGTCCCCACTCGCCAACCAGAGGATGCTGGCCAACGTTTGGACTAAAATTAACTGCAGACAAAAGACAATTATTACATTTTATTGGGCAACATGTTCCCCTCTTCTGTAAGTGCTGACCCTCTCTGGGATATGCCAGTAGTCTGCTGCACCATGCACAAATGAACACCTGACATCAGCACACTATTCTTGCCTGGCACCCACACATACACTTTAGACTGGATGGCAACCAGGTACAGAACACTTTCCCTTTCCCGAGCCCAAAGATACTCTGGAATTCCCTGCCGCCAGCAGCAGAGGGTGGAATCATCCCAGATTTGCACCAAGTGCGCTAATGGGTGGGGAAACGGATGTTTTACCCTCTGGCCGCAATGGCGGCTTTTCACACCGTATCACCCGCTTCCCGCCTCATTAATTATGCAGCCACAGGAAACACGCCATCTCGCTGACGGGCGGACTCTGAATCGCCCGCCACGCTGTTACCCCGCCATTTCCTCACTCCGGGTGCCATATCTAAACTGCAGCCACGCACACAGTTCTCAATGCCTGCAGCCCAGGACTGCTCCAGTGAAGACATGGCCCTGAAAGTCAAGTAGAGTACAGTGACCCATCACTGGAGTGGCTTTTGGAGGCTCACCATGACGTCCACCACCCCGACTCTCTGGCTGCAGAATGTCCAGCAATCTCACCACTCCGGCTTGATAGGAGATGGCTGTACTGATCAGAGCCAATGCTGCACAGAAGAGGTTGGCCATCGAGTGCAGAAAGAGGATGAATGATCTCATCTGTGCTGCCAGGGTAAGGCAACCATCTCATCACTCTAAACTCACACACTCAAGCCCATCACACATTCACTGGCATCTCACTCACTGCCAGCTCAAGGGACATCACCACTCACTCTCTCACACAAACCCTCACACCTCCATCTGGCCTCATCTCCTCTAGAGACTGCCTCCTCAGCCCTCACCATCTTGAGGCCACTTGACCAGATCAACATGTTCCCCCGTACACCCCCTGGGATACCCCCCTTCCCCAATACAGCCCTCGCCCTGCAGCCTCTTCCCTTTCCTGAGGCTACTTCTACTCCTTCACCAAGCAAACCCTTGCCCTGAAGCCTTACGGCTGGTCAGGCAGGTAGAGACCTGCCCGTGAGCCCCCCTAAAAGTGATGTGGTGCTGTCTGTGAAGCCTGGCACTGATGGCTGCGAGTGCTGCCCGAAGCAGGGTAGGCAAACAAACCTCGGAGTCCCGATCCAACTGCAGCTCGCCAGGTGCATGTCGCTTAGGTACAGTTGTGAAACACGTCGGCATGCAATCACGCCAATGTGTCCGGATGATCCGGCGTGGGGGGGGGGGGGAATGATTCTGGTGAGCTTGGTTTATAGCGATGCGCAGATGTATTACAATGAAGTTCCTGACATGCGGCAACGGGAAACGGGGCCCACCATTGCCGGGCGGAGCAGGCAATTGCAAACTGGTTTCACGACGTTGTGAAACCAATATTTGGCCTTCCTGCCATCTCGTTCCCTGACGCCTGCCATGATGCCATAAGCCAGCGAGCACGGAAAATTCCACCCATACACTCCGACTGACAAGATCTGCCTCGCTGAAATGTCTCAGTATCAATATTATGAAGTGCATACACCCGCTGAGTCACCCAGGAAACACTTGGATATGTTTTGACAAATAATTCATGCATTTGTGGCACTGAAAATAATGCTGGTGTTGAAGTTACCATGAGCAAAAACAAATAATAGTAACTGACCTTTCAAACACTACGGGCAGAACTTTTCACTGAGCGTCGGGCGTGCACCCGACCCGCTCGAGCGTGAAATAGCACATGATCACTTCGGGCCAGCATCCCGACGTCATCGTGTGGTATTTCGGTCGATGGATGCGCACTAAACTCAGAAGTGCGGCCGCCGACAACTAAGAGGGCAATGAAGCCCATTAAACGCGCAATTAACAGGGATTTTTCGTTGCCCGTCCAACATTATGGTTGGCGGGCGGGCGGGCGAATCAGCCAGGCGGCCTTTGCATTTTTCAGGAAACCTCATCCACGGGCAGGGGGGATGAGGTTTCCGTGATAAATGAAAATAAAAATAAATTTCTGTGGACAGCGTTTTCAATGACCTACGTTTTCAGGTGATTGATCAGGAAGCTTGGACACTGCTTTCCGGTTTCTCTGACCTTTATTTTATTTTAGGTTTGCTCAGGTCTTCAGCTCCGTGCGGCAGCTCTCTGCCTTCGGGCAGCTGTGAGCGCTCACCCACACCCGCGCTGACTCCAGCGCTGGCCCTCCTCCCGCCCCCCACCACGGCAGCGCCGGGCCTTTTAGCACGCGCGGGCTTCATACTGGCTGGTTGTTAATTGGCCGGCCAGTGTGAATTCGCAGTCAGGGGTCAATCGCGGTCGGGGGTCCATTCCCCAGCCAACCCAGGACCCACCGACCACGCCCACCCGCCAAACTGAAAATTCTGCCTTAAGTGTCTAAAAATAGGTAATCCTTGACAAAGCTCATCACATTAAATGCACGTCACCAGCTAAAGATAGTAAAGTAGTCTTTGCAAATTAGAGATTTACTCATTTAAGCTTAATATTATCTGTACTGATATGATTAGATGAGGAAATCCTTGTGTCTGTTCAGTGACAGTCAGCACATCCATCAGTTTAATGTGTGCTCATTTTACTTATGCTGGGGACACCACGGTATCTCACTTCCTTCTCCGTAATTACTTCTATCCTTACTTTTCTCTGATCTCACAAACCCACCAGCTGAGAGAGATTGGGAGAGGGAGATCAAGAAATTAAAGCCTTTGCTGGGTCCATTCTGGACTGGGGTTTGGTGAAAGAGCTAACCTTTCTCATTTCCTTTATAGGCTCCAGGCAGAGGACTCACTGCATAGAGGCGATAGCTATAAACCCGTTGTCCATGGTGCAGCATATTTGTACTCTGATTCTCTTTAAAATGGGCTACTTAAATCACAGCTGGCAGTGAGTGAGTATGCATCTGTTATTTCTATATGCAAACAGTTGCATTAATCAATGCGATACCTACAAGCAGTCACTCCAGTCTGTACACCTGCATAATTCAAATACACTGCAATCTTTTAAGAAATAAAACTTCTTTTTCTCTGAAGGACTGCTTAGACTGTGGGTGAAATGCACCCAGGCCCTGCAAACAAACAGTTACATTGTTACCTGTAGTATGGGTGGAATCAAAGGTTTAACATTTTGGGAAATGACAGGCTACAGTTAATGAAACCCGGCCTCAAATAACCAGTGGGAGTTTTTATTTTTTTCTTCAGTTCTCTGCCCAAAGGCAAGTCTAGCCCACAGTACCAAAACCTCCAACATGGGTATGGCAAGGAGGCAGGTCCCAAATCCACTCCAGCCAGAACAGGGATCGAACCCTGTGCTATTGGCACCACAACAGCCATCCAGCCAACTGAGCCAACTGGCCCCCACAAGAAGGCCAACTTGCTAGGTCAACATACGCTTTTACATGCATGTTTGTAGTAATTGGCTTAGTTGCCCCTCCCTCCTGTCAATCAACCGTAGGTCCAATCCATTGAAGATGCCCCATCGCACTGTAATGTGACAGAGCTTAAGTCATTCCTAGGGATGATAACTGATTATAGCCACTTCTTACCTAACCTGTCCACTGTGTTTGCACCGCTTCACCTGTCGCTGAGGAATAATCACCACTGGTCATGGGGTTCATGGCAAGAAAAAGCCTTTGCAGCAGCAAAGAAACTGCTTCATTCATCGTGCTTGGTGGTACGTTATGACCCAGCCAAAGAGCTGGTGTTGACATGCAGTGCTTCTCCTTGTGGCATAGGAGCCGGACTGTCACATCGAACGGAGGACGGGTCAGAAAGACCCATCGGCCACGTTTCAGGAAGACTCTCCCAGGCTGAAAAGGGCTACTCCTAGCTGGAGAAAGGAGGACTGTCGGTTGTGTTTGGTGTCAAGAAGTTTCACCAATACCTGCACGGGCGACATTTCGTGATGGTGTCTGAGCATAAGCCACTGACAGGTTTGTTCAGCGAAGACAAAACGATTCAACCTATAGCTTCAGCGAGAATCCAGCATTGGGCCCTGACGCCAGCAGCTTACGACTACACATTCATGTACTGCCTTGGCTCGCATATAGCCAATGCAGACGTACTTAGTCATCTTCCATTACCGGGCAGTCATCCCACCACACCCATTCCACAAGAGTTAGTGTTGTTGTTAAATTTCTTGGATTCATCACCCTGTATGTGCTAAACAGATCAAGAATTGGACGAGCAGAGACCCAGTACTGTCAAAAGTTAAAGACTTTGTTTTACAAGGCTGGCCAAGTACCCATGTGTCTGATGACCTGCACCCCTTTTATTCCAGAAGCACTGCCAGGATGGAACCTTGCTGTGGGGTTCCAGAGTCATGGTCCCTTCCCAGGGCAGAGAGTCACCCTTGGCAGAGTTCCACAGCGCACACCCAGGCATGTGAAGGATGGTGAAGTTGGCATGTAGTTATGTCTAGTGGCCAGGAATAGATAGTGACATCGAGAGTATGGTTAAACACTGTTCCCTTTGCCAGCAACACAAGTAGCTCCTCAGCTCCTCTTCACCCATGTGATTGGCCTGGCTGCCCTTGATCCAGACTGCATATTGACTATGTGGGACCTTTTCTGGGCACCATCCTCCTGTTACTCATCAATGCACATTCGAAGTGGCTTGATGTCTTGATGACTACAGGGTAAAAACGCCAACTTCAGCCACAACGACTGAGAAGCTGTGTCACTCCTTTCGTACACATGATTTACCTGAGATTATCGTCTCTGACAATGAAACAGCTTTCACCAGCGTCGAATTTCAGCGGTTCACAGACCTGAATGGCATGTGGCTCATAAAGACTGTTCCCTGGAATCCTTTATCAAATGGTCTCGCCGAAAGAGCTGTCCAGACCTTTAAAGCCGGTATGAAGAAGTTGTCTGGAGGTAGTTTGGAGTCTCATCTTTCCAGATTCCTTCTGAGGTACCGCGCAACGTCACAGACTACCACGGGCTCCACGCCGTCAGAGCTGCCGATGAAGTGCCGCTTGCGCATGGATCCGGATTTGGTGTTTCCCAATTTCGAAGGGAAGGTGGGACAGTAACAAACCACTCAGAAACTGAACCATGATCTACACAGCGGTGCTCGTACGTTCAAAGTAAGCGACCCTGTGTATATGTGTAACTTTGAAAGTGGGTCATGCTGGACTCCAGCCGCCATCGTTTCGGCAACAGGTCCATTGTCATTTTGAGTTCAAGTTGAGAGCAGAGTAGCGCACAAACATCTGGATCACATTCGAGCAGGAGAAACATCTCAACGAATGCAAGATCAACCCGTGATTGATGTTTTGCTGCCAACCTCTTAAGTGTGTGGTCGCCCTACAGCTGCTATTCCTATCACACCCAATGAGCTGTTGAATACAGAACCACCCAGTTCCAGTGACGCACCTTTTTGTGCAGCTCAAGAGCCCACTGTTCCTGTTCCGGAACATCCCTCAGAAGGGCTGCAACGTTCTGACCATCCCCGCAGAGCACCTCAGAGCCTTAATCTGTCGTCGTAGCCTACAGGTGATTGTCAAGGACACTAAGGGGCAGAATAATCCCTGAGCGATCACTTGGAGTTTGGGCAGCCCACTGTTCTTTGTTTACAAGGGAAGTTAAAGACAAGAGACATTACAAATGTTTTATTAGTTTTCAGACATGTTGTAGTAAACATAAGGAACTTAAAGGGGGAAGAAATGTAGTAATTGGATTAGTTGTCCCTCCCTCCTGTCAATCAACCATAGGTCAACACGATGGGAGGGGCTTCCAGTAGGGAGATGGCACCAAGTGTGTAAGCACCTTAACATGTGTCCTCAACAAACATAAAGTTTATCTGCACTAAACCTGCTCCTCCTTCAAGTCCTTACAATGTTGTAGTCCAGAGCTATTAATAGTGATGGTAGAGGCTCCAATTTTCTTTCCATCACATGGCTGACCAGGAAATTCTCCTGCTTTTACCGCTTGCCATTGGAGCATGTTAGAAGAATTTACAGGTTGATACTCAACCCGTTTGTCTATGTTATGAATGCACCTTCCTTGGTGATCAAGGCCGGAAGTGGGACTTGAGCCCATCTTCTGGCTCAGAGGCAGGGACAGTACCACAAGACCTCCCCATGGAGCTTTTATTTCTCCAATGATAAATCTCTGCCACTGCACTGAAACATCATCAGCAAACACGCAGCGTTGATAATCCCACAAAAGAGCATTCTTGCCAGTGAGAATACAATTTGACCATAGATGGGAGCAATACGTTCGAAGTTTAAAATATCTATGACAAATCTGTGAAATCATTGAATCTTCTGAGATCACGCATCTCCCTACTAATGATGTGCAGTCTACTGTTTGAGCCTTATAAGTAGCAAAAAATATGAACACAATCATTTGTTTGCAACCTGCTGAATTAGAAAAATCTGCTCTGAATCTCTGCACCAACTTGTTAGTTACAAGAGGAACGAAGTTGTATCCATGTCATTCACCCTGAAAAGTCAAAGCTGCCTGCATTAAGCAAGCAACATCACGGGTATAAGTCATTGTTTGAAACACAAGAAAATCCTGTGAGCACTGGAAAACACAGATTTAGAAGAAAAATTTCACTTCATCTCATTTCAATCTAAAGTAAACCTCCATTATTGTTTACAGCAGAAAGCAATTATCCCTCGACATTTGATGGAGATTAAAATATGATGATGAAGTATCTCTTTTATACCCTTTATATGAGAGCTTAGTTTATTGCATTTAAAAAGCTTCTTTGCCACTTACTTTGCATAGTAGAGAAAGGAGGAGACATTGGTGAATATTTTATGTTGAAGCTTATGCTGTTGTATGATACAAATTGGTTTCCAATACAATACTAGTGCAAAGATTTCATTTTCAAATGTCAAAAGATATACCTTCTTAAGAAGTCTTGTTCCTCCATCCCAACAAAGGGCATACACTGAAGGAAATTTATTAAACTGGGTATAAGCAATGAATTTCTAATTCATAGAGAGCATTTCAAGGTTCAGAAAGGGATAATATATAATCTGTTCCCTCAGCTTTGCACTGAAACATAAAAAGTAACTCAAGTGTTTGAACTCATTAAAACATAGCAGCGTTACCCTGCATCTCAAGAGGCACAGTATGAGAAAGATGGCCTCACACAGAAAACTTCAAAACTGAACACATTACAACAAAGCTAAAGAAAGCATATGAATAATTGTACGGAAGGATATTAGATGCGACAGGATCATTGGGTTTGGAAACTCCACTACTGCACATTAAGAACAGGAGAGTCCGCACATATTTTTTTTATATTTCAATAAGGATTATAATTTTTATTTTTATTAGTTGTTTGGTCGTGCAGAACTTGAGTATTGCTGAAAAAAAATAAATGTTGAAGCTTTCCAACTTGCACGCCTCAGGACACTTCGCAAGAATACCAATTTAAGGGGAAAACAACAATTTATACTGTATGTGAAGAGAGTGCTGGTTGCTTGGCGAGTGGACTCTGACTGGTAGAGGCGTTGCCATGGAGGATGCCTGAATATGCCTGAATAAGAATACCTACACTTCTGTTTAATATTCCAAACCCCAGGTACTGACAATTCACTTTCTACAGTGTTATTTTTCTGATTGGCACTGAATGGGTTTGCCTGGCTGTCTGAGTTGAGCTACATATTGTTAGGTGATCACTTTTCTGCTTCTTAAGCAGGACGTTTTTTTTATAGTTTTAGTGCCTCACCAATCTTTGCAGAATTGAAACAGCTCCCCTTAAATTAATTTGTCAAGTAATTCATATCTACTGCATGTCCACTGTCAAAGTACAAAGTATTGATAATGTCATGAAAATTAGCAGTTGTTTTTTCATTCATGGGATGTGGGCGTCGCTGGCTGGACCAGCATTTATTGCCCATCCCTAATTGCCCTTGAGAAGGTGGTGGTGAGCTGCCTTCTTGAGCCGCTGCAGTCCATGTGGTGTAGGTACACCCACAGTGCTGTTAGGGAGGGAGTTCCAGGATTTTGACCCAGTTCATACAGGCCGGGATTTTCTGGCCCTGCCAATACAGGATGCAGCTGACCAGCCAAAAGTCCGTCCGCTTTCGGCCGGACTGGAACGAGGCCGGAAAATCCACCCACAGATCCTGAAGCCAAGGCTGAGATAGTTTATACTGGACACCCAGTTAAGAAATCAGGTTCTGTTGATGCTTGCGCTCAGATTTCCAACAGAGGCAAAATTTCACAGGTGGTAAATGAAATTCCCAGGGTAAGGAGGGAAGTCTGGGTGAAAGGGAGTTGTCCTCCAGAGCATTCGAGGTTCCTGGTGAACCACCCAAAGAGGGTCACTGGAGGTATCCCTGGGCGGAATCTTCTGTTTTCAGCAGCTGTCTCCAGCGCTGCCTGAAGAAGCGGTGAAATATCCGCACTGAATCTTAAGGCCCTGAAGGCCCACCATATCTCCTGCCCGACATGCCCTTGAGAGGACGGTGGTGGGCTTACCTCTCAACTGAAGGCCCCAGAATATGGCGAGCCACCTGCCTAGAGCTGTCGGCCTCTCTTGCGCTCAGCAGCGCCACAGAGGAGGCCATGGTTGCTGCCGGAGCAACACCCGTCCCCCCCAGAGTCCCAGGGTCACGGGATAACCTGGGAAAAAAGTAACTGCTGCTGGGGAGAGTCTCGTGAGGTGGGGGTCATGGGGAGAGAGGGGCCATGGGAATCGGCAGCATTGGCAGGGAAGTGGCTGTCAGCAAGCACCACCCCCACCCCCCGCCCCATGTCCACGCCCTTGGTCATGCACAGATGAATGCAGATCAAGGGAACCATCCCCTCTCCCTGCTCCTTGCATCTGACATACACCAGTTGTGCTGGCTGCATGTCGGCAGGCTCGCCTGGAGCTGGGAAAAGTGCAGCAGAGGCGGGAAGAGGCCCTTAACTGGTCATTAATTGGCCACTAAAGGGTCTCAAGTGGAGGTGGGGCAGTAAGGTTGACCATGGGCCTTCCCACCCAGAACTTACTACGGGCGGAGGTGGGGAAGGCGCGGGTATCAGTCCTGACACCAACGCACCTGATTTTCAGTCCCTCCCGCCTACTTCTTCACCTCCTGCAGGGGGCAGAAGATTTCGCCCGTCATAAATTGGCTTATTCAATTATCAATCCAGGGAGGCCCAAATCAATGAGCAAGCGATTATCCCAAAGTGAAAACAGTGATACCGTAATGAACTTGTATCGAAGGAAACTACAGGAATGTGAGATACCATGGAGCTGGGCAGACTGTTCGTTTGGGCAGCAGAATCAAACATTTGCAGCTGAGGGGGAAATGAAGGAGATTAAGATCCAGCTGATTCCCTTAAAGGTTAAATTGAAAATTGACAAGAGCAGAACAAAAGGTCACTGTCAGTTTGTTTTAACTCACCTCCTGACTCCCCAACTGCAAGGAGTGTCAGCAGTGTGATGGAATGTTCTGCACTTTCCTGGATGAGTGCAGCTCCTACAACACCAAAGAGGCTCGGCACCATCCATACAAAGCAGCCCACTTGACTGGGACCCCATCCACTACCTTAAACATTCACTCCCTCCACCACCAATGCACAGTAGCAACAGTATGTACCATTTGCAAGGTGCACTGCAGAAACTCACCAAGACTCCTTAGACAGCACCTCCCAAACCCATAGCCACTACCATTGAGAAGGACAAGGGCAGCAGACGCATGGGAACACCACCGCCTGCAAGCTCTCCTCCAAGTCCTGACTTGGAAATATATCACTGTTCCTTCACTGTCGCTTGGGTCAAAATCCTGAAACTCCCTCCCTAACAGCACGGTGGGTGTACCTACACCACAGGGACTGTTGTGGTTCAAGGTGGCAGCTCACCACCACCTTCTCAAGGGGCAATTAGGGATGGGCAACAAATGCTGCTGCAGCCAGCGATATCTGCATCCCGTAAATGAATAAAAACACAAAGCTGGGATAATAGAGATATATTTGGCACGTGGAAGTCAGGGAATATTTTAATTTATAACATCAAGGCTGATGTTGAGTTTAAAAAAGCATCTAGGGAATTGCTGAAAAAAGAGACATGTCGAAGCGTCTCATCTCGCACTCATCAGGACACTTCACAAGGTGAAGGGCGGAATCGTCCACTCCCAATTGCAGCAGGTGTCACAGCGACAGGAGGGGAAAATATCGGGAGATCGCAAAAATCGGTTTCACATTGGCGTAAAACCAGTTTGCGATTGTCCGCTCCACCGACCAATGGCGGGCCGCACTTCCCACCATCACCCGTTGAGAACATAATTTCAATACTTTAGCATCTCATTGTAAGCCCTGATCGCTGGAATCATCTCCCCCCCTCCCCCCACCACGCTGGATCATCCAGGCACACTGGCATGATTGCACACTGGCATGTTCCACAACTGTACATAAACAATGTGCGCCTGGCAAGCCGCACTTTGCACAGGACATCGAGGTTTGTTTTTCTACCTTGCTTCGGGCAGCACTCGTGGTCACCAGCGCCAGGCTTCACAGGCAGCACCACATCACTTTTAGGGGGGGCTCACAGGCAGGTCTCTACCCACCAGACCAGCCATAAGGCGGATGGCTTTTCAACAGCTGCAGGGCGAGGGCTTGCTTGGGGAAGGGGGCGAAGTGGCCTTAAGCAAGGGAAGAGGCTGCAGGGCGAGGGCTGTACTGGGGAAGGGGGGTATCCCAGGGTGGGTGTGGGACACATGTTGATCTGTGCAAGTGACCTCAAGATGGTGAGGGCTGAGGAGGCAGTCTCCAGAGGAGATGAGGCCAGATGGACATGTGTGGGTGTGTGTGTGAGAGAGTGAGTGGTGATGTCTCATGAGCTGGCAGTGAGTGAGATGCAGGTGAATGTGTGATGGGCTTGTGAGTGTGTGAGTTTAGAGTGATGAGATGGTTGCCTTACCCTGGCAGCACAGATGAGATCATTCATCCTCTTTCTGCACAGGATCACCAACCTCTTCTAGGCAGCATTGGCACTGATCACCACTGCCACTGCCTACCAAGCCAGGGTGGTGAGATGCTGGACCTCCTTCGGACAGAGCGGGGCTGGAGGACATCACTGGGGGCCTCCAAAAGGCATTCCAGTGATGGGATCACTGAACTCAACATGACTTTCAGGGCCATGTCTTCACTGGAGCTGCCCTGGGCTGCAAGCATTGAGAACTGTGTGCGTGGCTGCAGTTTAGATATGGCACCCAGAGTGAGGTGATGGCGTGGCGGGCGATTCAGAGGCCGCCCACCAGCGAGATGGCGTGTTTCCTGTGGCTGCATAATTAATGAGGCAGGAAGCGGAAGGTATGGCACGAGAACCCGCCATTGCGGCCAGTGGGTAAAAGGTTACTTTTTACTCCCACTACAGCGCTTAGTGCAATTCTGGGACGATTCCGCCCGCAGTGTCCTGATGAATGCAAGATGAAAGGCTTCAACATGTCCCTTTTCTCAGCGATACTGAAGTTCTGTACCTACCAACCAATGCTGCACAGTCCTTGTCCCTGAAGCTGGGTTTGTCACTGTCATTGCTGCCAACCTCTGCATTGTTCCTTTGCTGATGTGAGCTGCAGAGTATTGGATCCCCAGCCCATGTATATGATTATTTGCTTTAACAGTCCACAACCCAAGAAAGACTCTCCTTTGTTTGCAGAGAGTCAGCTCTTCATTCGATTTTCTAGACCAGGCATTAGCAGTGACAGCAGCTTTTGTTCAACCAGTTACAAAGCTCATTAAAAACTTTAATATTCTCTTCAGTTTGATGATTATTGTTTGAAGAGGTCTCTTTGCATGGGTGACTGGAACATTGTGTTAACACAAAGCTCTTGAGCTTACTTCCTAAATGAGTTCTTCATCTGACTCTTAATTGTTATGATGAATCAAGTACATTATTGGACCGTCTACAATCATTTGCCTTAGGTTTGGCCTATTCCAGTTCATGCCGGACAGCAAAGAAAGGCTGAAACAAAAACAGGAAATTCTGGAAAAACTCAGCGGGTCCAGCTGCATCTACGGAGAGAGAAACAGAGTTAATGTTCCGAGTCCGGATGACCCTTCTTCAGCTGAAACATTAACTCTGTTTCTCGCTCCACAGATGCTGTCAGACCTGCTGAGTTTTTCCAGCACTTTCTGTTTTTGTTTCAGATTTCCAGCATCCGCAGTATTTTGCTTTCATCTTAAAGAAAGGCTGGTCATCTGTTGTATTGCCTGCTCAGAAATGGCAATGCATGGTCTTTTTAGCACGCTGTGACTGCATCTATTCTTACACTATTTATATATTCTGCTGCCTGTGACTTTACTCACACCAAGTCTTGTTTGACCATCACCTCTGTATTCACTGACCTACATTGGCTCCTGAGTAAGCAACACCTTGAATTTAAAATTCTCATCCTGATCTATGGCCCTCTGTTTCTCAATGTACATCCTCAAGACACTTGTTGTCAAGCCGTTGTCAGTTTCTCTAAATGCACTGCTTCAATGTTCTGTTTCAGAGCTAGTGGTAACCAGGAGATAGTTACTGCCATAAAGAAATCAGAATAGCAATGGCAAAGAATGTGTTCTCCAAACATAAAGAATTGATCAGTATAGAATGAGTAGAAATCTTAAGAAAGGGATTATCTAGACTGTGATTTGGAGTGTCATATTGTATGGGGCTGAAACATGGAGCTGAAGAAAAGCAGACACCCAAAGACTAGAAAGCTGTGACATGAGGTTCTGGAGAAGGATAGAACAGGTAAGTTGGAGAGGACACAAGAGCAATGAAGAAGTTCTCAGGAAGATGGAGGAGGAAAGATCATTAGTGAATATCATCAAGAAAAGACAACAAGGTTGGATTGGCCATACTCTAAATTATGAGAACTTGCTGCAGGAGGTGAGTGAAGGAATATTAGAGGGATGTAGACCAATAGGGAGAAAGAGAATGATGATGATGTTAGGCAGCTTGAAATTGAAAATGGGAGGCTCTTAGATGCAACTAAAGAGGAAAGTGCAAGACCAGAAGGCATGGAGAAATTAGCTAAGGGTCTGCCCTTAGGCAGATCACCACTACTAAGGGACCACAACAATATTATACCAATCTCAGGTTTCACACTTGGAAAAGTTGCTTTTGCTCAACTGAAGAAAATCAGCTGTGTTATATTCAAGAGAAGGATCAATTTGTCCAGAAAAGGAGCAAATACTACACCATCTGGAGATCCTTATTTCTTAACATGGAGACCAGCAACTGATTGTACTTCAGACAAGAGTGCAGCATTTGCATTATCACAACTCATTGTAATAAAACAGCATTGCTAAGTCACGGCCAGTCAAAGAATAACCTAGCAGCCTCAACAGTGAGGTACTTTTGGACCGCCTGCATACCGCTGCCACTGTGAAGCGTATGCATAGCAGTTTCAACGGGTGTCTAGGGAACAACAGCCTTACTGCTAATTTTCTGAGGCATGACAGATCTTCAACATTTTTCCTTGTAAGCCAATCCGCCAAGCAAGGTGGGTTGCGATGGACTTTCATGAGCTTTCTGGTGACTTTACTGTACATCACTAAGTCAAGCCCAAAAGTGGGCAAAGAAATTTCAGTGCTCACTTTCAAAAAAACTTGGGAAGGAAAGAACATGTCTTTGCTGGATGAAAGCAGTGGTTTGTACTGGTGACGTATTTTGGCAGATTGCCTGCTGCAGATGTTGGAAACGGATTTGAATTCTCAATGCTATTTCATGCCAAATGCTCTGCCCAATCGTCCAGGATGGAACACAAACTTATGAGTCAGGATTCCTGGCTTACTTATCATCTTGAATATCAAAATCCATAAATTCCACCAAAGCATATTCCGTGTACCTTAACTCATTCAATGCACTGAACGTACCAGGCTGCGCTGAGTCCATTTGAAGCACCTTTGTATTGTAAGCTTCGAGGCGTGGACAATGGCGCAAATCCTCTTAATATTAGCATTGGTTGCATAATGTAAAGTATTCTCAACAAACTAGCCACTCATTTTTTTTTTTGTAAATAAAGTGGAGCCAGTCAGTCAGAGCTGGGGCTACTACACAGGATACTCCATTTCCCTACCCTTCTCATAGATATGTGCGAAAGGTCAGAAAATTTTCTAGACTGGTTCAGAAAGTGAACGTCACAGGGCACCATCACAATTTTTTGAGCTCAGCATTTTATTTTGAAAAGGTGATCTGTTTTTTGATGCTGAAGAAAAAAGAACGACTTGCATTTATGTTGCACCTTTCATGACCTCAGGACACCCTAAAGTGCTCCACAGCCGAAGTCTTATATCATGAAATGTAATCGCTGTTGTAGGAAATGCTGCGGTCAATTTGTGCACAGCAAGCTCCCACCGACACCAACGTGATAATGATCGTTCTCAGAGGAAGGGGTATGGATGGAAAGCAATTCTAACAAGCCTTTGATCAAGGAAATACCCACAAGAGTCTGTGCAGTGAAAGAAATGCTCTTTCTCGGCTTTGCATTGAAATCTTGATCCATTGCAACATCTCTTGTTCCGAAGGATTCCTTTCCCAGGACATCAACATTATAGGGTTCTTTACCTTTCTTAATCTGCCCTTCTTCCGAACATGCATGGTTTTGAAACTCAAACCTAGCACCCCTTCACCACGAGCTCTTGATTTATTTTGCCTTCTCTCCTACTCCCTTCAATGTAGGTGGTATCTGCACTACAGGGATTGGTGAAATAGCCACATTTATTTTTCAATTCTAAGATCAGACTTCTCAACTGCTTCTCAATTTTAAGATTATCTATTTCATTATGGTCCAGACAAGCTGAACTTGAGAATTTCAATGGCCATTTGCTGCCATTAAATAATTCCAACATTTCTTGTTTTAATTAATTCTTTCACTGAATTATTCCCAACTGCATCCACTATTACAGGTTACCATGGTTCCTGAATGAAACACGTAAGCAATTTTTGCTTCGCTTAGCTCCAACGTGTCATTTTTAACAAAAGGTTAAAACATGCCATTGCTGTATTAAAGCAAAAGCTCTTCAAAAAACCTTCTGTAACACATTTTATTTAAAAAGTTAAAAGATCACGAGTATTTTATACTTCTTGCCTTCTAAGATAAGTCTACAATTTTTCCTGTGGCCTTTAACAACTGTTCAAACATGGGAGGTTTTAATTTCAGTCTTCTACCTTTAACAATACAAATGAAATAGGATTGTGTACCTAACTGAGCACAAACAACCTCAGCTGGAGAAATTGCGGATATATTTAAGCTGACAAACTAGAATTAGCATTGGAATTTTTTTTTTCTCTTTCATAGGATGCAGGCATTGCTGGCAAGGCCAGCATTAATCGGCCAATGCTACCTTCACTTGAGAATGTGGTGATGAGTTGCCTTCCGCAGCCCATCAGCTGAGTCAAGAGTTAACCACGTTGCTGTAGATCTGGAGTCACATGTAAGCTCCTAATTCACCACTCCATAAATATCAGGGCCAAAGCCTTTTTTCAAAAAAAATCATGTTTCTTTAAAAACTGCCACTTTAAGGGAACCAGGGAGCAAGGGAATGAACCAAAATGACTGCAGACAGGAAGTGGAGACAGTATTTGGCATTAATATAGCTGTCACTTTTAATTTAACAGAACAAGCTCTACAATTAAATAGCCACTGCTTAGTGGTAAAGACGTAAAGTTTACAATAACCAAAGCTTCAATTAAAGAGCAAACTTCAAGTAACTCAACTTCTGTTTTTCAAACTGCCGTGGCTTATTTTGTTGCATTAAATGAGTGTTTGTAGCCTTGACTCAAGAGCAAAGAAGTGTGTGGTCCCAGAGGTCTCTATTTAAAACAAAAAAAAATACCTGGAAAAACTCAGCAGGTCTGACAGCATCTGCGGAGAAGAGCACAGTTAACGTTTCGAGTCCGTATGACTCTTCAACAGAACTAAGGAAAAATAGAAAAGAGGTGAAATATAAGCTAGTTTAAGGGGGGGTGGGACAGGTAGAGCTGGATAGAAGGCCAGTGATAGGTGGAGATAACCAAAAGATGTCATAGACAAAAGGACAAAGAGGTGTTGAAGGTGGTGATATTATCTAAGGAATGTGATAATAGGTGACATTAAGGGTAGAAAGCAGGACGAGAAAGGTACAGATAGCCCTAGTGGGGGTGGGGTGGGGGGAAGGGATCGAAATAGGCTAAAAGGTAGAGATAAAACAATGGATGGAAATACATTTAAAAATATGGAAATAGGTGGGAAAAGAAAAATCTATCTAAATTATTGGAAAAAAGGGGGATCAGAAAGGGGGTGGGGATGGAGGAGAGAGTTCATGACCTAAAATTGTTGAACTCAATATTCAATCCGGAAGGCTGTAAAGTGCCTAGTTGGAAGAGGAAGTGCTGTTCCTCCAGTTTGCGTTGAGCTTCACTGGAACATTGCAGCAGGCCAAGGACTGACATGTGGGCATGAGAGCAGGGTGGAGTGTTGAAATGGCAAGTGACAGGGAGGTCTGGGTCATGCTTGTGGACAGACCAAAGGTGTTCCGCAAAGCGGTCACCCAGTCTGCGTTTGGTCTCTCCAATGTAGAGGAAACCGCATTGGGAGCAGCGAATGCAGTAGACTAAATTGAGGGAAGTGCAAGTGAAATGCTGCTTCACTTGAAAGGAGTGTTTGGGCCCTTGGACGGTGAGGAGAGGGGAAGTAAAGGGGCAGGTGTTGCACCTTCTGTGGTTGCATGGGAAGGTGCTGTGGGAGGGGTTTGAGGTGTAGGGGGTGATGGAGGAGTGGACCAGGGTGTCCCTGAGGGAAAGATCCCTGTGGAATGCCGCCAGGGGGGGATGAAGGGAAGATGTGTTTGGTGGTGGCATCATGCTGGAGTTGGCGAAAATGGCAGAGGATGATCCTTTGAATGCAGAGGCTGGTGGGGTGATAAGTGAGGACAAGGGGGACTCTATCATGGTTCTGGGAGGGAGAGGAAGGTGTGAGGGCGGATGCGCGGGAGATGGGCCGGACACGGTTGAGGGGCCTGTCAACCACTGTGGCTGGAAAACCTCGGTTAAGGAAGAAGGAAGACATGTCAGAGGAACTGTTTTTGAAAGTGGCATCATCAGAACAGATGCGACGTAGGCGAAGGAACTGAGAGAATGGGATGGAGTCCTTACAGGAAGCGGGGCGTGAGGAGCTGTAGTCGAGGTAGCTGTGGGAGTCGGTAGGTTTGTAATGAATATTGGTGGACAGTCTATCACCAGAAATTGAGACAGAGAGGTCAAGGAAGGGAAGGGAAGTGTCAGAGATGGACCATTATCACATCCCTTAGATAACATCACCAGCTTCAACACCTCTTTGTCCTTTTGTCTATGACATCTTTTGGTTATCTCCACCTATCACTGGCCCTCTATCCAGCTCTACTTGTCCCACCCTCCCCTTAAACCAGCTTATATTTCTCCTCTTTTCTATTTTTCCTTAGTTCTGTTGAGTCATACGGACTCGAAACGTTAACTGTGTTCCTCTCCGCAGATGCTGTCAGACCTGCTGAGTTTCTCCCGGTATTTTTGTTTTTGTTTTGGATTTCCAGCATCCGCAGTTTTTTGCCTTTGCCATATCTGAGTGCTGACACATCCACAAATATGTGGCAGTACTCTCGCTGGAATGCACCATTGCCACTTCATTACACAACAAGCTTGTTGGTGTCTCTCAAAGTATACGAAGGAAGAGACTGGAAGCACCACACAGTGACTTGTTTTTTTGCAAATATGAACTGATTGTAAAGTGAAATGGCGACTGCAACAAATCATTCAACTGGTTTCCTGTCTAACATTAAGGACAGTGAATCGAATTGAAAAGAGTCGAAGGAGATGAGCCAGGAGTTGCAAAAAGACTCTCAAGTCATCAGATTGAAATAATGTCAGAACAAAGGAGCAAGTTCAGTATTGTTATCTCCATATATTTATGAAAGCAAACAGAAAATCCTAAAGCATTTTCAATGTGCACTGATAGTACCTGCTCCACTTAAATAAATCATTTTACTTCTGCCCAGGATGAATTTTTCCCTGGATTACAAACATCACATTGACAGATAAACTGAAAATCTATCTGTTGCATGACTCGTGTCAATGTAAGGCAGAATCGCTGCCTCCGAAAGATATCAGGAAATAGCTTCAGCTTTGATTGGAAGCTTACAACACAATAATATCAGTCATATTGTGAAAGTGTGTTTTCCAACATGAAAAAACATAATTTCATCGCCTCTCTTCTCTCTCCAACACAGCAACAATCCTCCTTCAGCAATCTACCTAATGACTGTAATTTCAAAGTAATAACAGAATGAAATGCTTTACATTTCAGGCAATCTGCCACTAGAGCTGAAAGCGTACAACATAAAAGGTATCACAAATCCATGGACCACTTGTTCAGGATGTCACCACTTGATGTCAAATCAAGGGGAACTCGACACAACCTAAAAGGGGTACCAGCTGTTCCTCAACTGCATCCAACTGAATTTAAAGCTTCAAGCATGGAAACAAGTGATAAGAGACACCGATGAACATGTGGATATCTGCCCTTTCTAATAATCAAGATAAGCTGAACAAAACAATTACCTTCTCCATTAATGTTACTCTATTTTTCCAATTGGCTTCCACATCAATTGTTCTGTGAAATGTTTTGATTCCTGTCTAATTGTGGAAATGTGGAAACGACTACCGGCTGTGACAGCATATGTGCCTTAAACTGGAGTGAGATACTAAGAAGACATGAATCAAAGAGGGCCTAAAAAGTGACCTATTTTTTTTAAACCTAAAAATATTAATATTACCTTCTTTGCACAGTGCCATACAATTCATTTTGTCTTGATCCCAAAAGACACAGAACAGCTTTCTGGGCTGTGAAAGACCAAGGCATATTTTTCTTTTATTACTTAGACTTCGCAAAATTCAATCATTTATCCAGGGAAGGGAAAAGAGTTTCTACGATGTTCGTTAACCTTTCTTGTGAGATTGTCGATATGAACAAAATAATTGCATCCATACAGGACCTATCGTGGTCACAGGGTGTCACAAGCCAGTTGGCAGGGTGGTCATTTTGAAGTGCAATCAATGTAATATATGAAATGTGGCAACCAATTTGTGCACAGCAAGCTCCCACAAACAGCAATGTGATAATAACCAAGTAATCTGTTTTTACTGATGCTGACTGAGGGATCAATTTTGGCCTGGGTACCAGGGATAACTCCCCTGCAGTTCTTTGATGTACTTGTGTAAACAGAGTCCTTTATGTCACTGGAGGCAGTCATTTAGCCCATCAGGCAAAATTTAATGATTGCAGTGGTGGGCCCCGATCCAAGCTGGAAAGAAGGTGACTACACCTCTGTGGCAACTCCACGCACCCACCCCACCCCACCCCCCCAGCTCAATTTAGTGCCAACCAGGCATTTAACTGGTCAGGGGCAGTGTTCTCCTCGTCTTCAGGGCAGATATCCCGCCTCCAGGAGCTGCTGGCCAATCAGAGGCCAGCAGCTCTCCAGTACTGGCAGCAGCACTGGGAGCAGTGACTACTGCTGGTTCTGCAGCAGGCCTAGCCTGCAGGTTTGTTGCTGGAGCCTGGAATGAGAGTAGGTAAGGCGGGCTCACCAGTGCCAGTTGGGGAAGGCCCAGGAAGGAGGGTGAGGGGGGTTAGTATTTAGAGTCGGCAGGGGTCTTCACTTATGGGTGGCCCATGCCTCTGGTGGGTCTCCTTTAGGTATTGGCTACCCAAATAGGAGGGACCTCCCTCACAACGCCATGGGCATGCCCACCAGGGTTTTGCTGCTGGGGTTACCCAAATGGTGTTGGCCCCCGCCCACTGCTGGTTGAATACAGCAGCGGAGGGATGAGGCCTTTCCATGTCCAAATGCAGCAAGACCTGGACAACACCCAGGCTTGAGCTGACAAATGGCAGGTAACATTCACGCCACACATGTGCCAGGCAATGACCTTCTCCAACAAGAGAGAATCTAACCATCATCTCTTGACACTCAATGGCAATACCATTGCTGAGTCCGCCACTATCAACATCCTGGGGGTCACCATTGACCCGAAACTGAACTGGGCTAGCCATATAAAAATTGTGGCTACAAGAGCAGGTCAGAGGCTAGGAATCCTGCGGCGAGTAACTCACCTGACTCCCCTAAGCTTGTCCACTATCTACAAGGCACAAGTCAGGAGTGTGATGGAATACTCTCCACTTGCCTGGATGAATGCAGCTCCAGAAACACTCAAGAGGCTTGACACCATCCAGAACAAAGCAGCCCGCTTGATCGGCACCCCCTCCACAAACATTCACTCCCCCACCACCAATGCACAGTAGCAGCAGTATGTACCATCTACAAGATGCGCTGCAGGAATTCACCAAGGCTCCTTAGACAGCATCTTCCAAACCCATGTCCACTACCATCTAGAAGGACGAGGACAGCAAACACATGGTAACACCACCACCTGGTAGTTCCCCCTCCAAGTCACTCACCGTCCTGACTTGGAAATATATCACCATTCCTTCACTGTCGCTGGGTCAAAATCCTGGAACTCCTTCCCTAATAGCACTGTGGATGTACCAACACCACATGGACTGCAGCGGTTCAAGAAGGCAGCTCACCACCACCTTCTCAAGGGCAATTAGGATGAGCAATAAATAATGGCCTGGTCAACAATGCCCACGTCCCAAAAGTGAATAATTTTTTTTTTTTAAATGGCCCTTATGTGCCCACTTAAAGTCCTCAGTTGGCATCCGTCCTCAAGGCTTTCCACCCCTGACTTAGACAGGAGAATCAGAAAGGCAACAGTGCCTCCACCCCGTACCTTCCTGCTCAATTAAACAGGCCTCTCCACCTCCCATCCCGCCTCCAGGGTGAGAATAAAACTCCACCAGCAGACCATTCTAGCCATCCAAATGCTATGCTGGCCCTCTGCAGAGAAATCCAGTCAAGCCCACTCCCCCACTAGATCCTCATAGACCTGCAAATTAATTTCTTCCAGTACCCATCCAATTTCCTTTTGAAATCATTCATTGTCTCCGCTTCCATGACCATTGTGGGCAGCGATGTCCAGGTCATTACCATTTGGTGCATAAAAAATTCTTCCTCACGTCCTCCCTACAACTCTTGCCCAAGACCTTAAATCTGTATCCCCTACTCCATCTACCATCAGCCAATAGGAGCAGTTTTTCCTTGTCTATCTTATGTAAACCTGTCATAATCTTGCACACCGCTATCAAATCTCCTTTCAATCTCCTTTGCTCCAAGGAGAACAACACCAGCTTTTTCAATCTAACACTATCCATCCTGCACCTCACTCCCCACTTCATGATGATCTGTTCCACCCACCTACTGCCCACCTTCCACCTCGATGCCCCATATGGAGCAACCTTCCTGAGCAAGGTCTACCAGCAGACATCCTTTGGATCAAGGAATGGGAAACACAAGAAGTCACTAACAAGTTCCTTACGCAAACCCCGTTTGTCCAATGGCCGAATTTTAATTACCACGGCGAGAGTGGTCCTTGCTAAACGGGTTCGGGACAGGCAAGGCCCCTGTGCAGCCAACCTCCGCTGCTGGGCCTACAGTACAATAAACAACAGCCGACTTACCAACTGGGGGGGTGGTAGTGGCACAGTGGTGATGTCACTGGGCTAGTAGTCCAGGCTAATGCTCTGGGGGGGGGGGGGGGGGGGGGGGGGCAGGTGTTCATATCCCACTGCAGCTGGTGGAATTTAAATTCAATTCTTGGTAAGCAAGGGGGTCAAAGGTTATTGGGGTTAGGTGGGATTGTGGGGTTGAGGTCACAATCAGATCAGCCTTGCCTGTAGTGGGCTCTCTATGACTAATGATTATTTGGCTGTTTATTCCTTTGCCCAATCTACAACCACTTTGATTTATAATATTAGGCTTTTACGCCTGCATTTAATTTCTTGGCATTCATAGGCCATGGTAACATTAATTCCTTTAATTAAATTAGTAAAAATGACTCTGTTTTGAGAATTGAATACAGTCAATAAGGCTGTTACTTTCAAGCTCTGCAAGGTGGGCCATTAACTCAATAGTCAAAACTTGTGGTGAGACTAAAAACAGAGATAAAAGAGCTCCAACCACTATCCATGTCTGTGTGAATCATCACTTTGAATAGGAAGGTTGGCCAGGGGGTACGGGGGGATGGGGGGGTGTGGGGGAAAATGTGATTGGACAAATTCTGTTGGAACATGGGAATATAAATACAGGAGAAGGCCAGTCAGTCCACTGAGTCTATTCTGCCATTCAGTGAGATTACAGTTATTCTGCAATCTAACTCCATATACCTGCCTTTGCTCCAAATCTCTTAATAGCTTTGGTTAGCAAAAGCCTATCAATCTGAGATTGAGAACTAACAACTAATCTGGCATCAATTGCCATTTGTGGTAGCAAAATCCAAACTTCTACCACCCTTTAACCTGTAGAGATGTTTCCTGATTTCACTCCTGAGAACTCTGGCCTCCTGTGGCCCCTGGTCCTAGACTCCCCAATAAGCGGAAATCGTTTCTCTCCATCTACCCTCTCTGTTCTCATTAATACCTTGAAAACTACAATCAACTCACCTCTAAATCTTCTAAATTCCAGGGAATGCGCCCTAGCTGTTGTGATCTCACTCATAGCTTAACCCTGGGTGTTCAGGTATCAGCAATTCTATCTTCAATTTACTGGTTCCTCCATTAATCCCCATTTATGTTTGTAACTGGAGATCGGGTTTGAAATTCATCTTCCTTTTCACGGCGCCTATTCGGTGAGTTTTGAAGGCGAATTAGTGATAACTTCAAGCTGGAACGTTGATCAATTCTGGGAGCTTTCAATCTAAATGCCAGTTGAATGCATAAAGGGTTGTTCCCCATTTTACCAGTCAGGTAATGAATGAGTAGGTGTTTTTGTTTTTTTTGGGGGGGGTGGGGGGGGAGAGAAATGGATGGAATGTTTCCACCCGCAGCATCTGAAGTCTGTACGCGGAGGGGAGGGGGGGAAGCAAATCTGTCGAGTGTGTTAGCAATGTAAACCAGGCAACATCACTCAATCCACCAGTGTGGTTCACCTGCTGAGCCTGGATTAAAGCACAAAGGCTCAGTATGAGCACACCTTTTCATCTTTCCTACCTGCTCCGCAACAATTTTAAATTCTTTTTCAGTGCTTAACCTTAATTCCTTGCTAAATATCACCCCATTCAGTTTTCACTTTAAATTTCTTTGTGCAATACTTTGCTTTAATTATGTTTGTAAGCCTCCTTATACCTAGCTGGCCTAACATCAGAAGCCTAAATGGAAAACTAAGTGCAATAATTTGACATTCATTCTGCATTCCTAAAGTGGCGACACATAAAAGACTGTTATAAATTTCAATACTTTTTAAATGAAGTATTCAGTTTATCTTCTCCAGTTCATTGTGTGAATAAAATCCATTAAAACATTTTTGTCTGTTTTTTGTGTGTTTAGTGATTGATGGTCCAAATTCCATTCATAAGAGCATAAAAAATATTTGGCCCTTTGACCTTCTCCACCATTCAATGTGATCATGGCTGATCTTCATCTCACTTTTCCACCTTACTCGTAGAACCTCTGATTCCCTTGGTGTCCAAAAATCCACCAATCTCTGACTTGAATACACTCAATGACTTTTTAAAAATTCATTCATGGGATGTGGGCTTCGCTGGCTGGGCCAGCATTTATTGCCCATCCCTAGTTGCTCTTGAGAAGGTGGTGGTCAGCTGCCTTCTTGAACCACTGTAGTTCATGTGGTGTAGGCACACCCACAGTGCTGTTAGGGAGTTCCAGGGTTTGACCCAGCGACAGTGAAGGAACGGCAATATATTTCCAAGTCAGGATGGTGAGTGATTTGGAGAGGAACTCCATCTGGTTCCTGAAGGATCAGGTGCTTTTAAAGTTTCACAGCTTCGTCTCCATGATTTGACCTTGATCACAGAGCGCAAGCGAGCGGTCCTCAGCCAGACATTCACAGAGGCTATGTGAAGATCTATGGAGTGTCCTTACTGTATTTTGTCACCATCCGCCTGGAATCTAGTGACAATTCGAGCCTCTGCTGCGTCTTCATGACATGAGCCTGAACACTGGGGGTATGTGTGCTGCCATCAGCCACACAAGAGTCAAATGTTCACAGATGTAAGGTAAGGATGTCAGGACTGTCCTCACTGCATCTCGTCATCAACCTCCACGAATCTTGCAGCTATGAGGGCCTCCCAAGCGCGCCTGCCTCATCTGACCAGTGCAATAGCCTCATCGCCAGCATCCTCGTCTTCGAGGACCTCATCATCGTCATCCCCTTCAACGTCCTCCTCATTAGAGGATACATGCAGCCCATCCATCTCCTCCTCAGCCAGGTCCTCTCCCCGTTGCCGCGCCAGGTTGCAGAGCACGCAGCAAACTACGAAGATGCGCGACACCCTCTGGTGTGCTCCACCGGAACTGTCGAGGCACCAGAACCTCATTTTCAAAATGCCTATCATTTGCTCCATCAAAGTCCGGGTCACAGCATGAGCCTCACTAGACCTTCGCTTTGCTGCAGTCTGAGGCTGCCATACCGACATCGTTAGCCACATCCTCTGTGGGTGACCCTTGCCCACGAGGAGCCAACCCTGCAGCCTCTGTGGACGCTGGAAGATGTCAGGGATCTGAGACCTACTAAGAAAGTAGGAGTCATGGACCCTCCCTGGGAATCGTGCACAGACCTGTGGGATATGTTAGTGGTGGTCGCACACCAGCTTCAGCTAGTGGAAGCCCTTGCAGTTGACATAGTTGACTGCTTGTTGCCATGGAGATCTAAATGCCAAGTGAGTGCAGTCGATGGCACCCTGCAATTATCGAAAACCAGGGATCTGCGCAAATCCCAGCGCTCTTGCTTCCTGGCTTTCCTGATCTCCAGGTGAACTGCGCAAAGTTCTGTGCCTTTGTGAAGATGGCGTCAGTGACCTCCTGGATACACTTGTCTGTGGAGGCTTGCAAGATCCCACAGAGGTCGTCTGTGGAGCCCTGGAAGGAGCCACTGGGGAAAAACTGAGCACCGCATCACATTCACAGCCGCTGGCAGTGGATGCCCTCCATGTCTCTGTGGTGCCATATCCTGCAGCAGATGGCACATGTGACTGACCAGTTCCCTGCACAGTCTTTGGTGACACTGGTTCTCAGTCAACTACAGGAAAACAAGCATCGTCAGTAGATCCTGGGTCTAGCAAGGCGCCTACAAGTGATGGCTCACTGTGGATCTTCAGCAGTGTGCACAGTAGGCCCTGCCACCACTTTATCTTGAGGGGGGTGCCCCTCCCGTTGCTGAGCCAGGCACCTCCACTTCTCTGCTCCCTGTAAGCCATGAGGCATCCCGCTAAATCCAGGCTCCATGATCCTGATGATCTCCTCCTGCAGGATCAAAGAGAGAGACGCGTGGGTGTACTGAGAACCTCAGTTAAGTCTGAAGGCTCCTTCACGCATGCAGGAGAGTGCTGGCCCCCACTTGGATGGCCAGTTTGTAGTGCGTTCATTGGGTGTCCAAAACCCCACCCACCCCCGCCCCACTCCACAATGCTGAGGAACTCCAGCAGTGATGTTCTGGAGCTGAGATGACTGACCTCCAACAACCACAACCATCTTCCTTTGTGCTAGGTATGACTCCAACCAGCGGAGAGTTTTCCCCCTGATTCCCATTGATTCCAGTTTTGCTCGGGCTTGACCGATTGGCAGCAGCTTTGCCCACTGGACAGCCTGCTGTGCTCTCAGCTCAGGCACAGGCATTCTCCTAACCCACACTGCAATACTGTGCTGTTAGCTTGAACCATAATGGATACTGGTCCAAATCTTAATAAAGACATTGCAAGGGGCTGTGAGCACCTCCACCAGTGACTGCGCCATGGCCCCTTTCACAAGGGGATTGGACAACTTGCCCAGTCGGCCAATTGTTCTGTTGCCCCCTAAAATGCTCATTAACTTGCAGTCTGTGCACGAGGGGTGAAAGGTTCTGGAGCATTTGGTGGTACTTTCATGTTTTGAGTTACTTGAGTGGGCAGAAAAGCTTCAGAGGCCCAACTCCAGGCATCTCAATGGAGCTGCAGCTGAACTGTACCAGCTGTTGAAGATATCTGACAGGCGACGCTCATGAGCGCTGCGCAAGGTTGTGCGCACTCACCTCCGAGTTCCCTTGGAAGTTCAGCTCGCCGGGTGCACGCCTTTTAAAGGCAGTCGTGAAGCTCGCCATTCTGAAATCACGACGATGTGGGCAGTAAATTTGATGCGGGGGGAAGATTCCGGCGAGCAGGGCTCATAATTAGATGCAAATGTATTAAAATGACATTCCCGACCTGCGGCAGGGGGAAACACAGCCCGCCATTGACAGATGGAGCGGACGATCGCAAATTGGTTCCATGGCGGCGTAGAACCAATCTTTGCCCTTCTCGCAATATTGTCTCCCACTCCCCCAACTAACGCCATGACGCTCAACACTAATGGGGCCAGAAAATTGTGGCCATAAACTCTGTCCGTGACACTAGGTTGTACCACACATGTGCAAGGCCAACATTTGGGGACATTCAGTGGGCCTGAATTTAATTCTGAGTAAGTGAATGGGTTTTGATTCGTTAGAATCTTGTCCAATTATCCACCAATGTCATAGACGTCTACAGCACAGAAAAAGGCCCTTCGGCCCATCAAGCCTGCGCCGGTCAAACAAGAACCTAACTACTCTAATTCCATTTTCCAGCACTAGGCCCATAGCCATGGCATCGCAAGTGCACATCCAAATACTTCTTCAATGTTATGAGGGTTTCTGCCTCTACCACCCTTTCAGGCAGTGAGTTCCAGATTCTCACCACCCTCTGGGTGAAAAAATTCTTCCTCACATCCCCTCTAAACCTCCTGCCCCTGGTTATTGATCCCTCCACCAAGGGGAAAAGTTCCTTCCTGTCTACCCTATCTATGCCCTTCGTCATTTTATACACCTCAATCATGTCCCCCCTCAATCTCCTCTGCTCCAGGGAAAATAACCCCAGTCTATCCAATCTCTCCTCATAACTAAAACTCTCCAGCCCAGGCAACATCCTGGTAAATCTCCTCTGCACTCTCTCTAGTGCAATCACATCCTTTCTATAATGCAGATTCCAGAACTGCACGCAATACTCTAGCTGTGGCCTAACCAGCGTTTTATACAGTTCCAGCATAACCTCCCTGCTCTTATATTCTATGCCTCGGCTGAAAAAGGCAAGCATCCCATATGCCTTCTTAATCACCTTATCTACCTGTCCCGCTACCTTAAGGGACCAGTGGACATGCACACCAAGGTCCCTCTGATCCTCGGTACTTCCCAGGGTCCTACCATTCATCGTGTATTCCTATTCCCGTGCCGTGTGTCCATTATATTTCTTTGTATAACATGGAAATGCTTTACTTTCATTGGAACAGTTTGCCAAGGTCTGCGCTGAACATTTTTTTATTGTTAAACATATTTTTTGGAATTTATATTTAGCTGATGCTCCGAAGTTTACTAGATGTGACAGGATTCTTCCTCGGTAATTAGTGAAACTAGAAGTTACCAGTTCGAAACCCACAGCTTACTTCACAAAATATAAAATCTGCATGATTTCCCCAATTGCTGGTCCTTTGGTTTAAGAATCAATCTCCCTCAAAATGGAACAATGTGCTGACCAGTTGGACTGAAAGCTCCAAAGAAAATGTTAAGCATCCAACATCAAAACGATGGAAATCCATTCAGATAATGCACAGTTTACATGAAATACACAATCACCAGCAGCTGATTTCAAGGTTATAATGTAGTTCCAGCATTAATGCAACAGTTACCTTGAGTTTCACAACTTCTCCCATCACAACCTTTCCCTTTATTTTATCAGTAATGCTAAAGTTAGCAAGCCTCTGGACTACCTTCCCACTACCTCCTGCGACAGAAAAGTGCCTCACTGCGGCTTCACAGTGTGGAAAACAAGGTTAATCACAGCCTTCTAGCCCAGCTTAATCTTCCTCAAGACTTCAAAACTGTGAGGCTCTTTACTTCCAACAGACCTGCCTCTCCCACCTGCAACCTACAAACCTTTAAAACCCACGTTCGTCATTGGCTGAGTCAGAGAGGAAAATAAAGAGAAACACTTGCATTTCTAAAGCATCTTTCATGTCCACAGGGCATCCCAAAGGACCTTGCAATCAACGAATTACTTATGAAGTGTAGTCACTGCAGTAACACCAGAAACACAACAGCTAATTCATGCAGAGCAAGCTCCCACAAACAGCAATGTGATAATAATGATATGTTTTAGTGATGTTGATTGCGGGGTAAATATTAGGTGCAAATGTATTAAAATGACATTCCCGACCTGTGGCAGTGGGAAACGCAGCCCGCCATTGACACCGGGAATAAATCTCTCACTTTTCTTGGAAATGGCACCATGGGAACTCCTAGAGCAGACAGGGCCTGGCTTGAACATCTCACACGAAAGGCAGCACCTCCGACACTGCAGCACCTCCTTCAGTACTGCACTGGAATGTCAGCCCAGGTTTTTGTGCTCAGGTCCTGGAGTGGGACTTGAACCCACAACTTACTGCGTCAAAGGGAAGAGCGGGTGCTACCGAGCACTGCTGACACTAGCTCATCTTCACTTCCATTCTTTTCAATTTCTACTGAGATCCTACACAAGGGGTTGCTCTTTCAGACCAAGATCTCTCAATTACAAATAACACTGGCTTGAAATTACATCTGTCCCCGGTGACCATTATCCTCGATATAATGATGACATCCATCTGCCTCGGGAGACGATGGGCTGCACTCAGGGTTACATCAATTCTGGGTTGAACAGCGTCTGTTGTGTCTGTAGTGGCTGATTTGTGAGTGGTGGTCCCTTCCACAGCTGGCACAGGTGAATTGTGTTGGCCTGAGGCTGACTTATGATTGTTCCCTTGCAGCGGGCTCTCTTTTCCGCTATCTGGTCATTTATTTCGTCCTCTGCTTTTTCCACGCCCTCAAATGAGGCTGTCTACCTTGCATGCCAGAGCTGATGGCAAGCTGTTCAACTTGGTAAGACTGCACACCAAGACCAAGTACATAACATCCTGCTTTGTGAGTTGCTCTTTGCTGATGGCATGGCACTGGCATCCCTCGGTGGAGTTCACTTACAACAGCTTGTAGATCGGTTCTCCCGGGCCCCGCAAGGAGTTTGCACTGGCAATCGGCGTCAGAAAGGCCAAGGATATGGGCCAGGATGTCACTCTGGAGGTCACGACAGCGTCACTTACCTTCATCAATCCTGAAATCAGCACCAGGATTATTGCCAAGGCCGCAGCTGTCATGTCAAAAGTTGAGAGGCTGCGTGTGGACCAGCAGCAAACTAACCGAAAACACAAAGCTCCGTGTGTACCAGGCTGGTGTTCTCAGTGTCCTCCGCTACAGTTACGAGGTTCGGGCAGCTTACGCAAGACAAGGGACGTCACTGAACAGCTTCCACCTCGGCTGCCCCAGACGAATATTGGGCACCTCCTGGCAAGACAGAGTGCTGAATATGGAAGTGCACCAGCGGGCAGGGATCCCCGGCATGTTTGCTCTCTCGAGTCAGTGGCGAATCCGTCGGCTTGGCCATGTGAGCCAAATGGATGGCGGCCGCATCCCCAAAGACATGCTCTGTGCTGAGCTTGTGAGCGACACGAGACCAACAGGGCACCCACGTCTGCGATACAGGGATGTCAGTAAGTTAGACCTCAAGTTGATTGGGATTGGAGTTGATGCATGGGAAATCCTCACTGCTGGCCGTACTGCCTGGCGACAAGCGGTCAAGGAAGGGTGTGGGAAAAGCAGAGGGGAAAAGAAATTCTCTACGTAACACTAAAATCAATGTGATATTTATTTAGAAATCACAATAGGATTGATCAAACGTGACAGTTTGATGACAGAATCCAACAAACGCAAAATTTAGATTGCTAACCTTTTATTGGGCAGAAACAATGAAACAATTTCTCATTGTCAATCGGTTGCTCGTAGTGTCTCAATTCACATTTGGGTTAAGGTGTGAAGTTACCATCTACCAGACACAGTTCACTTTACAGACTGTGCGAGTTTTATTGAAAAATAAAGGTAGCTCTGCTGAAATTTCAACCAGCTGGAATTCAATTAAACAGACACAAAAACTACAATCTTATCAGGAAAAGGGAAGAGGCACATCATAATCATCTGAAGCCTGAAAATACACAGAATAAATCACAAAGTGAAGGCACTGCCGACCTTCCAATCACAAAACAGGCACAGGAATGGCAATCTATTTAAGGCTGAGATAGGCAGATTTTTGGTCTCTGAGGGGATCAAGGGGAGCAGGCCAGGCAGCAAAGTGGAGTTGAGGTCAGCCATGATCTTATTGAATGGTGCAACAGGCTCAAGGGGCCAAATGGTCTCCTCCTGCTCCTATTTCTGATGTTCTTAATCGTAATGGTTTAGGCATTAGTGTAAAGATAAAAAGACTACAAAGGTGGGGTATCTGAAACTACGAAATGTTGGGAATAAGCAAGCAGCCATTCGGCACCTAACGTTTCAAGTATAACGATTTTAGATTGCAGCCTTTCTGACGATACCTGAAAAGTTCTCTCCAGAGATGCTGACTGACCTGTTGAGTGTTTACAGCATCTTTATTTTTGTATCATATTTCCAGCATCTGTAAGTATTTTGCTTTCTGTAGTCCTGGGATCAGGTAGACCATCATCCTGAATACTCTTTGACACTGCTTTTGTTCTTGTATAATGCTCTGTTGCTGTATACTAACACTGTACACTGCAATCACTGCTTTCTCTTTGGTGATGATGCAGTTAGCCTGCAGGTGCACTAAACAATTAGATTGGCAAATGATATGTTATCCTCCATCAAAAAGGAATTGGAGTTTAAGAGTAAGGAAGTCTTGCTGCAATGATATAGGGTTTTAGTGAGACCACACCCAGGATATCATATACAATTCTGGTCTCCTCACCAAAGGGCCTTGGCAGGAAGAGGGAGGGGGTAAAATAAAGGTTTACTAGATTGATTCCTGGGCTGAGAGGGCTGTCCTATGAGCAGAGAGAGATTGGGCCTATATGCCCTGGAGTTTTAAAAAAAAGTGAGAGGTGATCTCATTGAAACATATAAAATTCTCAGTAGGCTCAGTAGCAGATGGATGTTGAGAGACACTCTCACCGACTGGAGAGTCTAAAACTAGGGGTTATAGTCTCCGGATAAGGGGTTGGTCTTTTAGAACTGAGATGAGGAGAAATTTCTTCACTCAGGGGGTTGTGGATCTTTGGAAATCTCTACTCCAGAGAGCTATGGGCGCTTACTCGTTTATACAGGACAGATCGATCGATTTTTGGACACTAAGGGGATCTTGGGATAAGGGGATAGGGCGGGTAAGTGGAGATGAGGAAGAAGATCAGCCATGATCTTACTGAATAGTGCAGTAGTCTCGATGAGCCGCATGGTCTACTCCTGCTCCTAATTCATATGTTCTTAAGAGGGGGATTTCTCAGGAGTGTGTCAACATTTTCCCGCAAGCCCCTCCTTTGTGCACTATTTCAATGGGGAAAAAATAGCTCACTACATCAGTTAAAATAGCAAGCAGAAGACATTTATACACATCCAGTAAGCCTCCAGCATATTCACAGAATTAAAGGTCTTAATTTTGTATATAATCAGGTGGATAGATCTCGGTGCTAAGTATCCATAAGCTTTTGCACGTCAAATAATTCCTCTATAAGTAGTACTGAAAGCTTAAAAAGCAGCTGGTGCCTCAACTGCTAACAGGCTAAAGTAATTTAAGCAAATAGTTGAACAATGTGGATGGCAGGCAACAAAAAAAATACCTCATTTGAGTGTCAGGCTCTCCTCCTGAATCTGCAGTATTCCCACTCAATTTCATTCCTAATTTCACACAGAGATAGCCATGGCTCAGTTCGATCCCACCTGCCCCCAAACATACAGCAAGAAGATTCCCACAGGCAGCAAGCACTGGGGAGGTGGTGGCATAGTGGTATTGTCACTGGACTAGTATTCCAGAGACCCAGGGTAATCCTCTGGAAGACCAAGGCTTGAATCCCACCAAGGCTGATGGTGAAACTTGAATCCAATAAAAATCTGGGATGAAAGGCCTGATGATGACCACAAGACCGTTGTTGATTTTTTTTTTAAAAACCCATCTGGTTCACTAATGTCCTCTAGGGAAGGAAATCTGCCATCCTCACCTGGTCTGGCCTACATGTGACTCCAGGTCAATAGGGCAATGTAGTTGACTCGTAAAATGCCCCCTGATCGAGGGCAATTGGGGATGGGCAATAAATGCTGGCCAAGCCAGTGACACCCACATCCCGTGAACGAATAATTAAAAAAAGACTTGCAGTGAAGAAGTCAGCAAATTGTCAGTCACACTCAGCTACCAAAACCGTTAGCAAATAGTTGAACAACATGGGTGGCAGGCAACAAAAGTTAATGTCAGCACAATAGAAAGGGGTTAATTTCCAATGATGATACAATGAGACAGCCACTGTCTTCGAGCGGCACAAAGGATTTGTTAACGCAAGCTGTGCACAGCTGGAGGAAATTGCGCAGAAGTGTCTCAATGTCACAGGCACAATCTAGAACACGTCGTAGTAGATCTTTGCTGCTTCTCGAACATGAAATGAAAAGCAAACGAGTTAAAACCTGGTTCTGAAGCAGCAGTGCTGACAATCAAAACGGAATTAAAATAATGAGGTCATTTTTAAAATGTTGTGAGAAGCCTGGGGTAGTCTGTAATATTGAAACACTGTCGCAGTTGGATATCATGGAGTGGAATCATAGGACTGTTAAGCCGCAGAAGGCGGCCATTCGGCCCATCATAGCCATACTGGCTCCCCTGAGGAGCAATTTGCATACTGCCACTCTCCCTGCATCCCTGCACAATCCTCCTTTTCAGATATTTAGAAAATGGAGAAAAATTTACAGCACAGAAGGAGGCCATTCTGTCCATCGTGTCTGCGCTAGCCGAAAGACAAGCCCTCCACCACCCACCCAGCCCAATCCCACTTTCCATCACTTGGTCCACAGCCCTGCAGGTCATGGCACCTCAGGTGCATATCCAACCACCCTTTAAATGAGTTGAGGGTTTCTGCCTCTACCACCCTTTCAGGCAGTGAGTTCCAGACCCCCACAACCCTCTGAGTGATTATAGTTTTCCTCATCTCCCCTCTAATCCTTCTGCCAATCACTTTAAATCTAAGCCCCGTAGTCATTGACCTCTCTGCTAAAGTAAATCGGAGCTTCCCATCCACTCTATCCAGAACCCTCACAATTTTGTACATCTCAATCAAATTTCCCCTCAGCCTCCTCTGTTCCAAGGAGAACAACCCCAGCCTCTCCAATCTTTCCTCATAGCTGCAATTTTCCAGTCCTAGCAACATCCTTGTAAATCTCTTCTGCACCCTCGCTAGTGCAATCACATCCTTCTTGTAATGAGGTGACCAGAACTGTATGCAGTGCTCAAGTCGTGGCCTAACTAGTGTTTTATATAGTTCCAGCATAACCTCCCTGCTCTTAGATTCTATACCTCGGCTAATAAAGGAAAGAACTCCATATACCTTCTTAAGCACCCTATCAACCTGTCCTGTTACCTTCAGGGATCCGAGGACATTCATTCCAAGGTCCCTCGCTTCCTCTACACCCCTCAGTATTCTCCCACTTACTGTGTAATCCTTCGCCTTGTTGGACCTCCCCAAATGCATCACCTCACACTTCTCCGGGTTGAATTCCGTTTGCCACTTTTCTGCCCACTGGACATTATCATTAACGTTAAGGTAAAAATTAGATGGCTTCCCACTACAGGCTGTTTTTGTTAGAATGATCTTATAGAGGTATTTAAAATTATGAAGGGAAGAGTTAGAAGTGGATTGCTTCCACGAGTTGAGGGATCTAGAACAAGGGGGCAATTAATGGCCAGTGATTTAGGACAAATACTGTTGTAGCTGAGGGCAACTAAATCAGCACAGATCAGTTGAACCTGGGGATCTGCAAATAATTTTAATGTTAACATTGTTCCTACCAGTTCACTGGGAAGCATGTTGTAATGTGAGTGACAAACAAAATACTTCCAACACTTGATGGTTCTGATCTTTAAGGGACTCCCTGAAAGGATAGTGGAAACAGATTTAATACTACCTCTCAAAAGGGAATTAGATGAATATTTAAGAGGAGAAAATTGCAAGACTATTGGGAGAGAGTAGGGGGCTGGAACTTACTGGATAGCAAGAGGCACAATGGGCTAAATGGTTTCTTTCTGTGCTGCAAGATAAGAACAGGAGAAACTGTTTACACAGAGGGTTGTGGGGTTGTCAAAGGCACCAAGAGTGTTAGTGGACAAGAATGCATTTGACTTTAATGTTCCCACAATCAAGCAGCCCATCAGCAATCAAAGCCTGAGCTCACACAAAGGATGGTCATTTAGATGAGATACTGGTCAAAACACAACGGAGCATGGATTAAGAGATAAGTTTTAATTGTGTAAATGAAAGTTGTGTCTACAGGTGGGGGGGCACTCATTGGATAATGAGCAAAATACTCCGGATGCTGGAAATCTGAAACAAAAACAGAAAATGCTGGAAAAACTCAGCAGGTCTGAGTAGCTCTGAAAAAGGGTCACATGGACTCGAAACATCAACTCTGTTTCTCTCTTCACAGATGCTGTCAGATCTGCTGAGTTTTTCCAGCATTTTCTGCTCTTGTTGCATTGGATAATGATGTGCACTTATTGGCACTAGTGCTGGGTTGTAGAGTTAGGAGTTAGACATTTGTAATGTCTCACTTTGCGAACAAATCTAAAAACTGAGCAAAGATTGAGTTCTGCTCTCCTCCTTCACCAACTGGCTGGAAGTGGTTTAACAATGAGGAGGGAAAATTGGTGGAAATTACATCACTATTGCAGACCTCAAACCGTGTATGAATAAATAAAAATGTATCTTTGATTAAAAACTGGGAATACAGAGCATTAAAGTAAGACAATAAGAACATAAGAAATGGGACCAGGAGAAGGCCACATGACTCCACCATTCAATAAGTTGATGGCTGAACTCCTACATCAGCTTCACTGTACTGCCCTATCCCTTGATTCTATTAGTGGCCAAAAATCTATTGGTCTTTGCCTTGTATATACTTAATGTTGGAGCATCCACACCTTTTGGAGGTAGGAAATTCCAACAATTTACAGCCCTCTGAGATAAAAAATTTCTCAGTTCCCCTTATCCTGAGACTACACCTCCATGGGTAGATTACCCATCCATTTTATACTCCACAGGGTATCAGCCCATTCTACTCAATCTTTCCTCGTAGGCAAACCCTCTCATCCCAGCAATCAATTCATTTTTCGGCGACCCTAGTGGGTAAGTGTACTATTGACTTGGAGATCCAGAAAGCCTGCAATTCAAACCCAATTGTCTGCATCTGTGAAGAGCATTGGGAATGAGCAGGATCATGGGATTAAGGAAGATGGCTATGATGGTGACGTTCCTAGCTGCAGTCTCTAGGAAATACAAGCAGTCTAAAATCTGGACACATGAATGCCTGGATGAGTGCAGCTCCAACAACACTTAAGAAGCTTGACACCATCCAGGACAAAGCAACCCATTTGATTGGCACCCATCCACAAACATTTGCTCCCTGCATCACCGACGCACAGTGGCAGCAGTGTGTACCATCCCCAAGATGCACTGTAGGAACTCACCAAGGCTCCTTAGACAGCACCTTCCAAACCCACAACCTCTACCATCTAAAAGGACAAGGGCAGCAGACAGATGGGAGCACCACTGCCTGGAAATTCCCCTCCAAGCCACACCATCCTGAAAATTGGAACTATATCGCCGTTCCTTCACTGTCGCTGGGTCAAAATTCTGGAATTCCTTTCCTAACAGCACTGTGGGTGTACCTACAACACATGGACTGCTGCAGTTCAAGAAGGCAGCTCACCACCACCTCCTCAAGGGGCAATTAGGGCTGGGCAACAAATACTGACCCAGCCAGCTACACCCACGAATTAATTTTTAAAAAATCACCAAGTCAGTTCAGGCTAATGTAAAATGCAATGTACTGAAATTCTCTCTGAAGGTCAATCAATGTAATTGTCCAACTTTATAGAAAGACACGTTCCTCGAAGAAGCCTAAAGTTAAATTGTCCTCATTAAACACAAGTGACAAACCTCCAACTTCGGACACACTTAGTGGGAAATTACTGTCAAAGTAAAGGGATTTCCAGAACTATAATGGCTGTCACCGCAATAAAGGAAAGTGAGAAAATGACACGGCTCAACGAAACAAATTTGCAAGTTTGACTCTAAAACCTGACAAGGTTTTAAGGAGGAAATAAAATGCTTCTGGCTGAGAACAGCTTCACAACATTAAATGCCACCTGTTCTCACTTCCCCTAAACCCCGAGACATCAGCTGGCATTTATGTTCAGTGTCAGATTGAGCAGCAGTTCTCAAGAGAGCTTTTAAGTACTAACTCTGACAAATTATGGGCCAGTTAAAATGCAGCATCTGCACTGAAGTGATGCAGTTTAAGTGTCACATCAATGCAGCATAAAACACATTATAATTGTGGTTGGTTGCTAGCAACATCTGGATGGACATTTCCATTCGTGTGTGTGTATTTATATGAACAAGCTTCAAGAAATGATTTTTCAAATTTGTTGTAAATGAATAGAAAGGAATATGTATCTTGCAGTCATCAGAGGATTTCAACAAGTGGTGCAAGAGCACTTTGTGTAATCTTACGCCAGTTGAAGTTTAACTTCCTGTGTTCACACAGTTTGCTGAATGTCAAGCAAAATGCAATAAAACCAGCGCAGATTTTATAAACAAAATAATTCTGCGTGCACCAGTGTCACTGTTAAAGATCAGCATGCACAAATTTATATAGGCTGAATTTAATGAACTCAATTTAAATGCATAAGCTTCTTCAAGGAGCTTAGGCCTAGATATTTAGTTATTCATTAACATTAACTCAAAATGTCACTGGCATTCTGACTCTCTGCACAGTTAGTGTGGGGTCTACTTTGCCCAAGGAAAGCAAGGCAGAGCCACCAGTATAACTCTGTGCTAGAAGCTCTAAAACAGTCACGAATGTCAAATAGTTATGTGACTCTGTTGGTCGCACGCTCACAATTGAATCCGAAGGTTGAGGGGTTAGGCCTCATTCCAGAGGCTGAGCAGAATAAAGAATGATATTCCAGTGCAGAGACAATGCTGCACTGCTGGAGGTGCCATGGTTTAGATGCGATATTAACCCAATGCAGTTTATCCTCTCAGGTGAATGTAAAGGCTCCCAGGGCACTATTTCAAAGAAGAGCAGGGGAGTATCCTGGCCAATATTTGTCTCTCAATCAATATTACAAAAACAGGTTACCTTTTATTTCATTCGTTCATGGGATGTGGACTTCGCTGGCTGGGCCAGCATTTATAACCCATCCTTACTTGCCCTTGCGAACATGGTATTGAGCTGCCTTCTTGAACTGCTGCAGTCCATGTGGTGTAGGTACATCCACAGTGCTGTTAGGAAGGGAGTTCCAGGATTTTGACCCAGCGACAGAGAAGGAACTGCGATATATTTCCAAATCAGGATGGTGAGTGACTTGGAGGGGAACTTCCAGGTGGTGGTGTTCCCATCTATCTACTGCCCTTGTCCTTCTAGATGGTAGTGGTCATGGATTTGGAAGGTGCTGTCTAAGGAGCCTTGGTGAGTTCCTGCAGTACATCCTATAGATGGTACACACACTGCGGCTACTGTGTGTCAGTGGTGGAGGGAGTGAATGTTTGTGGATGCGTTGCCAATCAGGCGTGCTGGACGGTGTCCAGTTTCTTAAGTGTTGTGGGAGCTGCACTCATGCAGGCAAGTGGGGAGTATTCCATCACACTCCTGACTTGTGACTTGTGACTTGTAGGTGGTGGACAGGCTTTGGGGAGTAAGGAAGAGAGTTACTCCTCACATGATTCTTAGCCTCTGACCTGCTCTTTTTAACCACAGTATTTATATGGCTAGTACAGTTCAGTTTCTGGTCAATGGTAACCCCCAGGATGTTGATAGTGGGAGATTCAGTGATGGTAATGCCATGGTTGGATTCTCCCTTGTTGGAGATTGTCTGTGCCTGACACTTGTGTGGCGCAAATGTTACTTGCCACTTGTCAGCCCAAGCCTGGATATTGTTCAGGTCTTGCTGCATTTGGACATGTACTGCTTCAGTATCTGAGGAGTCGTGAATGATGCTGAACATTGTGCAATCATCAGCGAACATCCTCACTTCTGATCTTATGATGGAGCAAGGTCATTGATGAAGCAACTGAAGATGGTTGGGCCGAGGACATTACCCTGAGGAACTCCTGCAGTGATGTCCTGGAGCTCAGATGACTGACCTCCAACAACCACAACCATCTTCCTTTGTGCTAGGTATGACTCCAACCAGCGGAGAGTTTTCCCCTTGCTTCCCATTGACTCCAGTTTTGCTAGGGCTACTTGATGCCACACTCAGACAAGTGCGGCCTTGATGTCAAAGGCAGTCACTCTCACTTCACCTCGGGAGTTTAGCTCTTTTGCCCATGTTTGAACCAAGGCTGTAATGAGGTCAGGAGCTGAGTGGCCCTGGTGGAACCAAAACTGGGTGTCAGTGAGCAGGTAATTGCTAAGCAAGTGCCGCTTGTTATCACTGTTGATGACCCCTTCCATTACCTTATTGATGATCAAGAGTAGACCGATGGGGCGGCAATTGGCCGGGTTGGATTTGCCCTGCTTTTTGTGTACAGGACACACCTGGGCAATTTTCCACATTGCCGGGTAGATGCCAGTGTTGTAGCTGTACTGGAACAGCTTGGGTAGGGGCGCAGCAAGTTCTGGAGCACAAGTCTTCAGTACGATTGCCAGAATATTGGCAGGGCCCATAGCCTTTGCAGCATCCAGTGCCTTCAGCCATTTTTTGATATCACGTGGAGTGAATAAAATTGGCTGAAGACTGGCATCTGTGATGCTGGGGACCTCCAGTGGAGGCTGAGATGGATCATCCACTCAGCATTTCTAGCTGAAGATTGTTGCAAATTCTTCAGCCTTATCTTTTGCACTGATGTGCTGGGCTCCTCATCATTGAGGATGGGGATATTTGTGGAGCCTCCTCCTCCAATGAGTTGTCTAATTGTCCATCACTATTCACGACTGGATGTGGCAGGACTGCAGAGCTCAGATCTGATCCATTGATTGTGGGATCGCTTAGCTCTGTCTATCACTTTCTGCTTATGCTGTTTGGTACACGAGTCCTGTGTTATAGCTTCACCAGGTTGACACCTCATTTTTAGATATGCCTGGTGCTGCTCCTGGCATGCCCTCCTGCACTCTTCATTGAACTAGGGTTGATCCCCTGGCTTGATGGTAATGGTAGAGTGGGGGATATGCCAGGCCATGAGGTTGCAGATTGTGTTCGAGTACAATTCTGCTGCTGCTAATGGCCCACAGTGCCTCATGGATGCCCAGTCTAGACATTATCACATTGCCATTTGTGGGAGTTTGCTGCATACAATTTGACTGCCATGTTTCTTACATTGCAATAGCGGCAATACTTCAAAACAGAAGTACTTCTTGGCTGTAAAGCACTTTGGTACAACTGATGGTCATGAAAGGTGCTATATAAATGCCAAGTCTCTCTTCTTTTTAAACCATTACCTGCGGTATACGCTCTCTGCCTTCGGTCTGAAGAAAAAATAGGCAGTGGTTTAGTTTTTTTTGTTATTACCACACTCATCGATTTAAATACACAATGGGCAACTACACTTGAGGTACTGAGATATACAGACCAGGTTTTCAGGTTATACCACAACTCTGTGTTCAGTTGGTTGATCACAGTTCAAACTCTGGCATGGTTATTACAACTAGCCTTCAGAAAGGCCCAGAGAGGTCACATAGATTACTGACGTTCAAATAACAGGTTCACAGGTAAAGGAAGAATGGAAGCTTTGATAAGGTCCCTAACAGCAGTGTAGGTGCACCTACACCACCTGGATGGTAGCCATTCAAGAGGGCAGCTCAACAGTACCTTCTCGAGGGCAATTAAAGATGGGCAATAAATGCTGGCCTAGCCAGCGCCTCCCACATCCCGTGAATGAATAAATTAAAAAATACAAAGTCACGGAGTCATTTATGGCACAGATGGAAGTCCTTTGGCCCATCTAGTCCATGCCAGCTCCTTGCAGAGCAGTCCAGTCCATCTCATTCTGCCGCTCTGTCCCCGTAGCTCTGAAAGTTTATTTCTTTCAAGTGCCCGTCCAATTTTCTTTTGAAATCGTCCAACGTCTCTGCTTCCACCGCCAGCAAGTTCCAGCTCGTTACCATTCACCACATTAAAAAAATGGTTTTCCTCACACTCCCCCTGCATCACTTGCCCAAAATCTTAAATCCATGTCCCCTGGTCTTTGTACCATCAGCAAATGGGAAGAGTTTTTCCTTGTCTATCTTACTTAAACCTGTCATGATCTTGTGTACCTCAAACAAATTTCTCCTTAATCTCCTTTGCTCCAAGGAAAACAACCCCAACCCTTCCAACATAACCTTGTAACTAAACCGCCCCCCCACCCCCGCACCCCACCCCCCACCCCCCCATCCCTGGAACCATTCAGGTAACGCCCTCCGCACCCTTTCAAGGACCTTCACATCTTTCCTCAATAGTGGTGACCAAAACTGGATGCAATACTCTAGTTGGGATCTAACCAGAGCTTTATAAAGGTTCAACATAGGTTCACAGCTTTTGTACCCAATGCCCCTATTTATGAAGCCCAACATCCCATATGCTTTGCTAATCACTCATGATCCAATGTAATATGTCCTGTTACCTTCAAAGATCAATACCTGCACCCCAAGATACCTCTGTTCCTGCACACTTTTGTGCTAGTAAGTCTATATTATCTCTCCTTATCCCTTCTGCCAAAATGTATCACCTCATACTTGTCTGTATTAAATTCCACCTGCTGGTAGAAAATGAGCAGACAGAACATCATGCCAGGCCATGGATCGAGCATGCTGACCCGTCGGTTCGAAACATATCCTGCCCCAAGCTTGCTCAATGATAAAAATTTACCCCACCATACAAACAAAGTAAGTTATGTCCGGGGGTGGGGGGGTGAAATATAAATCACCAATTGCAGTGGTGGTTTCCCTTGGCTTCTGGTAAATCTCCTTCCCCCAGAACTGGAGATAACCCATGGTCAGAGGGAAAGCTAGACAAACGCATGAGGGGGAAAGGAATAGAAGGATATGCTGACCGGGTTAGATGAAGGAAGGTGAGAGGAGAGCATGAACACCAGCACAGGCCAGTTGGGCTGAATGGCCTGATTCTGTACTGTAAATCCTGCAGAATTCCAAGTAATGGCAAAGTCACATTTTCAAACCTAATGTTCCCGTCAGTCTCCATACACTTGGTCATGTCAACGAGGTGAGTTCAAAAAACAAACAACAGTGTTAATTAGAAGCACCAGTAAGGCTGATCAATACTGTCTGGACCATTTGGTTCCAATCCAGTTGGAACTGTGGGAATACTGTCTGTGGAAAGCAGCAATTCTGGACTGAATAACCGTATGCTGATCGCTCTGGAGTTGCTCGGTTGCATTTGGCTTTCGCTTTGTTGTCAGTTTTACCTACTTTTATTCATTTTGCTTAGAGGATACCAGAGAAAATCAAGGGTAGTGCAAGTTATACATGCAATAGAAGTACAGCCTGCCTCAAAGTCAAATTTTAAAAGTTCCCAAGAGGTTTGTTGGAGCGGCTGGGGATTTTTGAAGTTTATTTTTAACCACTTTAAAAAGTGAAAAGAGAGCAACTGATCTGTTACCAATAAAAAAAACACGTAAACTGGTATTTGAACACCCATGAGTGGAGCTCTTGTGATAAAAACAGACAATGTTGGAAATACTCAGCAGGTCTGGCAGCATCTGTGGAGACAGAAACAAAGTTAGTGTTTCGAGTCAAATATGACTTCTTCAGAACTGGAGGGAGGTAGAAATGTGGGATGGTTTTATGATGTTGAAAGGGGGGAGGGGGAGGAAGAAAAAAAAGGGGAAGTCTGGAACAGGGTAGGGGGGTGGGAAAGATTGAATGACAAAGATGTCATGGAACAAAAGGTAAAGGGAGTAGCAATGGTTGTAGTAAGGAGGCAAAGTAGTTGGCAGAGTGAGTGTAAATGCCAGAATAATGATCAGCTCTGTGTGCAAGAAAATAAACATGCAAAACAAGGTTACTGGCCAGCACATGGCAACAAACACAGAATCGAAATGGAGGGCAGAGTTCATGGTCTGAACATTGAGCCCAGAAGGGCGTTGGTACCTTTTCTTCTTGTAGTATAAACTGCTGTGATCATTTGAAATTTGGCATTCTTGCATTTGTCCTGATGAGTGCAAGATGAAAAGCTTCAGCAACATCTCTCTTCTCAGCAATATTTTAACCTTATTTATTTTTTACATTTCACCATGATTCATTTTGCTGTGATTTGTGGCTTGTTACCTCACTCACGGTGTTAATTTCAAGCCCTGTTTTAGGAAGGTGCTGCTTCTCTTTGCCAAAGGTCCAACAGGCTGGAGAATATTCACATCGTGCCACTGATCTGATTTTAGGTTTTAACTGCTTGTCCCTTTCCTACATTATTGGGTTCTGTACCCTCGTATTTGTTCCACTTTCTTGCAGTTTTCCCAAGTTAATGGAAACATACAAGTTTCACTCCACAATGCAAGGCAGTTTTGGATATCAGATTACGCTCTCAGATTACGGCTTTTCATTAGGATGATGATAATCATAAACCCTCACATTTCCATCAGGCTCATATCCTCTGGAGCTCATGTCCTCATCCTGTCCACGTCTCTGCTCTCCACACAAACATTCCATGCAGTGCCATCTGTCCTGCTCACACTCTCTCCATCTGTTTTCATGCAGGAGAAGCCTGCTCACATCAGCAGAGAGAGGTCCCAGACCAGGGGTGGACATTAGGCCCCTCACTCACTATGAGGAGTGTGCCACCGCGCTGACTGCTGAGGATGTGGACCCTGTCTGCAGTGATGGTGAGGTCGGTGACGAACACCCACGTGACAATCCTGCACCACATCATCTGTCCCTCAACGCAACTGTGAGTGTCTCTCTCCTGTTTTTAACCCTGCTGCCCTGCACTAATTCTCTCTACTCTGGTTCACAGGGAGCTCTGCCAAGCGACCGATACCCTCAGCCAACCAGTCCCTCAGCTCCATCCAGGACCTCACCTCCAGCCTAGAGGACACCTCCTCCATTGAAGAGCTGGAAATAAGCAGCCTGGAAGACCTGTCACAGCGCTTACCCATACCCTCCACCAGCGCAGAGACACACACCTTGGTGGGGCCTAGATCTAGAGCAGGCTCTGGTTCACAATCTGCTGGTCACCACACAGATACATGTCCGCAGCAGGAGGAGGCAGATTCAGCCGAGCTCCCTGGCACTTGGAGGGCTGCTGGGGAAAAGGCATCTGTGAGGTCCGAGTCAGGTGACAAGCCTGTGGATTTGGCCTTCCAACTCATCCTGGAGAGTCAGCAGAAGGTGGGAATATCACAGAGAGCTGTTGGAAGCCCTCGACAGAGTGGCACACGAGTCAGAGGGGTGTGTCTGCCTGCTTTCTGATGAAGTGGTGACACAAATATGCGTAAGACGGTTGCCATGGGGAGGATGGCAGATGCCATGGAGATCCTGGTCCAACAGAACACGGAGATGTGTACAGACCTGCACTCCATCGCGCCAGCCATGGGTGAGTTCCTGCAGTGGTGACAATGCGAGAGGGAAATGGGGCAGCTCGATGTCCCTCCAGATGCTCCTTCCCCTCAAGGAGTCAGGCCGGGGCCCTCAGGCACCCGAAGGGAGGAGGAGCAGCAGCTGGACACCCCTTGGGCATCCACTCAGGAATCTCAGAGGCTGTCCGCTCCCTCTGAGTCCCCTTTGCCTGTGACCACCCCCCCACTCTCACCCTGATTCTTTGTCAGCACAGAGGAGCAGTTGGCCTACAGGAGGACAGCCAAAGTAAGCCAGGGCCCTCAAGGCCTTGGTTCTCCAGAGGATGCACACAGGAGTCATCAGAGGCAACAGGGCCAACCATTGCACAGGCTGTCTCCACCCCTGCTGCGGATGTCAGGGCAGCACCTAGAAGAAGTGGTAGGCCTAGAAAAGTTAAAAAATTCTGATCACAAGTGGTTACTCGGGTGAACACATTTTTTTCACTTTATGATCTGAAAATATATTCACTTGCACTGAATAATGTGTAATGTTGTCTTTCAGCTTCATTGACAGGCTTTGCGAGTCCTCCCCCTGCATCCCACCCACAACTCGCAGTTTTGCATGTTTATTTGCTTGCACACAGAGCTGATCATTATTCTGGCATTTACACTCACTCTGGACAACTGCTTTGCCTCTTTACTACAACCATTGCTACTCCCTTTACCTTTTGTTCCATGACATCTTTGTCATTCAATCTTTCCCATCCCCTACCCTGTTCCAGATTTTCCCTTTTTTTCTTCCTCCCCCTCCCCCCTTTCAACATCATAAAACCATCCCACATTTCTACCTCCCTCCAGTTCTGAAGAAGTCATATTTGACTCGAAACACTAACTTTGTTTCTGTCTCCACAGATGCTGCCAGACCTGCTGAGTATTTCCAACATTGCCTGTTTTTATCACAGAAGTGTGTGTGCAGCAGGGTCTTTCGGAGCCTCGTGCAAGCCTCTCGCACACACACGGAGTCTTCCTCCATCACACTCATCTCAATGTCCCAGCGCTTTCACTGCTGGGGTTCTCTTTCAGTTGTCCATCTTTATCTCCGCCCACCCACTGATCGCACTCCCATGCAGCGCGGGTGCCCGTCCAACACGAGGCTCCGCTCATATTTAATTTGACAAACATGGTAGTCGTTAAGTTTCTGATCAGCTCCCCCAAACACCTTCCCCCCTCCAAACTCCCTCCTCCTCCAAGATACTTCCCCCTCCGAACTCCCTCCTCCATCAGATACTTCTTCCCCCCAACTCCCTCCTCCCCCTGGACACCTTCTCCCCTTGACAGCCTTCTCCACCCCCCGCAGCCCCCCCCAGACACCTTCCCCCCTCAACTCCCTCCTCCCCTCAGACACCTTCCCCTCTCTGAACTTCCTCCTCCCCTGGAAAACACCCCCCCTCTGAAATCCACCCCCCACCCCCACCCCCCCAACCCCCCTCCTCCCCCTGGACACCTTCCCCTCTCTGAACTCCCTCCTTCCCTTTCACCCCCAAAACTCCTTCCTCCCTCCATTCACCTACACCCCCCACAAACTCCCTCCTCCCCCCAGGTGACACTCCCCTCTTCAAACTCCCTCCATTACACCTACCTCCCCACTTGCAGCATTCTCCCTGTTACACTCTCCACCTCCCCTCCCCATGACATCTTCATCCCCTCCCCCTGCCAACCTCACCATCTCAGTACACGTTACTCTCCCACTCACACCTACACCTTCCTCTCCCCCCCCGCTCCGCCGATCATCCATAGCAGCCCATGGCCAAAACTGTGATGTCCCAAAACAGATCCAAGACATCAACGGAGACCTCCCAACTTCCGCAAGCTGCCTCGCGACGGAGCCACGTGCATGAGGACCCGCCCGACATGTGACGTGTGTGCTCCTCCAGGGTCTGGTCGCTGTCGGGTTCCAGCATCTTCTTCTCCTCGGATGGTCCGCGATCTGAGCAAGGCCCTAAAGGTAAGTCCTGACTCCTGCAAGTCACACTTGTCCAGGCGTGTTCTGGGCCGGCGTGTTTTTCTGCAGGCGTAACGGTAAATCGGCGTGTGGCTACAATTCCGATCGGGCCTTACTTTGCATCCCACTGGCGGGATGCTAACCGTGTTCACGCCGGCCTCCAGCGGGATTTGGGATCCGCCATGGCATTCACCATCAGGTGACCCTGCTGTAATTTCACGCCAGCGTCAAAACGATTTCTGCCCCTCATGCGAATTCTCCCCCCTCCGCCCGCCATTACGCTCACTGCCAATGGCCAGACAATTCCACCCTAGGACTTTTCTTTCTAACATTTCCTGGGTAACTATCCCAGGACCATTAGTATCCAGGTAATTAAGTTGGAACTCTCTGAAGTCTCCGACTCTAAGTCCACGCAGGGAAATTTCCGCTGCTCAATATTTCTTCCTGAAAACGTTTACAATTTGCCAGGCAACACCAGCCAGAGGAAACCCTCCTAAAGTCACCCAGGCTGTCTTTGTGCATAGCAGTCAGAATAAACCTGTTCTCTGAGACAAACCGCTTCCAAATGTGAAAATACTTTCACAAGAACATTGTTTTGGACAATGACAGCAGCACAGAAATCAAACCTATTCCGCAGGAAATAAAGGAGACATTTGCAAAACAGGAAGTCAAAAGATCTGTGTAGCTGATGCGATTGATGCAAAACCCTTGTGTAACCAAGTAAAATAAAGACACTGACTCTTCAATAAAGGATCTGGTTCACTGCACATTCAAAGCGTTTAGCTCTTTTATTGCAGGGTTTTATCTATCCCTGAAAGTAGCTGGTACCCATTAACCTCCCTCTTATCAGCTGACAGCTACTACACACTCAGCCGAATGGAGCAAAACAGTAGCAAATACAATTTTGATTTCACGGTTGCTATACAATGCAAAAACAAGAGCGTTTTTACAAGAAGGAAACTGAGGCCTGCTCAACACAGGAGGCCAGGACAAGCCTGCGTTGTACGCACTGAGGGGACCATTAGTGTCTAATTATGTAGAGCAAATTGTCCTGGCAACGTAGTCACACTGTTCTCTTATCAAATTAACTGTGAATCAATGCTGAGTGGATGGATTCTGGCCGTTATCTATTCTTTATTTAATTCCCACCTGGTCACGAGGATGGGTATACTGGTCATAGAAGGAGTGCAGTGAAGGGTCACCGGAATGATTGTTGGGATGAGGGGACTGACCTCCTGAGGAGGGATTTAAATAAACTAAGGCCAGGATTTTTACCTCGTCGGGCGGGCGCAGAGGGCAGGCCCGGGAGCGGTCACGAAGCTGACCGCCGCCCGCAATCAGGCCCCGGCTGGCCAATCAGCGGTCAGCCAGCGTGAACCACGCGCTGCAGCCCTGCCGGGGTGGGGGCGGGAGGAGGGCGAGCGTGGAAGTGCGCGCAACGCAAGCTCCCTGAGGCACGGAGCTGCCTCAGGGAGCTGAAGATTTATAAACTGAGAAATAAAAAAGTTAGCAACGCCACCCCCCCCCTCCATTTGACTCTGTCACATGAGCAGGGACATATCTTATGGATGAGATTTTAAAATTTTTATTTAATTTTTAATTGCTGTTGCAAACCCCATCCCGCCCGTGGATGAGGTTTCCTAAAAAAATCCAAAGGCCGCTTGGCCTTTCCGCCTGCCCCGCCAAGGGTAAGGTTAAACCAGGCAGCGAAAAATTTCAGTCAATTATTACTTTAATGGCCTTAACGGGCCTGTTAATTGTCGGCGGGTGTGCTCCCGACTCCCGTGCGCACCTGCCAACCTAAATATCGTGTGAGTGCGCGATGATGTCGGGACGCTCGCCCGACGTCACCGTGTGTCACTTTACGCTCGAGCGGGTCGGGCGACTGCTCGGTGCAAATTTCAGCCCGAAATCTACGTTCCCAGGAGTTTAGAAGAATGGGAGGCGACTTCATTGAAAGATAAAATTCTTCAGGGGCTTGTAGACTAAATGCGGCGATAATGTTTTCCCCTGGCCGGGGAATCGAGAGCACGAGGGCAGAGTCTCAGAATAAAAGGCCGGCCGTTTGGGACTGAGATAAGGAGAAATTTTCTTCTCTCACAGCGTCTTTAGAATTCTCGAGCGCAGAGGGCTGTGGATGCTCAGTTGTTGTGTATATTCATCATTGATAGGGTCCTTATGCTGTGGTGAGTTTAATTAACTCGCAAATAATTAACTTCTTGAAATTTATGGGGCGAATTGCCATTCTCACAAGGCTAATGGCGGGGAGTAGCAAATCGTTCAGCAGCTTGGGAGTGATTCACAATTGACAGGTTATGTCTTTCTCACTGCATTGTGATGGCCCACGTGCTTCTGGGAGAAAAAAAATATATTTTATGTTGGAGTGATGATCCCTTTTAAGAACTAAGTTTTTCTGGAAGACGAATTCTTGTAAAAAGCAACTTGTTCCAGGAACTAATCAGGTGACCAAGTTGCTTTGCAGACAAACAATAGAAAAGCAAAGGGTAAACAACAAGTTTATTGCAGGAACATCTCTTTCTGTTTAGTTTAGAGCGAGCTGGCTACAGGGAATATCTCTTTCAGGAGGATTCAACTGAAATTCTGCTGACTTAAAGGATAAAACCTTTGATAACTGAAGGACTCTGTTAACGGTGAGTGGGACTTCTGGGATAGCCAAGCTAAGGAGGGAGAGAAAGTTCCTATAGACAATACTCCAGAGCTAAAAGAACATTAGAACCAGCAGAGTTCTGACCCGCAATCTCTCCGCTTAAGATGCTTGACGAAGCCTGTTTTGAACTGGGAGTCTACAACTGTGGGACAGACATTGGAGGAGGTTTGAAGGGAAAACCTTGTTAGAAGTAAGGGCCCAAGAAATCTCAGCCCTTATACAAATCTTTGGAAGAGTGCTCAGACCAATCTTCCAATTTCTGATAATTATCTGACTGGAGTTTTTCTGTGGATGTAAGTCAAGTGGGTGTGGAAGGAAATTTGAGTTAAGTTCAGTTTAGAGTATAAGCAACTGTGTTCACCGTGCTTTAACGTAACTGACTATTTAAGATAGAGTGTAATTATTATTATTCATGTTCTTTGATTTTTGGGCAGTAAAATTCTTTGGTTTTAACAGTGAATCTTTGTGGTTTCATTCTTTTACTAAAAACCCGTGTTTCTGGGTTTTAAAAAAAATGTTATTTTTTTTTACCGAGATCATATCAGCATTGATAATGGCGCACATCATTTCACTGGCTGTTGTTTTCCCAGCAAATTCTGGCTCCGTAAGTGGGAAACGCCTATCTTGAAACATACCATGTGACTGAATTAAACCGAGTTCCAACCAGGCATGGACGCGATGGGTTAAAATGCCAGCTTTGATGCCACAACGACTCTATTCTAACTCATCTCTAGGTTACATCCTCAAGCTGATCAGGCTTCAGGCCATTGCAAAGAAAACTACGTCAACCTCTTGGAAATAAAAATGTTGCAATTTTTATTTTTAAATGAGGCAGTGGTCAGCGTTGTTCTGATCTCCCTGGTGTGAGAGGAGTGTTGAGCCAGTGCTATAACTCAATGTTGCTGACTCATAATGCTCAATAAAATGTATCTCTGTCTTTTTTTTTTAATTCTTTCATGGGATGTAGGCATCACTGACAAGGCCAGCATTTGTTGCCCGTCCCTAATTGCCCTTGAACTGAGTGGCTTGCTCGGCCATTTCAGAGTCAACCACGTTACTGGGCCTGGAGTCACATGTCGGCCAGACCAGGTAGAGATGACAGATTTCCTTCCTGAAAGGACGTGAGTGAACCAGATGGGTTTTTACAACAATTGACAACAGTTTCATGGTCACCATTAGCTTTATGACATTTTAGGACTAGCCTTATATTCCAAAGTTATTAACTGAATTCAAATACCACCAGCTGCCATGGAGGAATCTCAATCCATTTCCCCAAAGCATTAGCCTAGGCCTCTGGATTACTAGTCCAGCGACATTACCACTAGACCACCATCTCTCCTGTATAGTCTTGATATTGACAGCAGTCCTCAGCCCAATCACCTTCCACTGCTTCATCAATGATGCTCCTGCCGTCATAATGTCAGAAGTGGGGATGTTCATTGATGATGGTACGATGTTTAGCACCATTCACAACTCCTCAAATACTGAAGCAGCCCATGTCCAAATGCAGCCCATGTCCAAATGCAGCAAGACCTGAACAATATCCAGGCTTGGGCTGGCAAGTGGCAAGTAACATTTGCGCCACACAAGTGTCAGGCAATGACCATCTCCAACAAGAAAGAATCTAATCATCGCCCCTTGACATTCAATGGCATTATCATCACTGAATCTCCCACTATCAACATCCTGGGGGTTACCATTGACCAGAAACTGAACTGGACTAGCCATATAAATACTGTGGCTACAAGAGCAGGTCAGAGGCTAGGAATCCTGTGATGAGTAACTCACATCCTGGCTCCCCAAAGCCTGTCCACCATCTACAAGGCACAAGTCAGGAGTGTGATGGAATAGTCTCCACTTGCCTGGATGAGTGCGGCTCCAACACACTCAAGAAGCTGGACATCATCAAGGACAAAGCAGCCCACTTGATTGACACCACATCCACAAACATTCACTCCCTCCACCACCGACACACAGTAGCAGCAGTGTGTACCATCTACAAGATGCACTGCAGGAATTCACCAAGGCTCCTTAGGCAGCACCTTCCAAACACACGACCACTACCATCCAGAAGGACAAGAGCAGCAGATAGATGAGAATACCACCACCTGGAGGTTCCCCCTCCAAGTCACTCACCACCCTGACTTGGAAATGTTTCGCCGTTCCTTCACTGTCGCTGGGTCAAAATCCTGGAACTCCCTCCCTAACAGCACAGTAGGTGTACCTACATCACATGGATGCAGCGGTTCGAGTAGGCAGCTCACCACCACCTTCTCAAGGGCATCTAGGGATGGGCAATAAGTGCTGGCCTACCCAGCAATGCCCACATCCCCATAAATGAATTAAAATAAGCAGCAGGCATTGCTTCCCCTGTCTACAAGAACCAAATAACAGGAAACAAGAAATAGAACAAAAAAATTGCATTTACATGTCATCTCATCAAATGTCCCTCACATACAACCCTCGTCCACTTTGAAATGCAGTCACTTATGTAGACAAACAGATAGCAAGGGCAGCACAAACAGTACTGAGATCAGTAGTCAGCTCATTTGCTTTAGTTAGGTTAGTGGAGAGGAATGTCAGTCAGGTCTCTTTTTGTTTGCATTCTTTAGAAAGAGCCACCTGTATTTCAGGTCAGGGAGAGGGAAGCCGGCCGCTGTGTTTAGATCGCTAAAACTGGCTTTCTCATCCCAAAAGTAGAATCACAGACCCATATCTCCATGACTACGTGTTTCTACCATGGGGAAATTGAAGGCAGTTTTACCTGTGCAAACGTGTAAGAGGTTAGTACACTGATATCACTTTCCTGCAACAAAAAATTCACAATATAAGTGCATATAAACAGTGTTTGGGGTCCTTAACTTGAATCAGCACAACATGCAAACAGAACCCTGAGTGAATATCTCTCCCAAAGGATGTCAATGAAACAATCTCCTGCGGCTACACTGAAATATCAGCCCAGAGCATGTGGCCTGGCCTGCAGCTGGATGGTATAGGGTTCTGACTCAGAAGTGCGAATGTTACCCACCAAGTCAAACTGACATGAATATTAAAGCAGTGCAGATATGGCTTCCTTTAAACTGTGCAGCTGGTTCCCAGGCAGCAGCAACTGCATGACAGACTTTGGACTCAAAAACAATCATCCATGTGAAATTCAACCAACCCTAAAATTTCTTTTAGACTCATTTCAATGTCTGAATGTTTGCACAGCTTTCCCCTAAATCTATCAAACAGAAAAGTAGCTTCTGAGTAAAAACAAAGCAGAAGATTGTTCAATGATCTGTATGTTTTGACAGCATTTGATAGCTACAAAGCCCAACATTTGATATGATGGCAGACCCATCAAAACAAAAATCATGAGGTTGTGATATTTCATTAAAATACAAACCTGGGGGAAATGCAGAACTTGAAAATAACCGAATACATAAAATAGTTTCTTTACAGTCGATTCATCATGTCTGTCATCACTGATTGTGAGAAAGTTTGAGTTGATAATTGTCTTCATTTACAGGAGTGAAAGTGGAAAGCAGTTGGGCTTATCCCAGTCTGTAGCTGCACCTCTGCTCAATCAGCTGTGGGGGCTAGCACTTAATCTTCATACAAAACCGATAGCTGTGACTGACTGACGGAACCTCGCAGTCAACCCACCTGCCTGTTATAGCACACAGAGTGTGCAGGCAGACCATTTTTCTTTCATTTTCATTCATGGGATGTGACAAGGTCAACATTTATTGCCCATCCCTAATTGCCTCTGAGAAGGTGATGGTGAGCCACCTTCTTGAGTCCATCCGGTGGGGGTATACCCACAGTACTGTTAGTGTCAGAGTTCCAGGATTTTGATCCAGTGACAGTGAAGGAATGGCGATATATTTTCAAGTCAGGATGGTGAGCGGCTTGGAGCGGAACTTCCAGGCGGTGGTGTTCCCATGTGTCTGCTGCTCTTGTCCTTCTAGGTTGGTAGAGGTCATGAGTTTGGAAGGTGCTGTCAAAGGAGCCTTGATGAGTTGCTGCAGTGCATCTTGTAGGTGGTACACACTGCTGCTACTGTGCTTCGGTGGTGGAGGGAGTGAATGTTTAAGGTATTAGGGCTAACCCTCTCAACCTGGACAAAATCTGTTCCTGTATGAAGATTCTGCACTGCTTCAAAATCATCAATTCCTTCCTTCCCCTTCCCCTTCCCCTTCCCCCATATCCCCAGATTCTTGCAATGGGACCTCTCTCAGGTCGTTTCCACAAACTGATTCAGGGCCTTTTGTGAGAAGGTGTCACTGAGCTAGTCTAGTTCTCTCACAGATTCCAAACCATATCATTCATCGGCAGATTTCACCCAGAGCTGCCAACCATCCCTCTCTGGAATGGGCACTACCAGCAAACAGTTGGCATCAGCTTTGACTTGGGCAGTGATTTAGTTTCAGAGAGAGACATGACATGCAGCATGCACAACTCCAAAAGCATCAGACTCGATGACAAGTCAAGGAGATATTCACGCATCACTTGTCTTTCATGCCAGTTACGGCACCACTGAACTGGCAGTTAATGTTACATCAGTTACATCCACTTCTCACATGTCTTATTAAGAAAGGGAGCTAAGGTTATAGGATTAAGTACAGACGATGCACAATCATATATTCTGAGTCTGATGGTTCTTATGCTGCTGATGACATTTCTCAAAGGTTTATGTTCCTATAAATTGCTTTCAGATATTTTGTTTGTGGCCAAATTAATTAAATTTGTGGGTTTCCCAATGGCCAAATGAATTAAAGCATCGCCCATTGATTTTAACTTCAGTTGTCAAGAAGGCAGCTCACAACCACGTTCTCAAGGGCAATTCTGGATGGGCAATAAATGCTAGAGACGCACATCCTGTGAATGAATATAAAAAGTTGTAGTTTGTCATTAAAATCAATGGGTCATGGGCACCAACCTACACAATATCATGAAATGGTTCTGTATTACTACTTGTGCATACAAAGCTACAGTTAATTCATTGCACCATGGGCTTAAAGATAAACACCTATCAGTTGTCTCCGAAGTATTTCTTTTACCTTCCAAGTTTCAAGCAATGTACAACTTTTTATATTCATTCACTTGATGTGCGTCTCTAGCATTTATTGCCCATCCAGAATTGCCCTTGAGAACGTGGTTGTGAGCTGCCTTCTTGACAACTGAAGTTAAAATCAATGGGCGATGCTTTAATTCATTTGGCCATTGGGAAACCCACAAACGAAATTTCTGAAAGCAATTGGCTCGCTTGGCCATTTCAGAGGGCAGGTAGGAGCTGACCACATTGCTGTGGGTCTGGAGTCACATGTAGGCCAGGCCATTTGAAGGTGGCAGATTTCCTTCCCTAAAGGACATGAATGAACCAGATGGGGTTTTTACAACAATTGGTGGTTTCACATTCGCCATTACTGAGACTAGATTTTGATTCCAGATTTATTTAATTATCTGAATTTAAATTTCTCAGCAGCCTTGGTGTGATTTGAATTTATATGCCCAGATCAATCGTTCAGCCCTCAAGATTGCTAGTTCAGTACCATAACCACAATGCTACTGCTTCTGGGAATTCAGTGTGGAGAATAGCCAGCTCAAAGGGAGGTAATTTATCTCTGATAAGTTATTGGCTATAAACAACGCTTTATGAGGTCAAGATTTTCTGCCAATGCCTACAATTTTTGAAGGGATAATTTTGAGAGGGAATAGAGCTTGTTTTTATGTGACTGTCAGAACTAGTAAAGAGTTGTCATTCTGGACAAGGCTTCCAAAGACTTTGTTTCACAGCTGTTCACATAAACACTCTCCACGAGGGGTGATTGGTCTTCTGTCCACATCCTCATCTTCTCAGATGGCAGAAATAATAATTACAATAACTCTTGGAAAAAGAATCCAGGGGCTTTTTTAAGGAAAGGGGCCTCCATTTTACAGGAATTGAGGGCTACGTGTGGGAAGTACCCAGGATGTTTTGTTCACTCAATTCAACCTCTTCCATTCTTCCGGCCTTCATAAACTTAAGCTGCCCGAGTTCTAAATCACACCAAGTCCCACTCACCCCATCAGCCCTGTGCTCTCTGACCTACGATGGCTCCTGGTTAAGCAACAACCCGATCTTAAAATTCTCATCCTTGTTTTCAATCTCTCGATGGCCTCACCCCCCTCCCTATCTCTGTAATCTCCTCCAGCCCCACAACCTCTGAGATATCTGCACTCCTCTAATTTTGGCCTCTTGAGCATCCCTGATTTCAACTGCTCCAATATCGGAGATCGTGCCTTCAGCTGCCTAGGCGCAAAGCTCTGGAATTCCCTCCCTACACCTCTCCACCTCATGTACATCCAGAACTCTGTGGGGTAAAGCCAAGCACCCAAGTAAAAGATCACCAAAGGGCAGTATAAAGATTCCAAAATCAAAGAACTCGGACTTTGAAATACTTTGGTATTTTGAAGCCAGGAAACCAACAAGTTATGCATTACAATCCTAGCCACTTATCACCAACCAGTTTACGTTGACATTTCAGCTATTTTGACAAAAAAAAATTCTCTATGATAATACCAAAACCTAAAAACATCAACACCAACTCTGGCAGACTTAGCTCGACAATAGTTTTAAGTCCCTGTCAGTATTAAACGTCTCTTGTTATTATTATTAATGTCAACGGGCCCTTATTTTAAATTCATTTATGGGATGCGAGTGTCAGTGGCAAGAGCAGCATTTATTGCCCAACTCTAATTGTCCCAACGCAGGGGTGGGGAACCTTTATCTTATCACGGGCCATTCACACATAGACAAAATCAGTCACGGGCCACACACATAAAAATCAACTCAATCTAGCTTTCTGGGAGAGAATACAGAAACGTTCAACTCAATCGCTGTATTAATGTGATGGCTGAAATTGAATATTATGTTGTTAAATGTTATTATAGTAATTTAGCTGACACTTTTATCCAAAGCAAATTCAAATATTTCCAAGGCAGGATTTAAAGGGGAACTCGCAGAAGTTGTATTCTCATACCTCCATGCTGCTGAAACAAGGAAGAGGAAAAATACAGAGTGCCACTCTGCGTGTGATAGTGTCACTTTAAATGTGGGCCATTTGCATTCGGTCATTCCTTAAGAAGAGGCAGGTGCTGGTAGCTTCCCAAAACTCCCAGAAATCTGCTGGGTCCTGGCTAATTATTTGGGCCTGTGGCTTGTCTTGTCTACCAATGACTCAATGTGTCGGGTTAAACCTATGTAAACTGTATATCTTTTGTAGGAGTAACAGGTTTGACAAAATTACCTTTTCACGTTCCCCATTTTCTTATTTTTTATTCAATAGCCCAAAGTCTGTTCAACATAGAGATTTCAGAACACAAAAACAGACACTTTTCTGCTAAGCTGTAATTTTTAAAAGAAGCTTCTACAACAGCCCAAGGAACTCCTGGCAGCTGCACCAGCGATATTGCAGTAGATACAAATAATGCCGACACATTAAGGAAAGTAAAGAATAAATACAACCAGCAAATAGACAGTTACGGTGTTTTAAGTTACTAAGCAAAGCACAAGTAGCGCTAACCAATTCTGTAATGTCCACAGCAACTGTCCTCATCAATTAGCGTTAGCTGAGTCACTTTAATAAACACTGTAGGGCCACAATGGCATCAGTGTTATGTAAGAATACAAAAATAATTCAGCCTGTGGTTTCATGGCACACACTTTGTTTTAAACAGAGCAGATTAGCTGAGTGGAAGAGGTCTTGTGGTGCAGTGGATGGTGTCCCTGTCTCTATGGCCAAAAACTCTTGAGTTCAAGTCCCACTTCAGGACTTGATGGCCAAGGAAGGTGTGTTCATAATGTGGCCAAACAGGTTGTGTGTTAATCTGCAATGCCTTCCAATATGGCAGGCAGTAAGAGTGGGTGAGATTCTTGGTCAGCCATAGGATGGAAAGAAAATTGGAGCCTCTACCATTGCTATCCCTAGCTCCAGGCTATAACGTACACATAAAAGTGCAACCCAGACTCCCTGGGTGAACTGTAACACATCACCCAGATTGTCTGTGTGCAAGGGAAAAAAATATGCTTGTTAAAATAAGCAGCTCCCTTCATTAACGAGCTAATAGGCTGTTTATGGTTGAGAAGAGAGCACAGATGCTGAATACATATCTCAAAAACAAACATTAACACACAGCAAGTCTGTCAGAAAAAAGATAGGGCACCATTTCAGTTGAGACTTTTTTTTGGTAGAACTGACCCAGTTCTGATGAACGGTCCCTCTATCTGGGACATTAATCTATCTTTTCAAATGCTGACAAATCAGCGATGCATTTCCAGTGTTTTCTGGCCTATGTTGACTGTTTATGGCAGTTGAATCCAGACGGTGTGAACTGAAACTCTGTACCAGCGGCTAAAACAAATCAGCATTAAAATCGCAAAGATTTGTAATAAAATATTCAATGGTCGTCAGGGGATGACTAATCCTGAGCAGCAGGTGATTTATGCCAGAGAGGGCAACAGTTAAAATCTGATCAAATCAAACATTAAATAAGATTGGCAGGCTAAACTCTTTTTAATGCTTTGTGGTAAAACTAGTTTGCTGCACTTTAAAAGAAAACAGCTTCATGAGGTGAATATGTGAAGGCTGTTCATTTAATCTGTGTTTTATATTATTAACATATGTACACATTATCCTGCCTTTTGAAAATGGAGTTCAAGGCCTTATTTTCATAGATCCTTGCGACCAAATAAGATGGTGAATATGCGTAGTGTTTCTTTTTAATTTGCTGGTTTTTGTAAAATGCTGTTTCATTAGCGGGAATGACAAAAAAAAGGAAAATCACATTTATAGTATTGATACAGCAACGTTACTCAAGATGCTAAAAACGCACATCACCGATATAAATGCCAAAATGTTTAGGGGAGTCTTCAAAATTTATGTAAAATATGACGATGGGGTCTGCCCGGAGCATCACAAACAAACCTCAAAGTGTGGCAAATGCTGTACATGAAATGGTAAGGTTCTCTTAGCAGAACAGAGAGACCCAGAGGTGCAGATAGGGAGGTCTTTGAAAGGTGGGGGTGAGCAGGTAAGAGCATAGCACGTCAATCAGGACGGTGACTTTTATACGTGATGGCGTAGTGGTATTGTTGCTGGACTAATGACCCAGAATAATGCTGGGGGCTGGGGTTTGAATCCCACCACAACAGATGGTGGAATTTGAATTCAATAAAATTCTGGAATTAACAGTTTAATGGCGACCGTGAAACCATTGTCGATTGTTGTAAAAACCCATCACTAATGTGCTTTGGGATGACTCCAGACCCACAATAACGTGGTTGACAGTTAAATGCCCTCTGAACAAGGGATGGGCAATAAATGCTGGCCTAGCCAGCAATGTCCACATCCAATTAAAAAAATACATGGGACGCTGGATATAAAAGAAAGTAAGTGATGTTGAACACTTGTATAAGACATTTGTCAAGCTATTGTTAGATTATTAAATCCCTCCATGTAAGGAAGATGTTAAAGCCATAGAGAGGGGACAGCAAATTCATCACGACAACCTGGCAGTGAGAGGGCACTATGGGCAGAATTGTCCCAGGTTTGCACTAAGTAGTGGGCAGGCCACGATGGCAGCTCTTCACGCTGTATCATCCCAATCCCACCTCATTAATATTGCATTCCCGGGAAACACGCCATTTCACTGGTGGGCAGCTTCCAATTCGCCAAACACCTCATCACCTCGCTGCTGCTTCACACCGGGTGTCAGACATAAAGTGCAGCCGCGCGCGCACCTTCAGTGCTTCCAGCCCAGGGCTGCTTCACAGAAGACATGGTCCCGAAAGGCAAGGAGACTACAGCTCCCCGATTCAGTGACACATCCCTGGGACACCTTCTGGACATCGTTGGAGCCCACCGCCATGTCCTCTACCCCCACTCTGGCCGCAGGAGGCCCACCAATGTCACTGTTCCAGCTTGGGAGGTGGTGGCAGTGGTGGTCAGTGCCAATACTGCACACAAGACGTTGGCCATCCAGTGCAGAAAGAGGATGAATAATCTCATCCGTGCCATCAGGGTAAGGTAACCATCTCATCACTCTAAACTCACACACTCACAAGCCCATCACACATTCACTGGCATCTCACTCACTGCCAGCTCAAGTTCTTCACCATCCATTCTCACACACACCCTCACATCTCCACCTGGCCTCATCTCCTCTGGAAACTGCCTCCTCAGCCCTCACCCTCTTGCCACTTGCACAGGTCAACATGTCCCCACACGCACCCTGAGATACCCCCCTTCCCCAGTAATGCCCTAGTCCTGCAGCTTTTGACAAGCCACTCCACATTACAGCTGGTCCAGTAGGTAGAGAGCTACCCGTGAGCCCCCCCTAATAGTGATGTGGTGCTGCCTGTGGAGCCTGGCGCTGATGACTGCGAGTGCTGCCCAAAGAAAGGTAGGCAAACAGGCCTCAAAAGTCCTGAGTGAAGTGCAGCTCGCCAGCTGTGAAACATGTTGTCATGCCCAGATGATCCAGCGTGGGTGGGGGGAATGATTCTGGCAGGCAGGGCTTATAATGATAGGCAGATATATCAAAATGAAGTTCCCAACGTGCAGTGGTGGGGAACGCCGCCCACCACTGACGGGCACAGCGGACAATTGTAAACCAGTTTTACCATGTCGTGAAACCAATTTTTGGCCTTCTCACCATATTGCCCACTTACGCCCGCCACAACATCCGACACCAATGGGCATGGAAAATTCTGCCCTATGCTGATAAGAGTCTTCAAATAAAATGCACATGGATGGTTTATATTACATTTTCATTTTAAAATACTGAAATTAAGAGAACGGTATATTTGCTACACAATCAGGCCTACCGAGGACACCTTTACGGGTTTAATGGTGCCAGTCAGTAAGAATGTACACAGGGTTGGATTCTGCTTCTGTCCAGCCCTGTCATGAAAAAAATGCAAACTCCCACATTAGAACAAGCTGTTTACGTATTTATCCCATACTGAGTGACTCATAAGGTACTGGATAATTTGGAAGAGATTGTAGTTGCAGATCTGAGACCGGGCAGATCATCAGCAAAATTCCCAAGCTTCACCCCTTGACTGTTTGCTTGTTTATTTGGATTGTGGGCGTCGCCGGCAAACCCAGCATTCATTGGCTATTGAGAAGGTGGTGGTGAGCTGATTTAGCTTGCTAGGCCATTTCAGAGTCAAGCTCATTGCTGTGGATCTGAAGTCATGCGTAGGCCAGACCAGGTAAGGATGACGAGTTTCCTTTCCTAAAGGACATTAGGTGAAGTAGTTGGATTTTTATGGCAATCCAATTGCTTCATGGTCACCATCACCGATGCTAGCTTTTTATTCCAAATTTATTAAATAATCTCAATTCAGTTCACAAACTGCCATGGTGGGATTTGAGCCCAAATCACCAGATCACCAGTCCAAGCCTGATTACTAGGCCAATCACATAACCACTACATTATTATAGCAGGTTAGGTGAGCTCAGCTGAAGCAGAAAGCAAAGCCGGCAGGCAGAAGAGGGGAGCATATTAGCTAAGAGATCCACTCAAATTATCAATTGACCTCCAGCCTGAAAGTGTGTGTGTTTGGAGGTCAGATGAGAGTAGCATGTACGGCACAGAAACAGGCCATTCAGCCCACTGCTCCATGCTGGCGTTTATGCTTCACAGAGGCTTCTCACGCTCACCTTCATCTCACCCTATTAGATATCCTTCTCCTCTTTTCTCCCTCTGGTGTTTACCTACCTTCCCCTTAAAAGTATCTATACTTTCTACCTCAACTACTCCCTGTGGTAGTGATTTCCAAATTCCCACCACTCTCCAGATAAATAAGTTTCTCACTAAGTCCATATGGGGTTTATTAGTGGTTATCTTGGAATTCTGGTCTCTCCCATGAGTCGAAATATCTTCTCTACGTCTACCCCATCAAACCTTCTCATTATCTTAAAAGCCTCTGCCAGGTCACTCCCTCAGCCTAGCCCTCAGTCTACCCTTCAGCCTACCCCTCAGTCCACTCTTGATGCCTTTCACTATCAAACAGCCAGCTGATATTCACGGCCTAGGTTCACACGGAAAATGGGCACTTGGATGTGTTATGATCCCCGTAGAGACAGATAACTTTTAAAAAGAGATATGAATTTCCCAGTAACCTACACAATCACATGACAAGATTTTATATTTTAAGACTTTTACTGCAACAGATCAACTAAAATCAACTTTGACTAAACATTACTTAGTAGGCAACAAATACATTAAATTACAGAAAAGATATTCCTTATTAACCACTTAACCAAAAGTCCCACCCCACATTAAAACATTACACCACACTCTCCAAGGAAACATAGTCTGTGTTTAAAGTCCAAAGCTCCTTTCAGCTTTAACAGGGTCTCCTCTCCCTGCCCCACCAGGGGGATTCTTCCAATGTCCTTTTAAACAAAGTACAAAGTCCCCTTCACCCAATCCTCTGATCATAATCAAATGGGCTTCCAGTATCAAGGCACCCTCTGGTGGCTCCTTGGTCTTTAACTCCCCACAATCCTTATTTCCCCAAAAAGGGGTTCCGTCCTCACAAGCACTCCACTTGGTGGTTAACCCAAAAGCAGTCCTTTTCTCCTGCCTGGCATAGAAGCACCTGCTTTTGGTCTTCTCCCCCAAATCTTTCTGTCTGACTGCCCCTGAGAATCTGAATGCAACAAGGCCGGCTGCTTTCTCCATTGCGTCGGCGTTAAAGCTTGCCCCTGAGTTTGAATAAGTTTCCATTTGAATTTCTGCCCCCATAACAAGAAGGTCACATGGGTTTGCCTCTGGGCAGCCTCGGGTATGAGGTCACATGGGCTTGTCACCAAATTACTCCATTTTACCTTGAATTAAAGGAGACAATTTAAAACATAACCGTTTTATAAAGTCCTACATTCCTAACAGTTGAAGTACATTAAGGCTGTTGGCAGCTATGAAAGGAGGTTAAAAAAATACTTTTATTCACTTTTAAAAAATTATACACTGCATGTATAATTTATACAGTAATGGGCATTTAATAGGACTTTAACACACTAATCTAATCTTGGGGCTCAAATGGAGAACATGAGCAACTTAAGCTGCACTGCCTGACTGCCCGTGTTGTTGCACATCAACCCATCCAACCGCTGCAGCACAACAGCTCTCTGAGATCGCCAAGTGAATCCAGGAAAACAAATATCTCCCCATCCACCAGGGCCTCAATTACATTCCTCAACACCGCTTGAAGTCACGCAGGCCCTTTTGGACACACATGCTTAATGTTCAACAATGTGACTTCTACCCTGACGAAGCTCGGGAAGAAGCCAAATGGAGTTCACAAGCAGTCACAAACAATCACCTTGTGAAAGACTGATGCAGAAGCCCCTTGGCCTTGATGTGCCGCGAAACTCAGAGGAAACCCTAAACTGCACCCGCACAAAGCATGTCAGATATGGATATTTAATGCGTAAGTGGAAAATGGAAATCTCTCCAGTGTGTGAATGTGGTCACCTAGAACTGACCACAGAACATCTAACGACCCAATGCCTGATTCACAAATGTGAAGTGGGCATGACAGCAATATACTCTGCTACTTCTGATGTGATTGTCGGGTTTAACCACCTGAATGTAAAATTATAGCTGTTGCTCTAACATTTACATCAGCCATAAGAAAGAAAGATTATTCTGGACAGCGTCTGATTTTTTTTTTGATAATCTGCTGAGATATATCCTTTAACAGTGCTAACCTCAGGCTAACCATCTGTCCCCTTATCTCCTTCCCGAGACACTGAAGTGCAGGAGACACTGTCGGCAAATTCAGCAGGTCAGATAATGTAGCAGTACTCAAGAGGAACGCAACAGAGAAATGGTCTGACCGACACATGGGACTGCAGCGGTTCAAGAAGGTAACTCACCACCACCTTCTCAGGGGCAATTGGGGATGAGCAACAAATGCTGGCCCAGCCAGCGACGCCCACTTCCCATGAATGAATAAACAAAAAGCATGAGAGACACTTAAAGTGCTTTTTTGAATTTTGTGGGAGACAGAGTAGCACTGGTCTTAATGTATTGCAATTGGAGCACAAGATTTTGATCAGGGATATTAATGAAATACCTTCTACCAGCTTTGCAAATTCCAAAATATCTTCAACAGCGGGAGTTTAAATTTAAAAAATAAAGAGTTTTCAAAAGACTTGTACAGGATAAAGAATAATGCACCAGTAGGAACAACTGGATCCACAGCAAATTCGGTACAAAATCACCATTGTCAAAGATCATGTTAACAAGGGAGAACCAGTGAAGTAGGAATCTTAGGCACTGGAAAAAGAGTAAAGCAAACAGAAGAAATGGCGAGGAAAGGATTGAGGGTTATAGTGATGCTTAACAACAATGCCCCATTACTGTATCCAGAGGTTAGCAAAGGGAATTAATATGGCCAAAGAGAGGGAATCAACAGGTAATTATTGAATAATCAAACATGTTTGGGCAAGGTAGGTCTGGTGGGTTCATTGGCTTCTTTTACCTCTGGATTTTCTTTCTCTACTATTGGAATGTTTGGCGGCACTACCAACAGGCTGGGGCTATACAACATCAGCAGGCAAAAATACATCTTTGTCTACCCTCCTCCCAGGCTTTGCGTTCAGAAGACATATATAGTAGTTAACTTGTACCAAGATTCCTCCATACGTTTTAACAATTTAAAACAATAAAACATCTACCAGCGCATCCCTCCAATCCCCCACACCACCCCCCACCCACACCCCATTCCCCTGCCCCCCTCCCCCCCAAGCCCTGGGAGATATACCTGTATAGAATTTCCAAGCTAATTAAACATTTAATCTATTTTTTATAAAGTACAAATGGATTTTAGTTAAATTTCTAATTGCACGGAACCCAAAACAACCCTCAGTAGCTCAAAGCCAAGAATGTGGGACCAGCTGTGGGGCAGTAATATACTAATATCGCTTCAGTACAGAAATGCTGCTTTGTAGGACACGATTTAACTACAACTCTAGCCAAGATAATTGGAATTGTTGTCATGGAGAACCGATTTAAAAAGGTGCATATAAATGAATTATTTTCTTTTTTTTTAATTCAATATATCTATGCTCCTTGTGAAGGTACAGATTCTTTTCAGGAGGAAGGTGTTTTAGTTAAGATTTGATTCCCCCTGATTACACCAGTTTTGCTCCTCTTCAAGGTGCTTCAGGAAAGAGCCGGACTGATAGCTGCGGCAAAGAGTGACACCATGCAATGCTGTCCCTGCTGACCTTACGGGATGCAGCCTTACCCCTGCCTCAAAGCCTAAGCACTCGTGATGGTGCAGCTATCTTTTCTCGGCTATTACTGATTTGCAAATAAAAAAAGGAAAACTTTGTGTATTTCTCTACATTATGACAGAGTAACAGACTGTGTGTGTGCTTTAAACCAGAAACAGATCAACGGTCAAGTAATGGCGATAATGTGCTTCAGCTTCATTACTGTCGTTCATGATGCTATTTCAATCATCTGATGTTTTGCAGCCTTGCATTACACAGAAGATGATGCATTATCCTATTTATATTGCCCGTGCATCACTGTGTGATAAATGTAGAGGGTGAAGTTGGTTTTGTTCAATCTCCTTCAATTACTGGGGCCTGGATTCAAATGCAGATGACTAATGTGATGACAATCTCCAATCTATATCATCCCTGGAAGCTCTATCTGAAATAGGTTAGGCAGTTGAAACTCTGAGTGAGCATAAACTCAATTTTTGTTTTACTATTCATTCATGGGTTGTGGGCGTCACTGGCTGGGCCAGCATTTATTGCCCATCCCTAATTGCCCTTGAGAACTGAGTGGCTTTCTAGGCTATTTCAGAGGGCATTTAAGAGTCAACCACATTGCTGTGGGTCTGGAATCACATGTAGGCCAGACCGGTTAAGGAGGGCAGATTAGTGAACCAGATGGTTTTTTACAACAATCGACAATGGTTTTTTTACTGAATTCAAATTTCACCATCTGCTGTGAACCCAAGTCCCAGAGATCCTGGGTCGCTGGATTACTAGCTCAGTGACAATACCACTACACCACCACTTCCCACTTACTATTCAGAGACCTGGGGCAGGATTATCCCCCCATCGGGGGCGAAGTTGAAGGGCGGGCGCGCACAGGTGCGCTTTCGATTGACGCAGCGACATTTTACGTGGGCAGGCCAATTAAGGCCCGCCCAGCGTGACATCCGCACAGAAGCGCTATGCGCTCCCTGTGCGGGCCGGGGGTGGGGGGGGGATTCCCAAAATCGAGAGCGCATGCGCACGAAAGAGTGCACTCATCTTCCTGAGGCTAAGTTCTGCCTCAGGGAGATCAGCACTAAATGTAAAAAAGCTAAAAATAGAAAAATAAAATTTCCCTAACATGTCCCCTCATGTGACACTGTCACAAGAGTTGGGACATGTCCATAATTTTTACAAAAACTCCATTAAAATTTTTAAAAACCAACATGAAACCTCATCTCGCCGGTGGATGAGGTTTGATGCTTTTTCTAATTCCCGCCGGGGCTCCTGGCCTGCCCACCAAACCTTAAGGTTGGACGGGCAGGTCCTTTAATTAGTTAAATGACTCTGCCAATGGCCTCAATTGGCCATTGACAGGTCGGCGGGCACGCAGCTGATTTTGCCGCGCCCCCGCCTACCGGAAAATTTAAATGGGGCGCAATGACGTCGGAAGTTCCGCGTTATTTTACGCGTCGGAGAGCGTGGGGCGGGGCCTGCTCGCCAACGGGAAAATCCAGCCCCTGCAGTGTAAATTGAACATGTAGATTGGTGTAGTTGGGGAAAGGTCTGTTCTTTTAAGATTAAGGTGGAGGTTAAGGCTCACTGGTGCAGCAAAGAAGGAGTTTTACTCATGTCCATATTATATTATATATCCATATTATATCTGATCTGAAAATGCTTAACATTGGTACTGAGTTTCAAGAAGTGGGACAGTATTTTCCACAGAAATGATAAACCATAATAAATATACCAAATGATCGTTGTAACTCACCTGGACATAATGAAAAATAGAAATTAAAACCAATTTAAGGAGACAATTTAGTGGGTACCGCATATCTTTCGTTGTTGTTTCAGGCCAGTACTCACTGAGCATGATTAAGAAACCTAGACAATAAATTGCTGCTAGTATTTCATTCTTGAAAATGTGTTTATTTATGAATGTAGTTACGGCTCCTCTATCGATAAAGTGATGTTGTTTATCTTTAAATTGTTGCATCATCTAAATTAAATCTTGCCCTCAAGTATGCCCCCTCACCATCTACTTTCCCAAACTACTACAAATTAGGGCCCTACTGAACAGCAAATATCGACACAATTTTGGTGCAAAATGGGCTGTAGCCCACCACTGTAGAAAAGTTTTCACTTTACGCACCAGGTGATCTTTTCTCTTCTCAATCTCAGCATCTTGAAGGGTAAACTGGTCCCCGACCTCCAGGGAGGGAGAAAAGGAAACGGCCAGAATAGAGGCAGGGAGGGAGGGCAGAAAGGAAGGAGAGGAGGAAGAGAGGGAGTGAGGAAAGCAGGGAAGGAGGAGGAATACCATGGAGTTCAAGCTCATGGAATTGGAGGCGAATTATTGACCTGATTAGGAAATTGGCTGAAGCCAGTTTCTATGGATAATGGACAGGTACTCTAACTGGCAGAATGTGACTAGCGGTGTCCCACAAGGATGTGTGTTTGGGCCTCAATGATTCACCTTACTGATGAATGACTTAGTCGATGGGATAGAAAACCACATACCCAAGTTTGTCGATGGCACCAAGATGAGTGGCATTCTAAGCAGTATAGATGGAAGTATAAAATGACAAAGAGCTATCAAGAGATTAAGCAAATGGGGAAAAACTGTGACAAATGGATTTCAATGAAGGCAAATGTGAGGTAATTGACTTTGGATTTAAAAGGACAGAACAGGGTACTTACTAAATGGTGAAAGGCTAGAAACAGTGGCGACCAAAGAGACTTGGGGTTCCAGGTACACAGATCATTACAATGTCATGAACAGATACAGAAAGTAATCAAAAAGGTTAATGGAATGCTGACTTCTATATCAAGAGGACTAGAATAAAAGGAGGTAGAAGTCATGCCACAGCTTTACAAAGCCTTGGTAAAAGCACACCTGGAGTACTGTGAGCACTCTGGGCACCACAACTTAGGAAGGATCAACTGACCTTGGAGGGAGTGCAGCATTGATTTACCAGAATGATACCTGGACTCCAAGGGTTCAATTACGAGCAGAGATTCCACAAACTAGGGTTGTGTTCCCTGGAGTTCAGAAGGTGTGATTTGACCAAAGTTTTCAAGATATTAAGGGGAAACGGATAAGGTAGATAAAAACAATTTCTGCTGGTTGGGGAGTTGAGGACTGATCGTCTAAAGTTAGAGCCGGCCTTTCAGGAGTGGAGTTCGGCCTCACTTCCACAAGCAAAGAGCGGTAGCAGTTTGGACTCTCTTCCGCAATGGCAATTGATGCCTCATCAACCGTTAATTTTAAAACTCAGAATGATAGATTTTTGTTAACCAAAGGTATTAAGGGATATGGGGCAAAGGTGGTTTATATGGATTTAAGTTGCAGATCAGCCATGATCTTACTGAACAGCAACATCAGCTACCCCTGACCCTATATTCCTTGGAAGACGTGGATAAGTGGTGAGGTTAAAAAATAAATCATGGTTGCTGTATTGTGATGCGCCACAATAAGGGAATTGTAACAGCTGAAAAAAAGTGGTTTTGTCAGCAGTTTGGCACAGAGATTCTGTAAGTCTGACAGGTGTTTTCCTCTTCTCAGATATGAAAATGTGGTGAAATTTTAGGGAATTGAAAGCAACGAAAAAGAACCCTTTCAAAAAGTGTTTGACTATGGTGATAGCAGTGTGGCAGACAAACATACTGCTTCTCACAGTAAACCTTGTATTTCTTGTATTTCATTGAGCTGACTGAAGGCTTGGTACAACTTTGGAACCAGAGAGTCAACTACAGTGTGACTGTTAAATAACGCACCTAAATACCTTGGGAAATACATTTAAAAATAGACAGACTAGATAGGAAGGACATATTTCCCTCAGCAGAGAGGTCAGAAGCCGTGGATTAGCGGGGGTGGGGTGGAAGTAGATTTTAGAGGAATTGGTAGAAGGATCAGAGGGGAAATGTTTTCACCTAGAGGTTGATGAGGTTCTGGAATTCATCCCCTGAATGGGTAATAGAGGCACAAACTCTCATCGCATTTAAAAAATACTTGGATATACCTGCAAGGCTACAGAGCAAAAGCGGGAAAGCGGGATTAGGCTGGACTGCCCTTTTCCGGCCAGCACAGGCACAATTGGCTGAAGGGCCTCCTTCTGTGCTGCAAATTTTCTATGTTTCTACAAAAGAAATGCAGAAATATCCTAACAAACTCGAGGCAGTGGGGGAAGGAATTCTCCAAGGGTTGATAAAATTATAACAGCAAAATACTGCAGATGCTGGAAATCTGAAATAAAAACAGAAAACACTGGGAAAGCTCAGCAGGTCTAGCAACGTCGGTGGAGAAAGAAACAGAATTGATGTAGCGAGTGCATGTGACTCTTCTACAGAGCTTTGAAGGAGAGTCACATGGACTCAAAACGTTAACTCTGTTCCTCTCTCCACGGATTCTGCCAGAACTGCTGAGCTTTTCCAGCATTTTCTGTTGATAGAAGTATAACCCAGTTGCCACCATGACTTAAAATTAAAAGTCAGGTAGAAATTTGGATCTCAGTTATCAACCGGAATCATCCCTTTCATGTCAAACTGACAGAACCAATCTAAACAGGAGTCAGCACATTTGACCCCCTCAAATAAAGCTTTTGCCAAGTATCGGATTTAACCCAGACCAGCATGGTTTGAAAAGCCACACTGCCTGTGAGGCAGAATTGGAAAACATTTCTCAAACAGCATTACCTATATACTTTCAACCTCCCAGGCTCACATTCATATTAACCAATGGCTGATAGGTGCGGCTGGGGGTTAAAATATGATAACGTAAACCATCCTATGATGCCCATTATGGAGAAAGAACATCTTATCGAACGTGTGTTGTGAAATTTATTAAGAAAAATAGCGTAGTTTCCAGGAATTGAAGATCAATCTCCAGGACACTGCTGTGTGCAACCCTGCAGAAAAATCATCGGGGCATTGAAAAAGAACATTTCTCTCTACCCAGATATAAAAATATTGGAAATGGGGGGGAAAAAGTCTGTTTGACTATCAGTCAAGCATATTCCAATTGGGTAAGGAGTATTTTTGCTTTGCAATTGACATAGGAAGGCAGTGCATCACAAGGATGGATATGTTGACCGACTAATGTCCAAAGCTGGGGGCAAGTCATGTAACGAAACCTCCAGGAATACACTTAGTCACAGTTGGTAGCCCTGCAACAGTGACTGCACTTCAGAAGGATTTCATTGGCTGCAGAGGACTTTGGAACATTGTGTGATCATGAAAAGTGCTACGTAAATGCTTGACTTTTTTTTAATGTCCTTTCTTTCTTCCCAAAATCTTTTTTGCCGACAAGCTGAGAGCGCTCACATGAGTTGCCAGAAAAATTGAGGCAGCTTCAATGATTGATATTGTTTCTGGGGAGAGAATCGATCAAGGGGAACATGATCATCCTTGTCTAAAAGAGATGGGTTAGTCTGACTCTAATTTCTGTTCCTAAAACGAATCGCAATAATTTATTTTCGCTGATGAGATATGGGATTTGGTGGTAAGGCCAGCATTTATTGCCCTTCCCAAGTATGTAACTGAAAGCCAGATGATATGTTAAGAGAGGATCAGCTAATTCAATAGCCATACTTTGGAAAGCTCTGTGAAATACAAAGTAAAATCAAAATCGTGGTTAGACAATGCGATGCAAGATAGCAAAGGTTTTGATTAAATATGATGTTTATTTCAAACAGTTATTAAACGGACATACGAACAAGGAACAGGAGTAGGCCATTCAGCCCCTCAAGCCTGCTCCGTCATTTAATAAAATCATGGCTGATCTGATAGTAACCTCAAATCTGCATCCCACCTACCCCCAATAACCTATCACCCCCTTGCTTACCAAGAATCTATCCACCTCTGCCTCAAAAATATTCAAAGACTCTGCTTCCACTGCCTTTTCAGGAAGAGAGTTCCAAAGACTCACGACCCTCTGAGAGAAAACATTTCACCTTATCTCCCTTTTAAATGAGTGACCCCTTATTTTTTAACAGCGCCCCTTAATTCTAGATTCTCCCACAAGAGGAAACATCCTGTCCACATGCACCCTGTCAAGACCGCTCAGGATCTTATACATTTCAATCAAATCCCCTCTGACTCTTCTAAACTCCAGCGGATACAAGCCTAGCCTGTCCAACCTTTCCTCATAAGACAAACCGCCCATTCCAGGTATTAGTCTGGTAAACCTTCTCTCAACTGCTTCCAACGTATTTACATCCTTCCTTAAATAAGGTGACCAATACTATGCACAGTACTCCAGATGTTCTCTCACGAATGCTCTGAATAACTGTATAACTCTGTATACTTGAAGCATATAGTAAATGAAAAATATCACTATTGAACTGTTAACCTTAAAACAACAATGGAGATTCACAGAAAACAATTAAATACAATAGTATTACATCAAAGCATTTTACAATCAATGTAACACCAAAGATCAAAGATGAAAGTCTAAAAGGCAAGAATGAAACAAGTAGTAATTGATAGGAACGTAAATCAGTTTCAAACTCAGAGCACATTTCCTATATTTCAAAGTTTCACATCAATCTCCAAGCAACATCAGGAGGAGTCGACAGTTGATGGATCCTCCATATCAGCTGCCTCAAAATAAGCTGCACATCAGCTATAGTCTTACCTAAACATTCTCAAGAGCTCTGCCAGTTGCTGCGAAGGGGCTCTGAGCGGTAATGTGCTAGGGTGGGAAGGAGATCTGGACAAGTCCCATCATTACAATGAAGCTGGTGCCGTGGTGGGGGGGGCAAGGAAGGTGTGAAGACAAAGACAATGTAGCGAATGTCACATGGACAACAGGCTCTAGTGTGTACAAGCAGCTGGTTAAAAAACATGAACCAGAAAAGGCAATGTCCTGTGACAATGAAGCCTGGTAATGCAGAACATTTTTTTTTCCCAAAGTACCTATGTCCTATTAAGATGGTTGCAATGGCCATATTTAGCCTCTGATAAAAGACACGAAGCACTCTTCTGTGAAAATTGTTGTGGGGGGGAGCAAGAAGACATAGTAGCCCTGTATCCTGGTCAATGTACCCTCTTGCTTATGTTGGTCATGTGGGGCTATCATGTTTTTTAAACCAGCTGCTTGTACACATGTTGTCCATGTGGACTTCACTGCATCGTCTTTGTCTTCATACCTTCCTCACCCACACCAGCTTCATTGTAATGTAAGGAATCTTCCTCCTTAGAGATCATAGCAGCTTAACATTATTCTGATCTGGTGGGCATTTAACTGGAGGAATTATCTGTGAAGATAGAAATACAAGACTTTTGCTTAACTTTCGAACTAAACTGGAAGCTGACATAACAAGAAAAACTTGCCCAAGGTTTTAACATTGAAAGAATTTATCCAAAAGTAAGTAATATGAACAAGAACGTTTACATATGAGTAAAAGAGCTTGCATATATTGTTGCAATGCTCATAAGCAATGCTAAGTAAGTCTGATAAAGCAAAGCCAAGCTCAACAGAATCACTGGAGTTAGAAGTGGCAGCTGGTCTATTTTGGATTGTAGTTCTTTCGTTGTTTTTTCTGAGCATTTTTTTTCTGATTCCATGAAGTCCTCTGTGGTGCAATTGTCCTCTACAAGATGTATTGGCTTTTGTTCAACCAATGTTTCCAACCACGCCATCTCAACAAAGGGTAGCTTGTATTTGCTTGGAGACATATTGCTAATTTACACACATATGCAAAGTCAATTTATGCTGCTGCTCTGGATAAGCTGTGGACAATATTGGCTGCATTCTGTGGCCTCACTCCCAATAGGAGCAATAGCATTGTGAGAATGCTGAGGAATGACCTAACATGCCATTCCTGCAGCCTCAAGTCAAGTACAGGGACTCCATTTAAAATTGTCATGAAGATATATTAATGTCTATAATGTTATTGGAGATTATTTTTAAAATGGAATTGTAGTGGGGTCTGTGTCCATGTGTTTGACTGTGTGTGTCTCAAAAACAGCTGGTCAGGGTGTTTTGATGTATAGTAGTTTTTAGGTGTTAATTAGATAAAGGTAAGGAGGATAGGAGGTAAAGCATAAATTTGCATTTGTTGAATTAAGCATTCGTGAGTGGGAGTAAAATCTTGCACCTAGCTAGGAGACGCCAAGCAATGTGTTAATGTTTTTTTCAGCTTGCTAATAAAATTGGTGGAATGAAAGGATATTATTGTTAGGAGATGTAACATTAAAAGCCTGGTGATACCATGGAAAATTTACATTCAAAGGAAAAGCTAGGTATAAACAGAAAGGAGTTTGTGTGTGTAAGGCAGAGGCATTTAAGATCTAACCAGCCTGTAAGTCCTACATCTGTGTCTGCAAAGGAACCAAACTGCAAGGAACCTCATTTTGAATTTGTAAGGTCAAATACGCTTTGCCTGGTGTCTGTTTAAAGTCTATGGGTTATTGTTACCTTGGTGAAGTGATTAATTTGGGGATTTGTTTAAAAGTTATGGTAGTAATTTGTAGACATGTGTATGTTTAATTTGTTGTTAAATTAATAAATGTTTAATTTTGTTTTATATAAAAAAAAACCTCGAGGCTTGGTGATCTTATTCCTGAATTCAGAGCTGCATCTCAAACAAACCAACTGAAAATATAGGTTATGAAAGTTGTTCAAGTCTCCCTCTGGGATTTAAACAACTCAGCCTTTACCAACTGCTGTGCCATGACAATGTGAAAATCGGAGTTCTATCATGTAGATTGGACACCGATCATCTTCTTAGGGGTGAACGAGCTGAAACATATGACATCCACACTTTTCACCGGTGTCAGAGCGGCACAGGTTCCTGGAAAGCTATGTTTCGCATTGGTTCTTGGGAGGTCAAGAGGAATGGATGTGTTCCAGCCCGGTCAGCCAAAACATTGCAGTCTCAGGTCGACCCTCCCGTTCCACCCCAGCCCTGGGACTCACTTACCGCTCCACCCTGCAACTACCTGAGATTGTCATCAGCGACCAAGCTGGCCAACATTCCTATGGTCCAAAACCAGCCAACTGCCTCAGGACAATCATTTGTTGCCTACAGTTCGTCAGTCAGATACAGGTAAAGCCCTGGCTTCAACATCACAGGGGTGGTGGGGGGTCCTCCTTGCCACTGGTTGGTAGGACGGTTTGCCACCCTATATCACCCCTATATCCTTCTATTTGTAACCTGGGCGAGTAGAGTGTGACAGGGGACAGAAAAACTCAAATTGCATCCCTCAAGTGCCATCCTTCCAATTTCTAGGATGATAACTTTTGAGTTCTCATTATTAAATTCTGAATGGACCTATTGGCCTTGAATTTTACAAGGTTTAGGGCCACAGTGCTGGGGGGGGGGAGCTGGTGACGACCCAAGCAATGTCAGTGATGTGAAGGCCCTGTCAGCCATACCCTATCCTAGAACCTGGCCAGATTGGCTACCTAGCTGGCAAAGCGAGAGTGGGAATGTAGCCACAGGAGGCCACTGCCAGGGACCCATGGGAACCGGGGCATTGTGGGGGAGAAGGACAAACAGTGGTTACCACGGGAATGGTTCCCCGGCAGTCAGCTGGGGTGACCTTTGGTGCACGAGCGGAGAGAGTGGGCTGAGCTTTGAGCCAGCGGAGCTGCTTAGAATGAGGTCCACCCGGAAAAGCTGGTAAAGGTGACAGGCTGGAGAGATGTTGTGGCCGCAGTCAGGAGGTGCAATGCCAGAACAGAGGAGACCCGAGGCTTTCTTGTGAAGCCGGGTGGAGTACTCGCACTCCCCCTGACCCAAGAGGAGGCAAAGCCTTAAAACTGAGTTGGTCTCTTTAAGCTTTCGATTGCTCCTGATTGTGTTGCTGCTGATGGGGAGCAAAAGTGCAAAACTCCCATTATGTTGAAGTCAGGATTACATCACAGCACTGACATGTTGGTTCACGACTTTTAAACCTTAATCATTTAGTGGGAGCCTTAAGCAGGGCCTGAATCGCTGGGAAGGCAGCAACCTGGAGGCGGGACTTACAGCTTTAAGATTTTAACTCCTCCCCGTCTGGTGGGAGGAATGGGGGAGGGGGAAGGGGCTTGAAATCGAGACCATTAGCTTTTTATCCTCCAGAAACCTTGTGCTCTTCTCGTGGGTGATTTAGCAGAAATCGTTGGGTGGTAAACCAGTAGAAAATCTGCCCAAAGCCCCCAGGAACCCAAAACCTCATCCCTGCCAGTGCTCAATATATTTAATTTTTGCTCTAAAAAGGTAAGTTTCTTTCTGCTTTCTGTGCTGTTAGCCAATTGAAGGGTATTGGGAGCAGATCCTCCCATTGAAACGAATGCAGTCAGCAACATACAATGTCCGCTATCCCCCCCTAACCCCATCCAAAGATCAGCCGATAGCAAAACATTACAAGGCCCAAAACAACTAAAGCCAAGATAAACTATGAGCCGATTGCAGAATAAGAAAATCCAAGGTGGGAAAAGGCCAACGTGTGGATTATTCTATCGGGGACATCTCTCCTCCATTACAAAATATACCTGGGGCAGAAAAACCAAGATGAGCCGTCATTACCGATTCATTCTGAAACTCAAGTTATTCTTTCATGACCAAATAGACTGGGAGGGTTAAAAATAAAAGCAGATTATTGCACAGCTGTGGGTCTGGAGCACTTTCAGAGACTAAGACCACTGGCAGGAAATCACAACAGTTAAGAGTAAAAGGTGAAACACTTGCCTCGCTTTCACACACATTTTTCTGGCAACGATAAATTCATGTATAAATACTAAATAAGCAGACATTCACAGGTGTTCTACAATGCAAGAACTTAAAAAATAGGAGCAAGAAGAGGCCATTCGGCCCCTCAAGCCTGCTGTGACATTCAATAAGATCAAGGCTGATCTTCTACTTCACCTTCCTGCACCAATCCCTCCATTCCCATGGAGTCCAAAAAATTACTGATCTCAGCCTGAAACATATGAATGATGATCCACACCCTCTTGGGTAGAGAATTCCAAGGATTCGCAATCCTCGGAGTGAAGAAATTGCTCCTCATCGCAGTCCTAAATGGCTGATCGAGCCCTTATCCCAAAGCTACAGGCAGAATCTTGTGGAGGCAATGGGGGTCTCAGCCACTGGTTGGAGAGCCAGCGAGACCCATGCGTTGCCTCTTCTCAGGTAGGCCCACTGCATCTTGCGCCGCTCAAGCACTTGACAGGCCAGCGGTGGGCCTTGCCCCAGGATCAAGGGCCCAAGGTGCGGAAGTCGCACTCACCCAGAGCTGCTGGTCTCTTCTGCACTCAGTAGTGCCACCTGAGAGGTGGTGGCTGCTGTCAGTACTACACCCACCAAGGCCTCAGGTCGAGGAGGGACTCAGGCACAGGTAACATGATATGGGAAGGGGGTTGCGAGGGAGAGGTGGAGCAGCAAGGGCAGGGAGGTGACTCTCAGCAGGCACCCCACTTCCCGAGGCCAAATCCCTCAATCAGGCGCTGAGTGTCTTTGAGCGAGAGACCCACCCCCACTGCCCCCGGAGCCTGCAAACGCGCCAGCATTTGCTGGTGATGCTACCTGCTTGGTGAGACCCCGCCCCCACCATCGGGTTAACACCAGTGATGATGGGGCGAGGCCCTTACATGGATACTGATTGCCCATTTAAGGGCCTCAGTTGGCATTGGGGCAGGAATTCTGTCTACAAGCCTTCGCACCACTGACATAATCAAGGTGGAGGCAGGGAGGGTGGCACCTGCCACCTGCTCCCGCCCAATTAAATGACCACCCTCACCACCATACACGTCACAGGTGAGGGCACAAGATTCCAACCTACGACCCCTAATTCTAGGCTCTCCAGCCAGAGGAAACTGTCTCTTAGCATCTACCCTGTGAAACCCTTTTGGAATCTTATACACTTCAATATAAATATACGTCACCTGCTCCAAAACCTACAGTAAGACTTAAAAAAAAAAGAAAAAAACTGCATGTGGTGGGAATTTTAAACAAGAATGGAAAACACTGGAAATACTGGCCAACCAATGACTAAAAGTGAAAAGACAAGTTAACTTCTTAGGTGGGATCCTTTATCAGGATGAGGAATAAAACCTCATAAAGCCTGGAACATATCTTTCCCTTTTAGATGCTGATTGATGTCTCATGAGTTCTCAGCACTTTGCGTTTTTATTTCAAATGTCCATGCTGGCCAGCCAATGATTCCAACAGGAATCTATTACAAAGAAAATAATATTTTACTTAGCGAATCTGACAAAATAGATGTCACGCATGGAAAGGTGATACTCATTGCTGTTCCTAGGCAACTCATAGCTAGGGGCCTGAGACAGAAGCTTTGAAAGAACATTTCTCCGCCGTGAACAACAAACTCATTTCAGGTGAGGAAACTTCATTTGAAGAATATTTGGAAAACACTACAGCATAATCAGAGAGAAACTTGATTATATATTTTCATCCAGTGTTGACGTCACTGTGTTCCAAGTGAATGGCCATTATTGAGAACATCAAACATAGAAACTGTACTTAGTAAAATGAAGAATATAAATGATGAACGGAAATTGAATCTCTCTTCAATTTATATCTCGTAACAATGTTTTTTGCAGCCCATGGACTGACTGATGGAAATGTTATAAAACTATAGATACTTAATGAAATGGCGAACTCCCTTGCAGATAATATTGGTGATTCGCCACACTCTCAATCCTTTAACACTTCCACGCTATTCCAGTGATTGTGAGCAGCAGCTTGCCCTACCTCTTTCCCAGTTAGCATCATATCATGTTATTTGTTGTCTTTTGTGTAAAAAGTAGAGACCACATAAAGAGAAATACTGTAGACGTTGGTGTATAAGTCGACCTTTGAAGCCTCAAAAAAATACCTTCAAAAGCAGGGGTAAACTTATACACCAAGTATAAAAGTGAAACGCTGGCGTTGGTGTGAGTGGCTGCCATTTTGAAATGTCATCCGCTTCCAACGCAAAGCGTTGGGCGAGTCTTAAACTCTTCACCTTTGCGACACAGCCCGTCTCGCCTGCTCGATCCCCTACACCCAGTTATAAGGTACCGGTAGATAAAACATGCATTTGTGGGGAGAAAAATTGAGGCTGACGACTAATGTCAGTGTAGCATGTCATGGCTGAAAAGGGGATCAACTTATATGCCGAATATATGCAAAAATATGATTTTTGGAGCCAGTAAAATGGGATCGTTTTATACGCAGGTCAACTTATAAGCACAATTTATGTGTGTGATTTTATACAAGAGAAAGAGTTTTTAAGGCACTGTTAGGCTACAGGTATCAATTTGCGAATATTTACAACAGCACAAAGCCAATTAATCTGAGCTGTATTACCAAACTCGCATTGTCCTTTGGTCAATGATAAATGAGGTTTGTGTGCCCATATCAGCATATTTATCCAGAACTCCTCTCACAGGCATGGACATGTCAGTTACATTTCAATATCAATAATAAGCTAGCAGGAACTTTATAAATTTTGCATTCATACCTCAATTAGCACACTGCCAAAGTAGTTTAAGAGGCCCTCTGGAGTTAGTACCTGGCTAAATTAGCACAAAAACAAAACTCTGCAGATACTGGAAATCTGCAGTGGAAAGCTGGGCAGATCAGGCAGCATCTGTGGAGGGAGAAACAGGGTTAACCTTTCAGGTCAATGCCCATCATCGGAAGAGTTCCGATGAAAGGTTATCTGCATGAAACATTAACTAGTTTCTTTCTCCACAGATGCTCTCTGACGTGCTGAGTATTTCCAGAATTTTCCGTTTCTATTCCTCTCTAAATTAGATTTGAATAACTTTGACCAGGAACTTTACCACCCAATTTGCATTAAAAACCAAAGCCACTTTACAACAATGCAAACGACATGGTTCAAAAGTCCAGCAGTGTCAGGAGACCATTAACCAAGCTCAGTGACTAAGACCAAGCTTATCTGGATTTTCTGTAGGCTGTGTTTCATTTGCATATTTGATCTTTCAACAGCTTCATTTGGTATTAGGACCAAACTTCAACCAGAATTAAATGGGATTTTCACTTCAAACAATGCAGCATTGGTCAGCAAGAAGAAATCCACTGCCTTGTGTTTGCACAGTAATGGGATCGCAGGTCAGTCCTATAGGGCAAGTGAAAGGAAGATTTTGCACTTATTAGGCACTTTTCACAACCTCAGGATGTCCCAACCTACTTTACAGCCAATGTAGTGAAGTGTAGTCACTGTTGTAATGTAGGAAACACCGTATGGCCCTGTAACAAATACAAAAATTGCTGGCAAAACTCAGCAGGTCTGACAGCATCTGTGGAGAGGAAGACAGAGTTAACGTTTCGAGTCCGTATGACTCTTCATCAGAATGTTGCTGACTTGAAGCCAAATATGTGCGTGCACACTCGCGTCATATTCTACCTACTTGTGCAGCCACAGTTTCCCCCATTGGTTGGGCATGTTGTATTACCCAGGCCCTGTAGCCATCTCCAAATGCCAGGCTGGTGCTGCTGGTTGTGGTTCTCGGGCCCCCGGGACTGGGAGGTCGCGGCTCGGGGTGCAGCTGGGCCGCTGGTTCCACAGGCAGGTCCTCAGTGCCGACTCGATACAGGCATCGGGAGATCTAAGATCGGGAGCCTGGTGTGAGAGGGTCTGTGGGGGGTGGGGGGGGGGTCTGGCTGCCACACCCTCCCTTGGTCTGTGTGAAAGGTAGCAGTGGCTCTTGGTTCAGTGTAGGTGGCCCCGAGGCTGAGTTCCTGGTCACAGCCTCGCAAGTCCAGGTTCCCTGTGCTCAGGATCTGAACTGCTGCTTTTTCAGACTATCCTTATTGAGGAACCAAACATGATCTAAAGGCTGTATTTAGTGATTAAACATAGTAATGTAATGAGGATGGAGAAAGACTATCAGAGATTAAGCAGAGTATGTAGTATATTATATATTAAAGGTATGCGGGCTATATCATTAATACAGGAACTGCAACTGCACACGGGCAGAAAGTGAGCAGTTACAGCATCAACAATATAGCTACACAGGAAACCCAGTCAATTTGCACACAGCAAGCTCCCACAAACAACAATATGATAATGGCCAGATAATCTGCCTTCTAGTGATACTGACTGAGGGATAATTATTAGCTAGAACACCCTGTTCTTTTTGGAAATTGTACCATGGGATGTTTTACATCCACCTGAAAGAACAAACACAGTCTCAATTTAACATCTCATTTGCATCACTGGTTAACATCATTTGCTTTAGAGTGACAGCCCAGGTTTTTGTGCTCAAGTCTCTGGAGAGGGACTTGAACCCACAACTCAGAAGCAGAGTACTACCCACTCAGCCACGGCTGACAGTAAGGGGCTCAGTGCGGCCAGGGAGCAGAGAGGTGTTCAATTCTTAATATTTGGAATAAATTGGTTAACCCCTTTGTCAAATAGTAGGCATAAGAACTGATGTAGCTCATTTGCCACCAATATCCATACAACAGGATTTCGACAAATATATACATCAACTTTTTTTTTAAATGTCATTTTTAAAAATCACAACTCCTGCTTAGTTCTCAGCCAAAGAAAGGACAATGCAGAAAATCTGTAATCAGACAAAGGCACCTTTCTCTTAATTTAAATCTGTTTGTTTGATAAAGATGTAGGATCTCATCTCTATGCAACCTCCACATCCCCAATTACAATAACACCGTGATTAATGTGGTTTCTTATGACACGAACCATGCTGCTGCTAAGGTGAAAATGTTTTTCAGAAATATGATTACCTTGTGACCAAGATTAGTCAATAGATGACAAATGGTTCCCACCACAAAATAAATAGTTTGGATACCTTAATTCACTCGGTCCTGCCAATTGGACAAACAAAAATGCTTACATACCAAACAGTTCGCTATTAGGATCTGAGTCTTTTAGAAATACACCGCTGTTTAATCATTTTTTGACAAGGAGAATAAATAATGCAGTAGATTACAACACTGCCCTTTCTTTCACTTCTAGGACCCAAGCCTCAATCCACATCTTGTCCCGCATCTGGTTGTTATGGTGCTACGTGAAATGGTGGCAGGCAAACTCAATCTATCTTATCATTTTTGCAGAGTTATGCTACAACGAAGGTGTAGGAATGAAAACATTACACTGGGGCAATAAGAGTGTGTCTCCTCAGAGTCCTGGGTATATTGGGGAATGTATTGGAGAAACTGAGTATCTGAAGATCTGAAGAAAAGCCCTGGAAGGCAGGGGGGTGAAGACCAATAGGTCAAAGACCCAATTTATGGACTAACAGTTTGAGCCTAGGGAACAGGATCAGAGTGAAGGTGTAAAGATTATGGACGAGGACTTGGAAAAAATGAGTAGTTTCAAGTACTAAGGTCTGTGGTGGAAGAAGGTAGAAGTACAGAAATGGAAATTTTGCAATGGATTAGCTCTGGTTGGAGGAATTGAAAGAAGTGCAGTGGAGTGTTATGTGATATAAAGTATCACTGAAACTGAGAAGAAGAATCAGCATTCTGTAATTGTTGTTTTTGATCTGGTATGTAGTAGTCGTGATCCTGGACTCACAGATAAGGCTGGACATGATACTATTAGCAAACTCTATCTCTTATTCAACATGCTAACTATTTACAAGGTAGTGTCTACACGATGCTCTACATAGAACTTTCTCTCCATGCTCTGTTATCCTGTCATCTTACGTCACTTTACATATTCAATATCAACCCTTTATGCTACATATAAAACAGTTGTGATACCTGCTTAAGAACAACGACTGGATATTAATGAGATATGGGTACAGAGATGGATATGCGAAGTGTCGAGAAAGGACAATATTCGGAACCAGTATATCAGGGGGTCAGTGAAGATTGTGGCAGCATTGAAGAAAGTGGCCGGGAAGAGATTGAAATGGTATGGTCATCTATTGCGGAGAGAGAGAGAGAGAGAGAGAGGAAATGTGGTGAGGCGAGTGATGGAGATGGGACTGCCAGGAAGAAGGAGAAGAGGAAGGTCTAAGACCAGATGGGAAGATGCGGAGAGATTAAAACACAGCAGGGTTGAAAAAGGATTGAGTGACTGACAGGAGGAGATGGAGAACAGTGATCAACCAGCATTGTGGCCATCGACCCCTAGTAACGTGGGAGAAGCCGAAAGAAGAAGGTGAAAAGGAAGAAGAATGGAGAAACTGGAGACAAGTAGTTAGGAACTGGAATGCATTGCCTAAGAGTGTGGTGGAGGCAGGTTCAATCGTGGCTTTCAAAAGGGGCTGGGATAAAATTTACTGGGCCAAAGGGAGAGGGGGGAGTGGAACCAGCTAAATTGCTCTTGTAGAGAGCCAGCATGAGCTCAATGGGCTGAATGGCCTCTTTCTATGCTGTAACTATTATATGATTCTATTCAAATAGCATAAAAGGAGGTTTTCTCTGAATCAGTGTCTGACTTAGAAGTACTGGATGCTGTCACTGGCAGTGGAGACTCTTCACCATGAACAGTTCAAAAATACCCAACACAAAGCAAGATTTGAAACAAAAACAAATAATGCTGGAAAAACTCAGCAGGTCTGGCAGCATCTGTGGAGAGAAAGACAAAGTTAACATTTTGAGACCGTAAGACTCTTCTTCAGAGCCTTCAGAAACGTTAACCCTGTCTTCCTCTCCGCGGATGCTGTCGGACCTGCTGAGTTTTTCCAGCATTTTCTGTTTTTGTTTCAGGTTTCCAGCATCCGCAGTATTTTGCTTTTGACAAAGCAAGATTTGCCCGTGTGTATTTGCTCAATTTGTTTTGTGCCTTGCGCCTTAAATAGAATCATCATCCAACATGTTAAAAATCTTACATCGACACAGCTCATACCAACCTATTTCGTTTTGCAAATTTCAACATTTCATAACAGAGCCTATGCAATTTGTCCTGCTGTAATTACTCTCCCACTCGTGGTGGCACTGTAGCACCTCTACTGGGGGAGAATGGAATTACAGCATAATAAGTTTATATAGGGAGTACCCATAATAAATGAGGACAGAGGTAAGTGTAATGGAAATGTGAAAACCTGGATAGAACTTATGACTTTAAAACGGGGATTGAATTTTATCAGCATACCCTCGTTCAATTATACATTGTCAAATCCCCTTTCACTTTGTAAACCAGTTTCCTTGGCCAAACCCTTTTCACCTGTAAACCAATCCCCCTTTACCACAAAACTATTCCCTTCACCTATAAACCGTGTGGATTATCCCTCCCCATTATGGCAGGTGCTAAAACGTATGCTCCAAATTCCATTTCAAACCATAAGACAAATGGAGGGGTGCTTGAAATTGCAAGAGCAGAAAGATCTCTAAAAAGTAACATCTAGAAAAGAAAACGTCGGTATTTTAGCCACTTGATCAGAGCTGAAAAGCTACAGAGGCCTCCTCTAGAGGACAAAGTGGAGGGCAGCAGAAAGAGGTGTTAGTACCAGGTTAGTTGGAGTAAACTGACTCACACCTCTCCTTGTCCCACTCTAGGAGCGGTTATAACAAGAGTTTGAATTTAAAAAGGTGATATTGCCAATTCAATATCTATACTTAACTGTGTGTAGGCCAGTGTGAGAAATAAGCCAGCCAGGTTCCTTAAGTTAACAAGTAAAGAGTTAGTGTTATTGCTAAAACTCACTCAGGCAAAGATGCAGAAATTATTAACGAAAGGTTTAAAATGTACAAATATGTCCAACTGCCCACTAATACAAAAACACCACACACACAACCGCCTCCACACCCCCACCCCCACAAACACATGAAAAAAGTAAATAACAAAACCCTGCAGAGTATCTGATCTTAAAACTTGGCCAAGTAAAAATGAAAGTCAGAAAAAAAATATTCACAGCTTGTTTACAGTTTGAGGGTCACTTTCACTAACAGTAGCTGCTGACACTTAGGTTTCTCACTGGAGTAGTCGTTCTGCGGTCATAACTGGTTGATTCTCTTTTCTCTTGGAGGGAGTGTTCATTCGGAATACCTCCTTTGAGAACGCTCAGTTTGCAGCAATTAGGTCTTCTGGTGGGTTTCCAACATCTCAGATTTGGTGAGACAGCTTTCAGAGAAAAAGAGAGGGGGTAAGGCTGTTGTCCCAGCGGCATCTCTCTCTGACTGTTAGTTCAAATCAGTGTATTTTACACCCATGAGCTGGGTCACATGACCTCTCTTTCGGGCCTCAATCTGGGCTTATCTTAGCCACTATCTCTGAGAGCTCCACAGACTCTGTGTCTCCATAAAGCAGCTTGTGGCAATCGCAAATGCAACACAGAAGCTGCTGTAGGCCAGGGTCCTTTGTTTAGCCAAAAGTTTCCTTTTCAAAAGGTTCAATACATATACCTGCCCAGCCAATGACATTGTAAAGTAATTTCCAATATAACACATCTTTGTAACAGAGGATGTTACAGGACGGTTGCAAGCGAACTACAGCGCATGTCGGAGGATGGCGCAAGACAGACAAGAGTGACATGCAACAGCAGCAGATCTCATGGTAGGAGTAGCTACAAGGAGTAGCAGGGCAGATAAACAAGGTTCCACTCTCCCATGTAAAATCCAGGACCAACCAGTTTAAAAATTAGTAACCCTTTTATGTTTCTGTTCTTCACAGCAAGTGAGCAAATAAGAATAAATACCATTCACACAGTTACACTGAATTTGTTTATCATTTGTGGTTCCTTTTGAAAATTTCTCTCAGCAGAATTCTTACCAGCATTCCATCATATTCCATGTAAATAATGGTACAAAGCAGCTGCTATTTACAGACATTAATTATGATACAGTTTTCAATACGAAGTAAAAACTAAAGACACACAGTTGGACACAATACAGTCAAGTAGAAAATATCATAGAATAGATTCATGGAATGAGAGAGCACAGCAAAGCAAATACACGGGGAGGTGGAATTCTCAGGTCACAGATGGGAAAGAGCTGAGTCATTCTCAATGCACTCGACTGCATAAAGTGAGGTTTTAACTCATGTAAAAACCTATTTACACACACAGAGTTAATATTGGGCCCTATACGTATTTTCAGATTCCAGGAACCTAGAAGGCTCTAAGGTAGCACGGATGAAACTTGTCAACAAAAGAATAACAGCATTACTATAGCTGAGTTTAATATTTATAGAAGAGAGTTAAGCCTAAAACCATGTCCCATGTGAAACCTGATACCATTCTGACCCAGATTCATTCATTCTGCCAAAGAAGCAACTGGATTTTCTGTAGTTAGAAAGATCAATAAGACCACTGTAACAAACAAGAAGCAAAGCTGCCACTATCTATTGAACTCTTCCAGTATCCCACCTGGAATTTCACTTCAAATGTGCAGGTGTTTAAATGCAGAGTCAGTCAATTTCTGAAGCCAGTTTCAAGGGTACACATTAAGCCAAGGGAAATATCTGGTTTGCCTCTCTAATTTCTTCTGATCAAATAACCTTGTTATAAATAAAAGGCCCTACTCCTGAAGTAAAATTAATTTGCATGTCTCGAATGTGTGATTAATTATAGCTGTTGCCCCAGCATCCTCTGAAATTGGCAGCACCACTGCCCTGCTTAGATACATCACTAATTAAAACAATCCCAGCTCGATAAATAAAAAGATTTGCATTTCTATAGCACCTTTCAAAACCACAGGACATTCCAAAGTGCTTCACAGTCACTGGAGTGTAGTCACTCTAGTAATGCAGCAGCCAATTTGCACACAGCAAGCTCCCACAAACAGCAACATGATAATAACCAGAAAGTCTGACTGAGGGATAAATATTTGGCAGGACATCAGGCATAACTCCCCTTCTCTTCCTTGAGATAGTGTCCTGATATATTTTACATCCACCAGGGCAGATGAAGCCTCTGCTTAACATTACACCTGAAAGATGGTACCTCCAACACTGCAGCACTCCCTCTCAGCCTAGATTTTTTTGTGCTGAAGTCCTGGAGTGGGGCTTGAACTTTTGGACTCAGGGACAAGAGTGCTACCAACTCAGTCACAGCTGATACGTGATAAGTAGAGGGAAGCACAGAAGTGAGAATTGTGGGGGGTAAGATTAAGAATAGCAAAGTAATAGGACCTGCCAGCACCTTCTTCTTGACCATCAGAAATCACTGTCGACAGTGATTTCTGGACAGCACCTCGATGAAGCTATTCTCAACTGAAGATGATATCAGGAAATATTTTGAGGTTGAAGCTCTCCAAATAAAGGAGGAAATTAGGGAAATATATCTAGGTGCTGGATGATAGAAATGGTAAGAAACCAGTATGGATTTATAAGAAGGAAGTCTTGCATAACTAATTTACTGGAGTTTTCCAAGGAAATAAGGTTTTACTGAATGTAGAAATTTATTGGATGGATATACCCTGTTTAGATTTTAGCAAGTATTTAATACCATGCAACAGAGCACTTGGTTGTCAAGGTGGGAAGGCACTGAATAGGAAAGAAGTCTCTGAAATCACAGAGTGCAGAAGAGGCCCTTCAGCCCATCGAGTCTGCACCGACACGTGAGAAACACCTGACCTACCCACCTAATCCCATTTACTAGCACTTGGCTCATAGCCTTGAATATTATTACGTGCCAAGTGTTCATCCAGGTACTTTTTAAAGGATGTGAGGCAACCCGCCTCCACCACTCTCCCAGGCAGCGCATTCCAAACCGTCACCACCCTCTGGGTAAAAATGTTTTTCCTCACATCCCCCTAAACCTCCTGCCCCTCACCTTGACCTTATGTCCCCTCGTGAGTGACCCTTCAACTAAGGGGAACAGCTGCTCCCTATCCATCCTGTCCATGCCCCTCATAATCCTGTACACCTCAATCAGGTCGCCCCTCAGTCTTCTCTGCTCCAACGAAAACAACCCAATAATCTTCATAATAGATTAGAGATTAGCAAAACCAAAGAAAGCAAAGGATGGCTGTCAATGCAGTTGTATCTACATAGCAGGGACCACCAACAGATTCCACAGTGCTCAGTGTTGTATGCAGTTTAATCAGTGATTTGGAGCTGGGGTCAGAAACAGGTTTGCAGACAACACCAAATTAGGGGTGATTTCAAAAGACAGCACAAGTGGCACAGTAAATAGTACAATCTGGATAGGTTAGAAAGGTGGATTGAAGAGTACCAAACTATACTTAAGGTGGACAAATGCAAGGTAATAAGACTAGTGATGTAGAATGCAGAGTGAGAAAGCTCCAAAGTACAGGACATAACACAGGAGGGGTATGTACACTTACAGCTGGATAGCTTATTGAAACCAACAGTGCACTATGTGACGACAATAAATGAATCTCTTAATCAGAGTTTAAGGTGAAAATGAATCCCCACGAGGTACTGGTATGGCCATGCTTAGAGTGTTTGTTGTTATAATACAACACAGAAGGGAGCATAGACAAGAGAAACCAACTAGCTTATAGCATTTGATCTAAGAGGAATGATTGAAGAGTTTGTGAGTGTTTATTCTGAAGAGAAGACTCAGGGAGATATTGTTCACATACCGAAGTATCAAAATGCCCAGAGAATATCACAATTTAATAGCAGTAATACATCGGAGGTTGCCACAAACCATGGAAACAGGGTGGAATTCAGAAGAGGGAAGTTGCATGAACATCTGATATTAACAATTATGCAGAGGATGGTGAACACATGGAGTGAATCTTTTAGGGAGTGAGTGGAGGAAGATTTATGGGAATATCTGTATGGATATTTGAGGGAGGGACATTAGCTTTTGGTACTGACTAGTACTTCTTTATTTATGTATGTGCTGCACAACCCAAATGGTAGGAGGCAGTTTAACCTAACCTGCCAAGGATTGGGGATCAAAGGGAGCCGATTGGCCAGCCATTTTACACCCTCTCAGTGCCACTCAACTCTCTAAAGTGAGACCTGAACCCACAATGTGGTTGACTCTTAACTGCCCTCTGAAATGGCCTAGTAAGCCACTCAGCTAAGGACAATTAGGGATAGGCAATAAATGCTGGCCTTGCCAATGGCACCTACATCCCATGAATGATTTTAAAAAATCCTTCTGATTTAGAGGAAAGAGCGCCACTAACTGTAACACAGCTGAGGGGGTAAATGTTTGCCAGGATACTGAAAGAGATGAATGCTGTACATCTTCAAATTGTACAATAGAAACTTTATCAACCTGAGCAGGGAGACAAAGCCTCAGCTGAGCATCTCATCAAAAAGAAAATGCACCTCCAACAATGCTTTACTCGTCCGACAAGGCAGTGAAGTGGCAGCCTAGATGATGTACTGAGATCTTGAAGTGCAGATTGACCCTAAGTGTTAGTAATGGTGCCACATTGAATTTTAAATTCTAAGCCAAATTGTTAATTTATGCATTGAAATATGGCTAAAGCTTGTAATGAAATAATCAGGTTTTGTGTGCCATTACAATATTCTCTTGGACAGTCCTCTAAATAAATGACAATCCCTGTTATTTCTCAATATATGTTGCAGGGTCAACTGCTGGCAGGAGTTTAATTAATAAATCATGTCCCCACTTGAATATAGCAGAGACTCATGACATGGAACTGAAAAACAGTTAAAAACTGTAGCCTTTGGTAGAGTAGCTGGAAAATTAAATCTTAGCCTCTGACTCCCACTATAACAAGCTTAATGAACAATTTAATTTGCTGCATGATTTTTGTTTAATCTTTAGTAGGCAGCATGGAAATTTGGATATATGTAGGAGGTGGACAGAACAGTGTCCTTTGGGGTGTACTATCCATATGCAAGATGCAGAATTTTGCATAAGTGTCTTTGTCTGCACTGACTTCTGGAGAAGTGTTTATGTCGGAACATTTTTCAAAGATAACTTTTAAGTGAAAATCCTGCTTCCAGCCACAATGCCTCAATGTGTAACGATGCTACATTATAACAACAGTCAAAAAATTGCACTATCTAACAAATAAATATAAATGATCACAAATGCAGTTTGTATTTTCTTGAAGGCAACTCCCTGAATTTATACTTTTTTAAAGACTCCATCTCGATATCTTTCATGGACAGGAATGCTTTCAAACAGCAAATTATACTGCTCTTTAGTTTCGACTTCGATCTTGCAAACAACTGAATTCTTTGTTCCAGCAACAATACTTAGGTGTCTTCCCAATTCCCCACTTTTAATTGTTTTAAGTCTAACAATAGGGTTTCAGGAAAGATGGAAGTTATTGAGGTTCCTTTCTTGATAGCTGTAAGGCAGCCATTATTCACAGACAGAGAATAAGGTACATTGATTTTCACACCTGGGAGACACTAGCCGATAATAGGGGGGAAATGCCCATTAGGACAATCAGTGGCTATAGTGATTTGACAACAGCTTTTTAAAATTATTCTTTTACAGAATGTGGGCTTTGCTGGGTAGGCCAGCATTTATTGCCCATCCCTAATTGCCTTTGAGAAGGTGATGGTGAGCTACTTTCTTGAACCGCTGCAATCCATCTGGTGTAGGTACACCGACAGTGCTGTTAGAGACGGAGTTCCAGGATTTTGACCCAGCAACAGTGAAGGAATGGCGATATATTTCCAAGGCAGAATGGTGAGTGGCTTGGAAGGGAACTTCTAGGTGGTGGTGTTCCCATGTGTCTGCTGCCCTTGTCCTTCTAGATGGTAGTGGTCATAGATTTGGAAGGTGCTGTCTAAGGAGCCTTGGTGAGTTCCTGCAGTGCATCTTGTCGATGGTACACACTGCTGCTACTGTGCATCAGTGGTGCAGGGAGTGAATGTTTGTGATGTGGTGCCAATCAAACGAGCTGCTTTGTGCTGGATGGTGTCTAGCTTCTTGGGTGTTCTGGGAGCTGCACTCATCCAGGCAAGTGGGGAGTATTCCATCACACTCCTGACTTGTGCCATGTAGATGGTGGGCAGGCTTTGGGGAGTCAGGAGGTGAGTTACTCACCACAGAATTCCTAGCCTCTGACCTGGTCTTGTAGACACACTCTTTATTTATTTATATATTTATTTCATTCACGGGATGTGGGCTTCTCTGGCTGGGCCAGCATTTATTGCTCATCCCTAGTTGCCCTTGAGATGGTGGTGGTGAGCTGCCTTCTTGAACCTCTGCAGCCCATGTGGTGTAGGTACACTCAAGGTGCTGTTAGAGAGGGAGTTCCAGGATTTTGACCCAGCGACAGTGAAGGAACGGCGATATATTTCCAAGTCAGGATGGTGGGTGGCTTGGAGGGGAATTTGCAGGTGGTGGTGTTCCCATGTACCTGCTGCCCTTGCCCTTCTAGATGGTAGTGGTCATGGGTTTGGAAGGTGCTAGCGAAGGAGCCTTGGTGAATTTATATGGCTCGTCCAGTTCTGTTTCTTGTCAATGGTAAACCCAGGATGTTGACAGTGGGAGATTCAGTGATGGTAATGCCATTGAATGATAAGGGGCGATGGCTAGATTGTCTCTTGTTGGAGATGGTCATTGCCTGGCACTTGTGTGGCATGGATGTTACTTGCCACTTGTCAGTCCAAACCTGGATATTGCCCAGGTCTTGCTGCATTTGGACATTGACTGCTTGTGCCAAAATGGAAAACAACATCTCACAAAGACACTTGATATCAACTTCATGTGCGGCACTTGTTGAAGAACCTCTCACAGATTGGTCTCTTCAGCCATCAGCAAAAGTGCACCATATAAAGCTACCCTCATCCCCAAAGGATTTGATTTGCTGCTTGCCCAACACTTTACACAGATGGCAGAATGTTGACGATGAGGTTTTCAGGTTAGATTCCCTGTCTCTGCTGAATCAGCCAGTGGAGCCGGTGGGAGCCTTAGCACTCCAGGTCTGCAGGTGGGAGGGTTTGGGAAATCAGTTAATGTCTCTGCAGGTAACGACTACCCAGTGCTTCCTTGTGAAAAGTGCATGTTTGTGAATTTTTGGGTGAGCCGAGGACAAGCTTTGGCCAGTGATGCATCTGCAAGAGCCTATGTACACTCTGTCGAGCTCAGAAAAGAAAACTGACCACTTGGACAATGAGCTGGAAAGCAGCCAGTATCCTGGGAACTGTCTGCCAGCAAGAGGTGGTGTATTTATGGGTAGGGAAAATCAAAAGAAAAGAAAAAAATATATATTTACTTTATGCAAATATAACCTCAAGAGACATTCCACTGAGCAATCAGCCTAAACCATCGTCCCAATTATCAAATCAGCGTGTTTGGGCGGATTCACTCTAAAAACATAATGATGGGTTTTGCCAGAAATGATGTTAAGGGATTTAACTTGCAAGTTAGCTACGGAAATATTTGTTTTTAAAAAAAAAACATAAGGTTTTATTCTTTAAAAAGTGAAAAAAAATGCAGATTTTCTCAGATATTAAAATACAGGGAAGTCTTTTTTTTTACGCCTAACTTTCCTGGGATTCCCTCAGGAGAAGGAGTGCGACTCTCAGTTTTCCAAGACCATGTACTCCTGATCCGTCTCTCTCTCTCTCTCTCTGTAATGATGACCCTTGCCCACGGTGAGTGAGTTCCTTGTCTGGAGGCAGCCTCTCTGACACAGAAAGTGTTGGGCAGTTAGAAACTCGGGTGACATTTTCAAACTCAAAGCCCATGAGGGCAAAACAAGATGAAGTGGGGGTGGGGGAGGGAGGGCTGAACTACAACGTGCTCCACACTTTCATTCTACATTTTGAGATCAAACAGCAGCGCCCATCTGAAGTCACCATGCTCCACATCACCCATTCTGATGACTAAACTTCAGAAATTCAGCTTCAAAATGGCACTTCTTTCCAAACCTCCAGACAACTTTGTAACTAAAAGAACTGTTTGCAGGACAATTCAGAAATAAAATTAAAGCTAAAGATGCTCGTTTATATTATTTCCTCAGTCTCTGGTGTCACACTTAAGAACACAGTCGACTAAGTCATATATTAAGACAACCAACTTCAGATCACCTGGTTCCTTTTCTGGTGGGGGGGAACCGACATAAAACAACTCAATTTGGCGGATACAGTTACTTATCCTGTGTTTGTTCACTGCGGTCAAACCCAATACAACAGACGGTGTCGTAACCTTAAAAAAACTGCTACACCTCCTTGTTGCAATCAACGTTTAGACACAGCGCTTCATTTCCCCCCTCCCATCTTCCCCAGTTAACACCACTCGCTTCAGGCGGCCAGTTCTGTATTTCCCCCGCCCTCCCCTCCTCTGTGTCAGATCAAGATCATCTTTGCTCATCCCCCTCCCCTAAACCCACATTACACCGAGACTAACACTAACGGCGGAACATGCGGTGATACCCACCAGATAACGTTAAAAAAAAAGGGAATACGATCCGGTGCAAGTTAAACAAAATTTAAACCCCCCCAAGTACAACTGGGAGCTCCGGGGATGCATTTGCTACGTTTTTTCCTGGGGACGGTCCTAAAGGTCATTCGAAAATGCAGTGACCGCAGCTCAATAGGCAAACTTTCTATGCCCCCACCCCAAAACAAAAATCACCATGTCCTGAAGGCGGTGAGGTATATAACTCTCAATTGGCAAGTGTTTCCCGTTTAACCCCAGAGTCCACGCGTGAGTCTCTTAACACGCTGGAAAGCTGGGGATTTAAACAGGTTTTCATTCGCTGCATACAGAAGGCGGACAGCCAAAAGGAGGGAGGGTGGGTGGAAGGGGGGAATAAAAAAACCAATTTGTCACAAATACTCTCTCCAATGCTGTTAAAATGCCTGCGATGCAAGTGCCCTGATCAGAGCTGCTAATTCTGCAGTGATCTCTGTGTATATATGTGTGTGTGTGTGTATGTGTGATCTCTGTGTATGTGTGTGTATGTATGTGTGTGTGTGAGCTCTGTGTATATATGTGTGTGTGTATGTGTATGTATGTGATCTCTGTGTGTGTATGTGTGTGTGTGTATATGTATGTGTGTGTGAGCTCTGTGTATATGTATATGTGTGATCTCTGTGTATATGTATGTATGTGTGTGTATGTGTGTGTGTGTGAGCTCTGTGTATATGTATATGTGTGATCTCTGTGTATATGTATGTATGTGTGTGTATGTGTGTGTGTGAGCTCTGTGTATATGTATATGTGATCTCTGTGTATATGTATGTATGTGTGTGTGTGAGCTCTGTGTATATGTATATGTGTGATCTCTGTGTATATGTATGTGTGTGTATGTGTGTGTGTGAGCTCTGTGTATATGTATATGTGATCTCTGTGTATATGTATGTATGTGTGTATGAGCTCTGTGTATATGTATATGTGTGATCTCTGTGTATATGTATGTATGTGTGTGTATGTGTGTGTGTGAGCTCTGTGTATATGTATATGTGATCTCTGTGTATATGTATGTATGTGTGTGTATGTGTGTGTGTGTGAGCTGTGTGTATATGTATATGTGTGATCTCTGTGTATATGTATGTATGTGTGTGTATGTGTGTGTGTGTGTGAGCTCTGTGTATATGTATATGTGTGATCTCTGTGTATGTGTATATATATATGTATATGTGTATGTGCGGTACTTACGTGCCCAGGATTTCTTTGAATTCGAAGATCTTCTTAATGTCGTCCGCTTGCTTTTTCCAGGAGAGACGGCTTTCTTCATTCTCCCGAGCCATTGCAGCACCTCCCCACCTCCGCTCCCTCCCCAGCCCCCTCCAAAAAATATATATATATATATAAACTCAAAAAAAGAATTGAATCAGAAATAGGAAGTCTTGTTTTTCCGCCTCCTTTGCTGTTTTTCTCTCTCTCTCTCTCTACTCTCTTTTTCTTTTTGCACAGACACACTTCCTGGTGTCCGTAAACCGGGCAGGGATGTCACTGAGGAAGCCTCCCCTGGTTGTATTTGCCTCTTTATTTGTTCTTTCCCTCTCCAGTCGCCGCCCCTCTTCAACTCGAAAGGTTCTGAAGGATGCGTGGCCGCCTCAACACTCGGCTGCAAAAACTGCCAGAGAGAGAGAGAGAGAGAGGAAGGGAGGGGTGAGGGGGGGAAACGAGGGTGGAGGTGGTGGTGGAGGGAGGAGGAGGAGGGTGAGAATGTGTCTCGGTGCAGCAGCAGCAGCAGCAACAGCCCCTGGAATTTGCTCCGTGGAGAAAGCTACATCCCGGAGGTGGGGAGTGCGAGGAAAGACTGCGGCAGCATGAGGGCTGGTGGGCAGCCGGAGGAGGCTGGTGGGCAGCCGGAGGAGGCTGGGGCGCTGGGATGGGGCTGATCCCGGGGTTGAGCAGAGGTGAATTCTCCGCTCTGACAGCGCACACGGACTGACTGACTGACTGACTGACGCTAATTCGCATTGCGCCAAAGCATTGGGGAATCCACCGACCACACCAGCTCTCTCCATTCGCAACATGAACGCGAGAGGGGCTGGGGAGGGTCACATTCTCTCCTCTCCTCTCCTCTCCCACATCCTCAACCCCAGCTACATTGCAAACTGGGTGTCACTGGACACCACCACACTCGCCTGCCTGTTACCTGCTCACTGGCTTCCGAACGGTGCTTTTTAAAACGGGGACTTAAATCACAAACTCACACTCAAGTTCAAATATATTGCCAATGTTTTTCTTTCTTTATTTTTGCCCAGTGACCCGAGGTCAGCAAGAACTTTTATTTTTTTGAACTTCCCGAAGCGACCCATCTCTGTTCACCACTCCCCCACCCCCTCCACCCCCACCCACACACACTCCTGTTTCCGCCCTTTCGTGATGAATATCTCTCTCTCTCCCCCACCCCTCCCAGCCCCTTTACTGGGTTCAATGCTTTGAATGACCTGACCTTTGAAAACCACAACATAACAGGCGGAAGAGCCAGACTAAAATTGTATTCAGCCTAGGCTAGGAGGCAAGGTTTATTTGCCTAAGCACACTTGTGCTGGAGAACGAAACCTGCAGAAGGACATGATCCAGGTCCTTAGAAACAAAGGGAATATTGATGTGAGCAAGCGATTTGACTTGGACAATGATCCCGCAGCTGCAACTTGCACAGCACCCCTAACACCACAAAACACCCCAAAGCCCTCATGGGAACTTGGTCCAAGAACTTGGTCCAAGAAGTAGGTTTTAAGGAGCACCTTAAAGACTGGATTGAGAGGTAGAGAGACAAGAGAGGTTTGGGGAGAGAGTTCCATAGCTTAAAGGCCTAGGCCGTTCAATATGGAGCGATTCAAATTGGGAAATGCTCAAGAGATCAGGATTAGAGGAATGCACATCACTGAGAGGGCTGAAGGAGATTATAGAGATAGGGCAGAGTGAAGCCAATGAGAGATTTGAAAATAATGATGAGAATTTTAAAATGGAGGCGTTGCTTAACCTGGAGTCAGGGTAGGTCAGTGAGCACAGGGGCGATATGTGAATGAATTTGGTGTAGCAGAGTTTTGGATACCTTCAAGTTTACAGAGGGTAGAACATGGGAGACTGGTCAGGGCCATGAGCAGATGACTGCATGTCTCTTTCTGGCTTTTGGTCTTAGCCTGGTGGTTACGGGGAGAGCGGAAGTGAAGGTTAAATCTTTCGTGTAGAAATATTAAGGCAAATTTTCTGTTTGTATATCTCCTAGTGATCAATTACCAAGTGGTCTAAGAGCACAAAGCTGTCTGGTTTCCGTTGCAGGAAACATGGTTAGGAGAGGGAGCATAAAAATAGTAGTTTTGTTTAGCTTGAATCACATATTTTACAAAGATAGGACCTTATAACCACACTTCTGAAATGTGTTCGTTATTTTGTGGTATGCTTTCGAGCATTCCTAGCACTGATTCACTGCTTTTACAGAAAAATGGACAAAGATTCTTGGAATACCGATTCCTAGAACAGTGCATAACAGTGGAATCTGATTTTTTTTCAGTCATTGGCCTTGATTATCTAATACAAACATCAGATGATATGAGTAAGGAAGCAACATTCAGCCCAGTCAATTCATCCTGCCAAAAGCTGAAAGCTGATTGGACAGGAGGCTTCAAAGGGAACTGCCGGCATAACAATGTCTTCTCCATGTGGTTTCACACCACCTACCTAAATTTAATTCAGGAAACTTCATTGTAGTAGAAGACTAGACGGTGTAGCTGCTGAATGTGTAATATAAATTCATTAAATTGAGATTTCCTTAGATTATAATCATGTCTCCTCTTATACTAGCCTAATACAAAGACCTTTGTCACATCTGTTATGCTAATAATCCCTCTTTACCCCCACCCCACCCCCCCCTCGATCGAATAGATGTAACCTCCTGGATCCATTTTGTTGTCTCTGAGCATAAAATGGTGCAAGGGATTCCAGTCAGAAATAATATGAATTGAGTCCAAAGTTATTTTGTAAGTTGTCACCCTGCCAGTAACGCTCACATCCCTTGAAATAATTACATTTAAAAAAAGACCATTCTCAGGCCATAAGCTTCCGGGTTCAAACCCCCCTCCAGAGACTTGAGAAGAAAAAATCTAGGCTGACAGTCCAGTGCAGTACAGAGAGAGTGCTGCACAGTCAGAGTGCCATGTTTTGGATGAGACATTAAATCAAGGCCATGTCTGCTCTCTCAGGTGGATGTAAAGGATCCCAGGGAAGCATTTCAAAGAAGAGCAGGAGAGTTACCCGGATGTCCTGAATAATATTTATCTCTCAATCAACATCACAAAAAAGCTTCTTATGTGGTTATTATCTTATTACAGTTTGTGGGAGATGGTGTGGCAATTATTTTTTATTCATTCACGGGATGTAGGCTTCGCTGGCTGGGCCAGCATTTATTGCCCATCCATAGTTGCCCTTGAGAAGGTGGTAGTGAGCTGCCTTCTTGAACAGCTGCAGTCCATATGGTACAGGTGCACTCACAGTGTTGTTAAAGGAGGAAGTTCCAGGATTTTAACCCAGTGACAGTGAAGGAACGGCGATATAGTTCCAAGTCAGGATGGTGAGTGACTTGGAGGGCAACTTCCAGGTGGTGGTGTTCCCATCTATCTGCTGCCCTTGTCCTTCTAGATGGTAGTGGTCATGAGTTTGGACGGTACTGTCTAAGGAGCCTTGGTGAGTACCTTTGTTGCATCTTGCAGGTGGTACACACTGCTGCTATTGTGCGTCGGTGATGGAGGAAGTGAATGTTTGTGGATGTGGTGCCAATCAAATGGGCTGCTTTGTCCTGGATGGTGTCAAGCTTCTTGAGTGTTGTTGGAGCTGCACTCATCCAGGCAAGTGGGGAGTATTCTATCACACTCCTGACTTGTGCCTTATAGATGGTGGGCAGGCTTTGGGGAGTCAGGAGGTGAGTTACTCGTCGCAGGATTCCTAGCCTCTGACTTGCTCTTGTAGCCACAGTATTTATATGGCTGGTCCAGTTCAGTTTCTGGTCAATGGTAACCCCCAGGATGTTGATAGTGGGGGATTCAGTGATGGTAATGCCATTGAACATCAAGGGTGATGGTTAGATTCTCTCTTGTCGCGGATGGTGATTGCCGGACACTTGTGTGGAACAAATGTTACTTGCCAGTTGTGAGCCCAAGCCTGGATATTGTCCAGGTCTTGCTGCATTTGGACATGGACTGCTTCAGTATCTAAGAAGTCACGAATGATGCTGAACATTGTGCAATCATCAGCGAACATCCCCACGTCTGACCTTATGATTGAAGGAAGGTCATTGATGAAGCAGCTGAAGATGGTTGGGCCTAGGACACTACCCTGAGGAACTCCTGCAGTGATGTCCTGGAACTGAAATGACTGACCTCCAACAACCACAACGATATTCCTTCGTGCTAGGTATTAATCCAAACACTGGAGAGTTTCCCCCTAATTCCCATTTACTCCAGTTTTGCTAGGGCTCCTTGATGTCACACTCAGTCAAATGCAGCCTTGATGTCAAGGGCAGTCATTCTCACCTCACCTTGGGAGTTCAGCTCTTTTGTCCGTGTTTGAACCAAACATGGCTTGGTTGCTGCATTTCCTACAAGACAACAGTAACTACACTTCAAAAGTACTGTATTGGCTGTAAAGCACTTTGTGATGCCTGGTGGTCATGAAAGGCGATATATGAATGCAAATCTTTATTTTACACTTCTGTACTCTCTGTACCAATAGTTGCAATTGCTATAATCCCTGTAGAAACCGATAACTTTAAAAAAAGAAGTACAAACTTCCAGCCAGTTGATAACTGAAAGGATGACATGACACGATTTCACATTTTAAGACTTTTACCGTAACAGACTAAAGGCACTATTGACTAAACATTTTTTGGAGGCAACTTACACTTTAAACCACAGAACAGAACTTTCCCCTTTTACTTTTTATACAACCAAATACACACTTCACAGGTATATTTTACATTGTCCCTTAAGTAGTCGTTCCATTTTCCTGGACTTTCGCAGTCTGAAGTGATTCTTAGCTCCCAGGGGTTAAAAATTAGCAGGCTGGGAAAGGAAAGCAATGGAAGTAAATGCCAGAACTGTATTTCATGGTGAGGTTTCCTCTTGGCGATTCTCCCTCTATCGCAAGCTAGGCGAATCTTCCAGCCTTGTTTCAAATCCTCACAAATGTGGTTTTTTCTATCCAAACGTGAGCTCCCACCAGCATTCCTGAACGTTGAGCCATAGAAACTTTCAGCCTCTCGCTGCTCCCTCTCTCCCAGATCCTGGCAGATTAACTTTGTCTGTGATATTCAGTGATATTTGAGGAAAGTCTGTAACTCAATCTGACAATGGCTTCCTCTGCACCTTTCCCCTCTCAAAACCCATCTCCATGGCAACGTGAATTACATGGATCTTGTATCCAGGTAAAAATGCTGATTAGCTATTTTTAGACCCCCCGACTCTCTTAGTCTTGGAAGTAAATTGACAGCTTAAAGCATAACTGTTTACAGCTCAACATTCTCAACGCATTGCTAGTATGTTGGAGACTAGCAGTCTAACCACTGTAAACACAGATGTTGCTGCCTTTGTCTCCAAGTGTGAATGAAGAATGAAGTGTACACCTTCTTCCCAGCAAGGAGACCTTTTAGTCTTTAACAGCCACACCACCCAGGCCTGCTGTTCGGCAGACTTCAGAACAGGTCACATGACCCCATTTATTTTACCCTAAATTAGAGACACAGTTCCAAAACATAATAATCTCAAAAATTTTATAATTGTAACAAAATACTTACAAATTATTCAACTGGCTCACAAACATACTTAACACTATTTAACTGAAGGCATAGTATCTACCGAACATGGATCCCAATAGATGGGTTACTCACATAAACTGCAAATCATGACATGTAGACAACTTACTCCAAAGCAATGTTCATAGACTCAGAGACATTTACAGAATGGAAGGAGACCTTTCGGCTCACCGTGTCCAGGCTGGTCAACAAAGATCTGACTACACTAATCCCATTTTCCAGCGCTTGGCTCATAGCCCCAGAGGCTATGGCAACGCAAGTGAACATCCAAATACTTTTTAAATGTTATGAGAGTTTCTGACTCAACCACCCTTCCATGCAGTGAGTTCCAGATTCCCACCACCCTCTGGGTGAAAAAAATTCTCAACTCCCCTCTTAGCCTTCTACCTCTTGCCTTAAACCTATGCCCCCTGGTTATTGGCCCCTCTACTAATGGAAAAAGTGCCTTCCTATCTACCCTATCAATGCCCCTCATAAGCCTATACACATGTTACCAGGTGTGTGATCACACAACAATCTGGAATGTACCTCATAGTGCAAATAACAGGTTACACACAATGAAAAAAAAAACTGGAGGGAATTTTGTTCCATAATGAGGCTGCCAAGCTCCCCTATTCTCAGAGATGACAAATAGCTTTAATTTGGAACTGACAGAATCACTTATGCCTCTATCCATTTTGCAGAAACAGGCACTATATGACAGCTACTGAAACATGAAAATTGGATGTTTATTCCAAAGTTAAAATGTTTTAAAAGGGACAAAAAAACTGTTATTTTTGATTACAGCAAATCAGTCAAAGCATGTAAAGGAAAAGCTTGTGTTTATATAGCACCGTTCATGACCTCAGGATGTCACAAAAGCACTTTACAACCAATGAAATTCTTTTTGGGGTGTAGTCACATGGCAGCCAATTTTGTGCACAGCAAGCTTCCACAAACAGCAATATGATAATGACCAGATCACCTGTTTTAGTGATGTTGGTTGGGGGATGAATGTTGGCCAGGACTAAACCTAATATACATTTTTAATTACATTACAAAGCAACTTTTGAAAATTAGGTAATTCTATTTTTCCTTAAATAGCTTCAGTTGTACGTGCATTATTTTTTGTCATATGTGACTGTGAGGAATAGCCAATCTAGAAATGAAATGTTTTTCTAATTTTTGAAATCTGTCAACGCCTGTCTTTTTTAAGATGGATATAACTTGCTATAGATGTAGATTAAAGCTGTGTCTACGATGTTCCAATAATTCATCTTAACCAATCTCAAAAGTACCAGCGCTGTATGAGATTGACAACTTAATTTTTTTACCTGTCATCCCTATGGCCTTTCTGAAGGAGATGGTCAATTATTGCCAAATGATGGCCCATTTTGTGCAGTTGAATCATGCATGTGATAAACAGAGGGTGGTCTTGTACATTTATTGCTCTTCAAAAATAGGTCAATTTTTCTTCATTACTGGCTGCTTGCTTACCTGTGTGACTACATAGGGCGATGCAACCTAGCTGTTTAAGAAAAATAAACTCTAAAAAACAGCGTCTGCTGTGATTTTACTGAAGGGCAGGGTGAGGAAGCTGGCCCCAATGCTACCTCAGCTGGAACAGGAATTGAACCCCATCGATCTAGCCAACTGAGCTAACCAGCCACACAGCCACTCCCCACCCCCACCCTTAAGTCTTATTTATTTTAGAAAATACAGGCGCACAAACTCCCCCCACCCACCCCATTTTAGGCATTGCAAAATCTAATTCCCCTACTTTTCACCCCTCCAAGTATGCATAAAAAGGTCACAGTTTGTTGGAAGAAATGCTGAAAAGCAATAATATTTCAATTCAGCTCAATTAAAATATTGCTGAATTATGATGATTTGTTTGAAATTTGATTCAGGTGCTCATTTGTATGATATTTGGAAATTTCATTCGCTCTGACTTACTTTTACTGACTTGAAACATTAGCTCTGTTTCTCTCTCCACAGGTGCTGCCTGATCTTCTGAATATTTCCAGAATTTTTTGTTTTTAAATCAATAATACACACTTGGAGCTTACCCTGATTTGAAACTAAGTTCCTTTAATCATTGTGGTATGGATTTCGTTATGATTACAAGTATAGAATACGCAATTGCTTTGTTTCTACAACCTTGACATCCATTTCTTCAAAATATATGAGAGATACTGGTACATTTGCCATGAAATTATTAAAAGCTGCCTCTTTTGAGAGAACCTTCTTTATTTCTCTGTTAAACAAAATATGCAAGTAATCACAGTTTGTGATTTGCAATGATAGTGCTTTAATGTTGGCTGCATTTGTTGCTCCGAAAGTCAATCAAAGGCAAATATTTCAGCTCCAGAGTCAAAGAAACTTGGTTAGCCCACTGAGTTAATAGATGTGGAGAGGCAGAGTGTTAAAATTAAGACTAGAGTTACAAAAGAGGATGAGAGAGATTGTTACTGTAAGTTATTGGACAACATTGAGATAAGGGTAGTTCTTTAAGCAAAGAAAAATGTAAAAGCCCAGGAGTGCTGTAATCCTTAGCTTAGAGTCATTGCCACATTGATGGCATTCTTTCATCTGCGTAAGATGTTGGACATGCAGCAAATCAAATCCATTGTAGTTGGGGTAGTTTCATGTTGTGCACTTTTGCTGATGGCTGAAAAGACCAATCCGTGAATGGTAGGTTCTGTCACAAGTGCCACATATGAAGTGCTTATCAGGTGCCATTGTGGGTTGTTGCTATTGGTGTTGCCGCTTGTTGCCAAGCTGCTGTAATCACTGATCGTCATGGTGGTGCATTTTGCTCACCATTTTGCTTTGTTGTCAAGTTATAGTGTCTCCTGATGTGAGAACCAATATGTTTGGGGCCTTCATGTCATACTTGCAAGCATCCTTGAAGCAGAGGTTTGGGTGTCATCTGGCTCCAGCTACCTCACCATACAGAAAACCCTTGGGCATACATTTGTCTTCCATGCTGTGAACGTGCTAGAGCCAGTGACGTTGTCTCCGCTTGGTGAGTGCCAACATTTGCCTTTCTGATTTGCGAAGATTGTGGCATTCATGGTTTTATCCTTCCGTGATATGTCCAGGATGCTCTGCAAACAGTGAAGGTGAAAGTTGTTGAGCTTCCTTTCTTGATAAGCTGTAAGTCACCCATTTTTCACAGCGATACACCAAGGTGCTGCGAACACAGACCTCATAAATCCGCATTTTGGTCCAAAGTGTCATTTCGATGTTATTCCATGCACGTTTTGTGATTCGGTCAAAGGCGGTAGCTGCTTTCCCTATGCGAGTATCGAGTTCTGCATCAAGAGACAGATCGTCCCTGTGGTCACTGTGGACCCAAGAAAGCAGAATTTGCCAACCACTTCCAGCAGGGTGTTATTTAGGGTGGCCAAGGGTAGAGATGTGACACCCTGTCCCATGACCAGTTTTCTTCACACTTATATTCAGGGAGAACAAGTTACAGGCATGGGAGAAATAACCCATGAGCCTGAGTTACTAGCCCTTAGAATGACTTGGCCAAATATGTTACTATTTATTTTTACTCTTTCATCGCTGACTAGGCCAGCATTTATTACCCATTCCTATTTTCCCCTGAGAGGGTGGTGGTGAGCCATCTTCTTGAACTGTTGCAGTCCTTGTGGTGTAGGTACACCCACAGTGTTTTTAAGGAGGGAGTCCCAGGATTTTGACTCAGCGACGGTGAATGAACAGTGATGTAGTTCCAAGCCAGGATGGTGTGTGACTTGGAGGGAAAATTACAGGTCGTGGTGTTCCCAAGCCTCTGATGCTATTATCCTTCTAGGTTGGAGGGGTCTCGGGCTTAGAAGATGCTGTCGAAGATATTTTGGAGAGCTATGGCAGAGCATCTTGTCGATGGTGCACATTGTAGCAATGATGGGCCAGTGGTGGAGTGAGTGAATGTTTAAGATGTTGGATGGGGTACCAATCAAGTGGATTGGTACCCCATGTCCTGGCTGATGTTGAGCACCTTGACTATTATTGAAGCTGTACTCATTCAGGCAAGTGGGGATTATTCCATCACACTCCTGACCTGTGCCTTGTACTTGCTGGGATAACGTCGGGTAGTCAGGAGGTGGGATACTCACTGCAGAATTCCCAGCCTCTGACCTACTGTTATAGCCACAGTATTTATGTAGCTGATCAAGTTCAGTTTCTGGTCAATGGTAACCCTCAGGATTCAACAATGGTAACACAAATGAATGTCAAGGGGAGATGGTTAGATTCTCTCTTGTTGGAGGTGGTCATTGCCTGGCACTTTTGTGGCACGAATGTTACTTATCACTTATCAGCCCAAGCCTGAATGTTGCCCAGCTCTTGCTGCATGCTGGCAAAGACTGCTTCATAATCTGAGGAGTTGTGAATGGTTCTGAATATTGTGTAATCACCAGTGAACATCCAAACTTCTGACCTTATGATGGAGGGAAGGTCATTGATAAAGCAGCTAAAGGTGATTGGACACTACCCTGAGGATTTCTTGCAGTGGCATCCTGGGACTAAGATGATGGGCCTCCAACAACCATAACCTTCTCTCTACAAGAAATAACCACCAACAAGCAATAATATATTTGTTTTCCTAACTCAGTGTTCAATAATTTATCACTTTCACCAGTCAGTTCTCTTTTAATTATTCCTGTCCAGAGGTCCAAAATTAAGTTCAAAACGTTTTACTCAATACAATGACAAGGAAGACTTAAGGAAGCATAAATTACAAATTTCCTCTTTTCCCAACTGAAGGGAAAATTTCCCTTATATTGGAGGAAAGATCAAACTCAAATCAAAAATAGGTGATGCAGAGAAATCTGGTTTCCATACAATCCAAATCTAATAACAGAAGTAGAGACACCAGAAATGATGCACCTGTAATATGATGCTATTGGACTTCTCAGTCTGCTTAATTGCCTCTTAATTGTATAAATGACAAATATACTATCCGTCCAACTATTAAGTGTACAAAGTGTTTTCTTAATGAAAGAATAATTACCCACAACATCCATGAGTAGGGGAAATGGATATATATTCAAATTGCAAGGAAGTAACTAAGTGTTGTCCCACTAGGATCCCTGCTGGGGCTTCAGCTATTCACTATATTTATTAACAACTTAGCTAACACAATAGAAAGCCTTTTATCCAAGTTTGCTGATGGTGCAAAGATTGGTGGTATAGTAAGCAGTGTAGACTGGAGATACATTGATTGATTAAGTGAGTGGGTAAAATTGTGGCAGACAGGGATACAAAAGGATTCGGAGCAAAGGCAGATGGATAGAGTTAAGATACAGATCAACCTGGTCTCGTTGCAAGGTGCGACAGGTTCAAAGGTCTGAGCTACTCCTGTTCCTCTGTTCCCTCCAAAAAAGTAACAAGTCTTCAACGTTATTAATAAAGTCCATTTTCTTCTGTATTGGGGTTCTTATGACCTTTCATTTGTGAATACATCATAACATTGTTAGGAAACTCAAAAATACTTATCAGACCTCTGAAGGACAGGGACTACAGTCGGCCTTGGGCCTCCTGTGCATGCACTGGTCGGGAGATGGCTGCACACGCGCAGTTTGTCCATTTCCACTTCTTCAGGCCGGGAACCGGCCCTGCGCACACGCAGAGAAGAAAAAAAGAAGAAAAGAGAAACGGCATGAAACCACAGGTCAGATGACCTGAACAGCAGTCTCATTAAAGAGAAGGTGCCCCATGGAGCAGAACACAGGGAAGGAGACAGGAAGAAAGTCCCATGCAGGGACAAAGACAGGGATCAGAAACAAATCCCAGAAGACGGTCCTAGGTAAAGGACCAGGACAGGGATCAGAAATAGATCCTGTTGTACAAAGTTAAGAGAAAGGAGCAGAGCAATTGGCGCCAAGTTAAAGAGAATGCTATGGGGAACAGACTTGAAGCAAAGTGGACTTGAGAGAAGCCAGAAGATCCAAGGAGGCAACCAAAGGTTGGTGACTCCTTACTGTGGGCATTTGGACCAGTGGTATTCTGCTTGGCATGGCTGAGTATTTGAAAGTGTGCTTGGAAGGTGAAGCTTGAGTGTATGCAGAGATCTAGGTGAAAAGAGCATTGGAAGGTGAGGCTCAAACCCTGGATGTGGATCCTTGTTGAAGATGTCCAAGTGAGAGCGATGTTTGGGAGAGATTTCCATGGCGAGTCCTTCGAGCGTGGAGATTGTAAGCCTTCATGAGAAAGACAGAGTTTCAGTGAGACTGGTTGGATCACGGCGTAACAAGCGCCTTCGGGGGGGCAAGGGGTCAAGGGGCGGTGGCAGGAGCACAGTGGGGTTGATGAGAAATCCATGAACTCTGCTTTGGTGGCACCTGTCACTCGTTTGGGGTGTGGTGTGTCCAACTCCTATTAGTTCACATACGTACATACCCTGAATGTTAGAGTATAAGATAGATATTGTAAATTGTGAATTTGTATGTACCTGTAAAGGTATAGGTGGGGTAATAGTGTGATTTGGATAATTTACTGGGGTTTGTATTGAAATTTTTCCAACCTTTTTGTCTGGTGTAATATGGTTCATTTCTCTCGTTCAATAAATGCTTTATTCTTTTTGTTAAGAGTTCATCGGCAGACTCCTGTGAATTTGTTCAGTAACTTTCCTCTATGGTTTCTGAAAAGAAAATAAGTTAGGGTCTATCAAGCCAGGTTTCACCCTAGGACCTGACTTGTTCAGTAGTAATATCAGCTGGGATCGTAACAACATGGTTGCTAGAATTCAAATTTTCAGGTATAATTTAACATGTTACAGACCTTAAATATGTATTTCATGTTTTTAAAATGTCTTAGTTTGTGCCTATTGAAATGGCCAACTATAAGTACAGAAGTATAAGAATATTATTCAGGCTGACAGCATATCACACTCCCCCTCACCCCTCCAATATAGATCAAGGATAGTGCAGTCTAAATTATACTGTGTGAATATTTCATGTGTTCATATTAAATTTCGGGGCTTGGTAATCATGTTGTCGCTGAAGAGAAATCAGGAGAAATTCCTCAAGATCTGGTCACAATTTTGAGACCACTGTCAACAGATACTCACTCAATCTACATCTTCCCCTTCCACCTCTATAATAGGCATAATGTGAAAAGAATATCTTCCAGGCAAAGGAAGTCCACAAATGTTGTGGGAAGGAAATTACCATATAACCTACATAGCAATGTCTTGGAAACTCTCTCCTCCTCACCTTTGTAAATAGACATGCCCTGAAAGTAATGTCTAACAGCCTAGACCAGACATGCACAAAGTGCAAAACAATGCCATCTGAGATGGATATCACTAACTATTGCCCAATATACACAACATGATCATATTACAGGGGCCTGAATTTTTACTTCTGAGTCAGAAGATTCCCGACTCCGCAAACCTGACTCAGGAGAAGGTATCCCAGATGGTCAGGTTTTCACTCTGGGAGTGGGGGTGTTAACAGGAGTCAGGCCTGTCGCCCCCGGAAACAGCGCAGAGGTAGCCAAAGAGACTGCCAGGTGCGGAGGCCGGCTTGGCAAGAAGCCCACTTTGCTGCTCTGGGACTAGTAAGGAAAATAATAAAACAAAAAACAGCCCTCTAGCCCTCACCTCTCACATGCCCTCACCTCCCACACACTCCCCATGCCCCATCCATGCCAACTCATACCACCTCATGCCCCCCACCCACCCACCCCTCATGGCCCCTCATATCACCTCATGCCCCCCACCCACTCCTCATGGCCCCTCATACTCCCTATGCCAACCAATAGGTGATATACCCACCTCCACGTCCGTTCATACCTTCCATGCCAACCTACACCTATATACCCACACCCATGGACCCTCAGCCTCCATGCCAACCTATGCCCATATATTCATCCCCAATAGTCCCTCGTACCCTCCATGCCAACCTATCCCCCTTTACAGCCCCTATGCCAACTTGGTGTCAGCTTATGCCAACCCATGCCCCCCACCCATTCCCTTAGCTCTTGCACCCTCCATGCCAACTCACCCAGTATCCACCATTGTCAGACCTCAGGACCAATGCTGAGATGAAATTTCTAATTGTTTATTGATGACTTCACTATTTAAGAAAAACAGCCTCATTGATAAAAACCCATTCACTACATTTAAATTTCTTCAACAGCTTAAACCCTTATAAAAACAAACGTTTGTGTTCATTTTTTTTTATTCATTCATGGTGTCAAGAAAAGCCGATTATGACCACAAACTACTTACGGGCAAATTGAACTTTTTACGGAAGATGTGTGTTTTTAAAGAAATACAAGAAAAGACACTGAGCAAAAGATGGCTGATAATGTACAAGTGACCACTTTCTGGAAAATTCCTATGTGGATTGTACTGACAGACCTGTCCTGAGAGAACATGGAATGTCGCACCATAAAGGTGTCATGGCCTTCTTCAAGCAGAGACACTTAAACTGGAGTTAGGAAAGATGCAAAAGACTGAATTTTAATCTCCTGTGGTTGCAGAGACAAAAGACTGATTACCACAACTCAGCAGTCATCTAAAATCCATCTCCTGTTGATTCATATGTCAGAATGTGTGAAATGGCCGGAGATCAAAGAAAGCAGACTCTGGGCACAAGACATAGTTTCTTCCCTGATAGGAATACACAGGGAAAAATGGGCTAAAAAGCTGGCTGCAGGGCAGTGCTAGTGTGCCTGTGTGTGTGACAGCAACAAGAAGACAAACTAGTCACCCCTGCAGTTGCAGGCAAAGTCTCTCCCTCTCTCTGTTGTTGGAGGCAAGTCAGCAGAGACCACAATCAAAAAGGAAATAGAGCAGCTTTTTCAGCCAACCTGCAGAACCAAGCGTCTCCAAGCCCACGGCGAAGCTGCCAAAGTCAGCTCTACTGGAATCACCTAACAACGCTGTAACATTTCACCATCTACACCTCATGGACAAGCCAAATACTGATTCACATATCTTTTTAAGCTTTTATTTGGATTCTTAACTTCTCAGTTCTGATCTGTGTGTATGTGTGTTGCCTTTTGATTATTTTTCTCAGATTTTTAGTAACTAATAAACTTACTCTTTCTTTGACTCAAGAAATCCTTGTTAAATTGGCTCCTTCTAAAAAATACACATTGGACTGGGAAAAGTTATCCACAGGGGAAGGGATCCTTTTTAAGTTAACCTTGTTGCAACCAACCGAGGGGAGTTGAATAAAGGAGGGGAGCCAGCTCACCACTCCTTACCTGCATAACAAAATTAGGGTCCCGTTTGGGAAGTTAACAAATTGGGGGACCTCACCTGGGGACCGGTGATAACAATGGGATGTGGGTTTTGCTGGCTGGACCAGCATTTATTGCCCATCCCTAGTTGCCCTTGAGAAGGTGATGGTGAGTTGTCTTCTTGAACCGCTGCAGTTCATGTGGTGTAGGTACACCCACAGTGCTGTTAGGGAGAGGGTTCCAAGATTTTGACCCAGTGATGTTGAAGGAACGGTGGTATATTTCAAAGTCAGGATGGTGAGTGGCTTGGAGAGTAGCTTCCAGGTGGTGGTGTTCCCATGTATCTGCTGCCCTTGTCCTTCTAGATTATAGTGTTTGTGGGTTTAGATGGTGCTGTCTAAGGAGGCTTGGTGAGTTCCTGCAGTGCATCTTGTAGATGGTACACACACAGCCTCATATTAAAGATTTTAACACTACTTGGAGCTGTCCCTGCTAAGCACTCCTGTGCCCCTCCTATCTGTCAGTTTTGACTGACATTTGTTTCAACTGGCCAAGCTGCAGTATATCATGCATATTCAACTTCATAACAAACCTAAAAGTTTGAATACAATATTAAATGCTGTAGGATTGAACTTTGTTGCAGTGCCTGTAGCTTTGTTATTTCAGTACCCTGGACAGTAACAATGCACTTGGAAAGCTGCTCCTCTACCAGACATTTTTCTTCCAAATCATTTTGATCTGTTAAACCGACACGCGTACAAACTAGAAGTTAAATTGAGGGAAATAAACTTTCCAAGGGGCCATTTATCCTACAAGTGAAACTGGGAGCAGCTGCCCTTGAAATACCAACTTCAATCATAAACTGGTGAGGAAAAGGAATAAAGAATTGACACAAGATCTACAACTATGTAAAATAGCCATTGAAGAATTCTCAATAAGAAGCTTCTGATTTCAGTCTATGTTTAGGTGTTACATCAGAAACAATCATTCAATTCTGTAAAAAAAAATGAATAAAAACACATTCATTGTGTAGGCTTACTGTAAACAGGAGCGACATTTGCTTCCTAGCACAAAATGAATAAGTTTGTTCAACTCATTTGATAAAAGTCACTCAGGTGAAGACTGGTCTTGGGTAGGGCAAGTTATTTTGGGCAACTAATTACAGCAGATTCCATACTTACTGCATGATTAAAATGTTAATGTATTGCAATTTTGTTTAAAATCTGGGAGAAGGGGAAAATGCCAGTTTCAGAGTAGAATGGAACGCCAACTAAAACTCCCTAAATACGGGGTCACGTGACCATTGTCCCTTCCCAACTCCCTCCCCCCAAAGTTGCTTTAGCATTCATTAGTGTGTTGAAAGGATTTTTTTAAAGCAAATTCAAACCAAAGTGTTATAGTAGACATGTTATACATCTGTATGCTTCTGATTGAACATATTCATAAAGTGTTGATTCCAAAGTTTCAGCACTCACCCCCTATATTCATTTCACTTTCTGTGGCCTTGTTCAGATGCTTAATTGACAAGATAGTAAGTGAAGCGTTTTTTTCTCATATCATTCTGTAAATACCTATGTAAATACAAGAGAATGGCATGGGGGTTGATTTCAGGTTTGTCCTCTTTCTCTTATCCTTCAGTTGATGAGCCAGCCAAGACCTTATGTAAAGAAACATGGGGTGGGGCTGAAACCATGTCCTATTTTGCTTTAGTGCAATAATGTACTGCCTGGACAAGTATCATTAGCTGGAACTTATATGTTTTTTCAAGCACAAATTATTTGTAATTGATTGGCCAAGACCTAAATTATAAGCGCAGGAAGGCTATGCTAGAGCTGTATTGAAAAAAAAAACTAGTTATACTGCAGCTAGGATACTGTATACAGTTCCGGTCACCGCATTATAGGAAGGGTGTGATTGCATTGGAAAGGGTACAGAGGAGATTTACAGGGATGTTGCCAGAACTGGAGAATTTTAGTTATTAGGAAATATTGAATAGACTAGGGTTGCTTTAGGTGGAGCAGAGGGGACTGAAGGGAGGTTTAATTGAGGTGTAAAAATTTTGAGGGGCATATATAGATGGCCTAGGAAGGACCTATATTTGTTAGGAGAGGTCAATAACCAGGGGACGTAGATTTAAAATAATTAGTAGAAGGGTTAGAAGGGGGGGTTGAGGAGTAATTATTTCACCGAGAAAGTAGTGGGGGTCTGGAATTCACTGCTTGAAAGGGTAGTAATGGCAGAAACCCTCAACACATTTAAAAAACCATTTGGATACGCACCTGAGGTGCCATAACCTTCAGGGCTATGGACCAGGAGCTGGGAGGTGAAATTAGGCTGGATAACCCTTTTTTTTTACTGACAAGATCGGCTGAACGGCCTCCCCCTGTGTGTAAATCTTTCTTTGCTTCCCACTTTTCATCACGGCAAATAATGGCAATGCAACCTATTCAGTGCACTCAGTTTGTAAAAGAGGAGCTGTAGGTAAATGCGGAGTTTTGAAAACATGCACAGCAATATATAGTTTTTAATGATCAGTCCTGTTCTTTAGATGATGAATCAATAAACCATTGAGTAAGAACTTCCACAGACTATATCTGCATATTGCTATTTGAATTATACTATGCCATTTCAGACATTTTTCTCTTAAACATTGTAAACATATGTACACTTTGCTTTCCCAGTCTTCTCCAGAAGAAATGTAAATAGTAAATGCAAATTTCTATTTGGAGAAAGGAAACACAGCTTGTTCTATGTCTCTTGTTGCACATAGAAATTAACACAAGGCTGTAAGGTGAAGACTGAAGTTATACTGAAGTCTGAGCTCCCCCAAGTGGATGAAGCTGATGTTGTATTTCACGTGCGCACATACCCAAGCATTGAGTGAAGCACTTTTACAAAGTATCAATATTTAAATTTCCTGTTTTGAGATTAAACAGTTCAAAGTGCATAAAGCTATCACAATTTCTAGAATTTCCCAATAAATTAGAGAAAACCAGATATTAGCTAGAGAGGGTTATTGTAATTTATGAATACCTTTAATACAAATATAGATTTAGTTTGCACACGTTAGCATCAACTTAGCAGAAAATAACTATTTTTGGTAAAACATCTTTTGCAATATTTAGGGAACATCTGCTATTTGATTTTAAACAGTTGTCAAAATGAGTCCACATTCCTCCAAGTTACAGATCACAGGCGTCTCAGTATTTCAGTCAACGTAGATGACAAAGAGTAATGTGAGCATTTGACATCAGTCTTTATTGCAAGTTCCAAACCAACATTTTAAACCATCTGCTGTATTTGAATGTACTGTATATGATGATGAGGATGCATTTTGAAGAACAGGGTTATGAAGCTTGTTACTTGAGTTTTTAGTTCTGGAGTCAGACTCAAAAAAACAAGGAAATACCATCAAGGACAAACAAACCTTGCTCTTCCTAGCTTCATCGATACAATGCGCTAATGTAGTTCAAATCTGTTGGAGTCATTCTACTTTTTCGAGCACACATCCTGAAAGGGTGCGTCATGCATTTTAATCTATAAAATGCATCTAGCAGCAAGATGAAGCAGTGAATAATTTCAAGAACAAACAGGAACAATAACGAGTTTGAAAACCTGCATGGGGCAGTTTAACTGCAGTCATCAAACATTTTAAATTCATACATTGTTTATGGAACTTTTTCATTTAAAATTGTGGGGAAAAAGCAGCCCTCACTGTGGAAAAAAATAATTGAAATCTATAATGAGGGATTCAATTAAAATATCTGTGTCCCAACCCTACAATGAATACATGTAAATTTCAGAAATTATCTAAGGGGATGAGCAAGCATAGGACAAGAAAGAGGACATTTGGCTTCTCAAGCTTCGTCCTTGCCTGTACAATATAATGCACCATGGGCACCAGCTTGCCTCCCGATCTCCTGCCTGAAATCTCTTCACAAATATTTTGAGCCCCCAAAGGAAATTAAGCAAAACTGCAGAATGTTTAGTCATCCCTCCCTTATCCGGGAGCTGAGACTCTCTGCCACCCATAGAACAGGCTGCAGTTTTTCTTCTCCTTACATTTGACTTCTACGTTCATTGCGGAATCACAATTGGAAGGGGTTCCATGGCCCTGACTGAATTACCTTTTACCGCAAAGTATACACTTGTCTCTGGCATTTGTGCACAGAAAACAAGATATGCTGAGGATACTGAAAGGCTAAAACAAATGATAAATCAAAAGCAAAACTGATTAGGACACACAACACTGAAAATGGGTCTATAATGTTCAGAAGTCTTTTTGGTCCAGATATTGTCTATGGTCATCCTAATAATTAAACATTTAAGTGGTCATTTTCGTAGGGTTGAAGTATTCCAAAATAGAAAAGCTGGAGACTGAAGAGGACTGTAAACAAAGTACAAAATATTTTGAAACCATACACATCTATAGTTCTTGCTTTTAATATAGACATTAAATAAATTAATTTAAAGTGCAGAACGTTTTTGTGTTAATGACTCTTAAGTTGTAAACATTAGCAGAAATTAATGGCAAGTTAAATCATCAAAACTATGGTTTAAGGTTAAAAACGTAAGTACTGAAACTCTTCACCTTCCAGAATTAACCTTTACTAACAAAAACTTATGAACAAATCATGTATGGATTCCAACCTTTTGAATTTTATTTTTTACTTGGTATGTGATTATGCTGAAGAAAATATAGTATTATGAAAGCATTGCTGAAAAAAAGACATGGTGTCGAAGCTTTTTGTCTTGCACTCAACAGGTTAGATTTGCAAGATTACCAACTCTAATGGGAAAAACAATTTATACTGCATGATAACAGAGTGCTGATTGGTTGGCAAGTGGTTGGTTTGATTGGTAGAGGCATTGCCATGGAGAATGCACCAGGGAACAGTTAACTGCCAAGCTTTTGTTTAAATTTAAACCAGGCAGGTCAACTCTGATTGGCCAAGGCATTACCACGTGGAATGAACCAGTAAATGGCTGTCCTCCAAGCCTTTGTTTAGTTGAAAAAGGTGAAGTGTGTGCACATGCTCTTTCTGTTTACAAAGGGCAGGGTCCTGCGTGTAAATATATGTAGCTTCTAGCACACGCAAGTAAGCCACATTGTGAGCCCCGACTTCTTAAATTGACTGTCAGTGTAATTCTTAACACAATCAGAATTTTTTCCAATCACAGAATCACATCTAATTTTGGACACTATATTTAAGTTTTGTAAGCGTGGGCTGATTGGGTACGGTCAGTACTTTTCCTGTTGCAAACAGCTGAAGGGGTGTGCTGCTTGATACAATTCCACCAGTCATTGGGATGTATGGTCTTCATACCTGGCATCACACCGGCACTGAAATTCGTATACAACAGGACAGAAAATAGCAACCTTAGACCCATTCATGAGTTTGCGTGGGTAGCCAGGATAGTTTGATGCGCCCTATTTCAGCATCAGGTTTACACACTGGGCAAATGTCTCGGGCTCTATTTATGAGGTTGCCGATAACACCAATCTTACAGCAAGTGGAACTGTAGGAATCACAGCACATATATTGAACAGTGAATGTAGGAGGTTAACAGTAGTAGAGAACCCATTGACAGAATTCTCAATTAGCACAACAAGGAAATGGAGCTAATTTGACTTCTCTATCGCAAAGGTGAATTTGGGCACAGTGTGGAGCCCATTAAGATATGTAAGGAAATTCTTACATGCAGCTGCAGATTCAAATATAACAAACGTATCGCCTACATATCACAAATATGCAAAGGGTAGGGTGTAAGCAAAGAAAAGTTAGTGAAAAACAAACTGCGGTGTTCCACATGGAAAATGCAGGCCTGCTGCAAACCATATCTTTCTCCTGGAAAAACTCAGCAGGTCTGGTTGCATCGGTGGAGAAGAAGAGTCGACGTTTCGAGTCCTCACGACCCTTCAACGGAACTGAGTATAGTTAGGAGAGGGGTGAAATATCAGCTGGTTTAAGGTGGGAGGGGTGGAGAGAGAAGTTGAGGGGGAAGGTGTGGTTGTAGGGACAAGCAAGCAGTGATAGGAGCAGATAATCAAAAGATGTCACAGACAAAAGGATCAAAGAGGTGTTGAAGGTGGTGATATTATCTAAGAAAATGTGCTAATTAAGAATGGATGGCAGGACACTCAAGGTACAGCTCTAGTGGGGGTGGGGTGGAAAGACTGACAAGGTATTAGTTGTAGATTTTAAAATAATGGAAATAGGTGGGAAAAGAAAAATCTATATAAATTATTGAAAAAAACAAAAGGGAGGGGGAAGAAATGGGGTGGGGATGGGGGGAGGGAGTTTAAGATCTAAAGTTGTTGAATTCAATATTCAGCCCGGAAGGCTGTAAAGTGCCTAGTCGGAAGATGAGGTGCTGTTCCTCCAGTTTGCGTTGGGCTTCACTGGAACAATGCAGCAAGCCAAGGACAGACATGTGGGCAAGAGAGCAGGGTGGAGTGTTAAAATGGCAAGCGACAGGGAGGTTTGGGTCTTTCTTGCGGACAGACTGCAGGTGTTCTGCAAAACGGTCGCCCAGTTTCCGTTTGGTCTCTCCAATGTAGAGGAGACCGCATTGGGAGCAACAAATGCAGTAGACTAAGTTGGGGGAAATGCAAGTGAAATGCTGCTTCACTTGAAAGGAGTGTTTGGGCCATTGGACGGTGAGAGAGGAAGTGAAGGGGCAGGTGTTGCATCTTCTGCGTGGGCATGGGGAGGTGCCATAGGTGGGGGTTGAGGAGTAGGGGGTGATGGAGGAGTGGACCAGGGTGTCCCGGAGGGAACGATCCCTACGGAATGCTGCCGGGGGGGTGAAGGGAAGATGTGTTTGGTGGTGGCATCATGCTGGAGTTGGCGGAAATGGCGGAGGATGATCCTTTGAATGCGGAGGCTGGTGGGGTGATAAGTGAGGACAAGGGGGACCCTATCATGTTTCTGGGAGGAGAAGGCGTGAGGGCGGATGCGCGGGAGATGGGCCGGACACAGTTGAGGGCCCTGTCAATGACCGTGGGTGGAAAACCTCGGTTAAGGAAGAAGGATGACATGTCAGAGGAACTGTTTTTGAAGGTAGCGTCATCAGAACAGATGTGACGGAGGCGAAGGAACTGAGAGAATGGGATGGAGTCCTTACAGGAAGCGGGGTGTGAGGAGCTGTAGTCGAGGTAGTTGTGGGAGTTGGTAGGTTTGTAATGGATATTGGTGGACAGTCTATCATCAGAAATTGAGACAGAGAGGTCAAGGAAGGGAAGGGAAGTGTCAGAGATGGACCATGTGAAAATGATGGAGGGGTGGAGATTGGAAGCAAAATTAATAAATTTTTCCAGGTCCCGACGAGAGCATGAAGCAGCACCGAAGTAATCATCGATGTACCGGAGAAAGAGTTGTGGGAGGGGGCCGGAGTAGGACTGGAACAAGGATTATCTGCTGCTATCACTGCTTGCTTGTCCCTACAACCACTACACCCCCTCAACTTCTCTCTCCACCCCACCCCCCCCCACCTTAAACCAGCTTATATTTCACCCCTCTCCTAACTATACTCAGTTCTGTTGAAAGGTCGTGAGGACTCGAAACGTCAACTCTTTTCTTCTCCACCGATGCGGCCAGACCTGCTGAGTTTTTCCAGGTAATTCTGTTTTTGTTTTGGATTTCCAGCATCCGCAGTAGTTTTTTGTTCTTATATCTTTCTCCTGGTCTATTTAGCAAATGTCAAGTGCACCAATTTATTATGACAAAATAACAGTTACAACTGAATTCATTTCAAGATATAAAAATTTATTTTACAGAAATTTACCAAATTCATAGGTACATAGACTTATTCAATAACACATGGTTATCATTTAGAGCTATTCTACATTTTGTTCAATTTACTTCATAATCTTTACAATAATGTTACATCAGCCTCCTTTGCTACGTAAAACTAGGCAACTTTTCAAACTTTCTCAGCCAATATAAAGCTTTGCAAAGGTGAGTATCAAGGGACACCAGATGAACTTCACATCAAGGTCTTTCATCTGCTTTGCATTTTCCCATGAAGACTGTTGCCGTAAAACTGGAGGACTGTTATCCCTCATCATCTGAACTTTCTGGTTCTTGATTTCTTGTCTTATGTCGGAGGGAGAAAAATTATAACTATAAGCAACTATTAAAAGAAAGGGTTAATTTTTTTTTTTACAAATTTTATTTTTCTTCCGTGTCTCTTAGGTCTGTTCACAATATTAACTCACTGAGAGGAGCAATAAATATCTGGTTACCGAGTCATAAACAACTTTTGAACTACTACCTGGAGGTTTAACCATAAGGCAACGTTCCAGTTTTTCTCCTCCTTTCTTGCTGGCTGGCTGAGTGTTTGGCCTTAGCTCCCCTAATCCCTATAGACTAAAACTTCTCTGTACAGGGACTATAAGCAAAAGAGTCTATCATGGCCTGACAACTGCAGGAATTTCTTTAAGCTGAAAGTCTAGATTACATGCTCACAATCGGCCAATCAGCTTTGATGAAATTTCAGGAACATAGTATGATTTGTAGCACATTCGTTGTACTATCAGCAAATGTGACCCAAGAAAATTCATTGTTTTTCTTCTGCATCTGAAAGCAAAAACTATAATTTGCTGCAGGGAACTACAACAGACATGTTTCCATGATGGCAATGTCAGTCCAGAATTCACTGGTTAGATTTGATACTGACGGGGGAACATGTAGAAAGAAGCAGGCCTACCCCTTTTCCCTTTTTCTTTATCTCCTCACCATCTGATTGGAAATAAGTCAGTCATACTGGAGCTATGCCACTCCCCTACACAAAATAACACAATTTACCTTGCCTTATAACTTTTTTTTATGATCTAAAGTACAACCTGGGTCTCAGTTATTCAGCAGAACGCCTTCTCCTTTGTCAATATAACTGCTTCTAATGAACAGTTTATTCCAATATCTGTACTCGATCCTCAATCACAAATTTCTAAACAACATGTGAAGGAAAAGAATAATCTCAACTTTCCCATTTCCTAGAAACTTACACGTTTAACATTTCACATGATCATCAATATAAATCTCTAGGCAAAGCATGCTGGCACACTAAAATGCCCAATTTGGACACTAAGTTATATTTGATTATAATTCATATCTCTGAGTGCAAAGTAGGTAAAGCAGCTTGTGGATAGGTATAGTTATAACAGATGGTACATTAGCACTCACTCATCTAGCTAATATATGGTTCTGTTCATCGTGTTTGTTTCTACTTATTACGTACAATGGAATATTCTAGCGTCACAGAAGCAATGGAGTCCATTACCGAAGAATGATCTTGAATATTTTTGCTACTTTAAAGGAAACAGCAACTCAAGTAGCAGACATTGTGTATCTTGCCACTTTCTATTTTAAAAGAATTCACTGCTGGATTTGAGAGAGTTTCATCTGGTTAAATAATTATCAGATGCATCTTGAATGTGACGTTTCTGTTGCTCTTAGACCTTTTTAAGTTTAGATGAAGCCCAATACATGATGTGTGCATTTGACCCTGGCTGCAGATTCTTTTGTTTTTTTTGTGGAATTCTGAAAACTGGTTTAAAAATTTAAGCTTTTTGCTTCCATATTTCCTGCCCTACTTGGGAAATACTACAATAAGCTGTTATGATCAGAAACTATCAAAAGGAACTGTGCAGATACTAAATGCCTAATGCCCTTATTGCGATAAATTATTGCTATAAATACACTTGGTTGATTGTTCTATTAGTTTTTGATATTTTCCATTACCCAATACACTGACATGTAGTGGGAATCACTAATGTGGGGTGGGGGTGGGGGCGGGGAGTTATTGTGAATAAAAAGGGCTTCAAGTGATCAGTTGACTGTAACAAATCCTGAAACAATGACGGAAAGGCCATCGTTTAACTGGACTTCTATCTGGCAGCATTTTGCTTGAAGCAATTATAAAATAAGTACTTAAGTAAACTTTGTCAGACTGGAAATCACTGTAAATTGAACCCACTAAAAACTACAGCAAAAAACCTCGGTTTCTAATTCTTAATAAAGGAAAAATTTACCAATAAATATCCGAGACTTTAATCATTGCTCATGCACCTCACAAATGAATGAATTTTCTATTCTGTGTCTACTCTGAACTTCTCACCTACTAATGCTGGATTTTCAGATCAAATGACAGGCTTCGTTGTTGTGCAAATTACTGGCGGCTCTTACAAGCTGAAAATTTGGAGACCACTATGCAAAATAAGGTCTTAAATAGAAATAAATAGAATTCTAAAGGAATGAGACTCAACAACAAACAGGTGGTGATTTTACATGATTACTTTCTTCTCGATTTACTAACTTCCCCCAGTTGTCTGTGTTGATGTTCTTTTGGCCATGATAGTGGAATGATTTGCACCAATAATATTGCCTCAGTTCCCCTCAATGTTATTGTGTTTGGTTGGGCACTTCTGGAGGACAAACCAAATAGTTTAAACATCTCCCTGAAGGTATAATCCAATGCTACACATTGCTGCATCTAGCAGCATTACTGAGATCTGACAACATTTTTGGAAAGTGTTCATGTTCAAAAGATGCTCAGGGCTGAAATGTAAATTCATACCCTTCTGATTATGAATATTTATCTCTTACCCCTAAAGTGACAACAAGCCAGTTTTCTGGTCCATTCATTTCACACAAGAAGGATTTAACTACTGTTAGAAATAAGATCTGATTCTGACCGCAGGAATTTAACTGGAATCTTGCTGGTTTTTTAACCTATAGTTTTAATCTTTTAGCTAAAAGAAAATCATTTAAACAGTTATAAATTTAGCTTACCAGTTTAAGAAAATCAATTAGTTTACGTGCATCTTCTCCTCGCGACAAATCCACAAAGTCCTTTGGCAACCGGTAGCTTAAATAGGGACTGGGCTGCACGGTCATTTCACTTGTTATGTAGCGGAAAGCTGGAGAATCCTAGAAGTAATAATAAACCATTGAATCAAATCAGGAAGGCCACAGATAAAATGCAGTACACAAAAGGAGCCAAACTAACCCAAGAAATGTTCTCCTCCTTCCCAAAATCTGAACAGAAACAAAAATGGTTCAGCAGCTAAAAGATGTTGAAAGCAATTGACTGATGGCAGTAATCAGGTTAATGAGAAGAGGTCAATGATACTCGATGGAATGCAAAATTATTTCAAAAGCAACACGTATGAATAGAATGCTCCTTGGGTGGGGTAATATTCCAGAGAGGTTCATGGAATTGTGGAGAGGATGAAGAAGAATGATAATTGTTATGTGAGGTTTGACCACATCTCTGTTTAAATTGAAAAGAATCTACCCCTTGAACTTTCCCCCTAATGCGTCAGCCATGGCTCAGTTAGTAGCACTGTCATTTCTGAGTCACAAGGTCGCGGATTCAAGTCCCACTCCAGAGCTTGAGCACAAAAATCAAGGCTGAGACTTCACTGCAGGGAGTGAGGGAGTGCTGCACTGTCAGAGATGGCACCTGAGAGAGAGAGAGAGGAGGGAGGGAGGGGCGGATGGACACACAGCTGCCACACTTGTCCCCTTCACTGGTGACTGTTCTTAATTCAAAATTTTCATCTTTATGTTTAAACTCCTTAATGGCTTTGACCCTCCCCATCTGTGGAACCTGCTCCAGTGCTACTATCCCTTAAGCTTAACATTCATTTTTTTCACTTTACACTACTGAAGTGTCTTGGGAATTTTTTATGTTAAACTTTCCAGATAAATGCAATTTGTTGGAAATGAAAACAAAAGCTAAACAATTGGTCAATATGGAAAGCACAAAGAAAACTACTCGGGCTATGCATAGTTTTACAGGAAAAGCTAAGCAGTGAGCAGTTTAAAAATGATCAATACAAAAACATCTAAGCTTTAGGATTAGACAACTGAAAAACTGATAGACAGAAAGAACCCCTCTTTGCCAGTGATTGAGAAAAGACCAATTACTTGTAACCCTAGGCTCAACAAACTGTCAGAAGCTAGACTGATTTTATTTTAATAAATAATTACTTATATTTTGACAATCTTTCTAATTGGAATCTTGATTTTTAAATTTCAGTGTATTCCTTCTGTCAAAGTCTTGTTCATTCCTTTATTGCTTAATATTTCAATTCTCTTTCTCAACGCTAGTTTCTTAAACTTTTTACATGCTCATTCTTCTCCCCCACTGGTTTATTTTCTACAATCTACTACGTTTCTTAATTCTTGTTGAGTAGTTCCAATTTTTAAAATCTAGGTCTTCATTGATTCTGTGGTCCTGAAACCAATGATATGTACATCCTCTATTGGATAAGCTTAAAAATCATCAGATTGTGGAGCAATAGGAATTCATGTCAATTTGTACATCATTGGATTCAGTGATGCTCTATCTCAAATAGACCTTTGGAAAGGAAATCACATTAGAGAAGGACTGGACATCAAGTTGGTTTCGAAGAATACAAAAACAAAGTATTGTGAATGTGGGAATTCTGAAAATGCTTGAAATACTCAGCAGGTCTGGCGGTATCTGTGGAGAGAGAAACAAAGTTAAAGCCTCAGGGCGATGATCTTTCATTAGAATGTGAAAAAGTTAGAGGTGTAACAGATTTTTAGCAATATACAGAGGCAGGGAGAGGGAGGAAGGCAGGGGAAAAAGAGCGAAAGGCAAGGTTTGTGACTGGGGAAAGGCAGGAGAAATTAAAGTGACAAAAGGGATGATAGTGCAAAGCAAAAGGAGATGGTAATGGGACAAGTAAAGAAGCAAAAGGTGGATCTCGAAGAGGTGTAAATAGGAATAGCAGAATAGGAATAATGTCCGTTTACGTCTGGGAACGAAGTACTCTGAGGTTGGGGCTCAGTAAAGGGTGCTTTACTTTTCACCAAACTATGGTCTACCTACCTTGGAATGCTTAATTGTTAGTACTGGGATGCCCAAAAGGAAATCCGTTCCATTTGCAACTGCAAATTTTCTAGCTTTGAGGAGCAGAAATGTGCCACGAAATAAAAACAGGAGAAAAGATCTCAAGAGGAGAGGTTAGCTCCAGCACACCAGTGATGTTAGGATGTATGGAGCTGTAAGTAAGAGCACAACAGTCTCACAGAAATATGCTAATCGGTTAGCAAATATTCCCCAAGCCGCTCTTAACTCTTACCGGATCTCTAAGGTCTCCTTTACTGATGGTCTGGCCAGCTGTCAGCTCCTCCCAGCTGAAAAGCAAGGAGTTGGTCACTTCTCCAAACGGGTTAAAATCTATAAGCCACACTTTGCCCTATGAAAGAGATTGCAGGAAAAAATTTTAAATGTTAATTATAACAAAAATTTGTTATTTGGCTAAAAAAATTGTTTATGAAATACAGTACCAGGTTGAAAAGAAGCCAAAATGAATGGCACAATGGAGATGAATAAACTAACTATCCTTTCGTAGCTGAAACCTTATTCCAGAAAAAGCTGACAGAATAAAAGTTTCTTCCCTCCCCTAACTCTGATAGTCCTTCATGAACTGAGTATGGACACACTTGAAGCAGCTCATGCTGGACAAAGGCCCAAAATATACCACCACACAATTTAGTCAGGCTATTAATAAGATATGGGTAACAGCCAAATTCACGCTGGCACAGTGAGGCAGCAGTGTCCACGCTGCAGCTCTAGAGTCATGTGATCCCAAAAACTTACAATAAGGCCCTCAAACTCTCTATTTGCACATATTGTTATAAGTGTGGAGTTTTCTAAGATGGTTGTTTTAAATTGTCTTCTTTTAATTCAAGGTAAAATGGAGCAAGTGACCTCCTAGCAGTTCTGTCCTCGATGAGCCTATGTGGCCTGGTTGCCATGGGGACCCAAGGCAATTCCTATCAAAATCCAAGAGCCAGCTTTCATGCCTGGACACAAAGCAAAGGAGCAGCTAGCTTTGCTGTGGGTACACGGACAGATTCTTAGATTTACTGACTCAGGAACCCTGGACAGAGAGGAAGAAGGAGACAGAGAGAGGGAGTCTCAAGGGGAGAGGGAGCCTCAAGGGGAGAGGGACAGCAGCTGCTGCGAACAACAGGGGACAAGGTTGTCCTCTGTTCGCTACAGGCAGAATACAGGTGACAGCACGTTCTCTGGTCAAAGAGACAGAACCTGTGGAAACTTAAGGGGGCACTGGAAGATTCACCCTGGGGTGGCTGGGAGGAGCCATCGCTGGAGAGGCCTTGCTGCTGGCAGTCAGTTCAGGGGTTCTCAGAAGACTGAGGGAAATGACTTTCGATGGACACTGGACGTTCTGACTCAGTGAAACAGGGAGAAGTGAGCCTGTTGAAAGCTGGAATTAACTTTTGACTGGATCCTGTAAAGACTACAATTCTGCAGAGAGCACTGTGTAATGTACAAATGCTATGTAGGGTTGTTGGTTGTGTTAGGAAGTTAAGGGGGATGTCTTCTGTGTAGTTTAATGTATTAGTTGCTGAGTATGTAACATTTATTCAATGTTGCGTTTAGTGTATTTTTTACAGTAAAAGCCTTAAAATGTGAAATCTTGTCATGTGGTCCTTTGAGTTGGTCACTGGGAATTCAAATCTCTTTTTCAAAGTTATCCCGTCTCTACTGTGTGATTATTTATTCTGCCTGAATTTTATAAACCTGGGGCTTTTTTTAATGTTACTATTACACTGGCGTTACTAGTACACTGGCGTTACATCCTAAAGATTTGTTATTTTTAGCAACTTGAGATACCAACGAGAACATGGTTTTACATTTTACCTGGCCCTCCAGAAACCATAGTTTGCACCCATGCAGTCCACTAACACAGAAACCTGAATACTCCTGCAGTACAGGATATCCTCCTCCGGCTAAGATCAAGAACATTTATGAGGGCAGAATATAGGAACTTATACTCTCTATCTGCCTATAATCGCAATGGACAGTAACATTTCTCAGTGACATTGCTGAGTTAGGTCTTTAAAGTTGAGAAGCAAGATACAGATGTGTTCTTCTTGCTCCTGATGAAGTCAGTTGGAGAATTCATCAGGTCCATAGTCAATTTCAGCTGCTTTCTTTGTTGTCTGGGAAATAGAAAATGGACATTTCATCAACTGATGCTTTTCAAGATGCATCTTCTGGTGATTGACTGCAGGTTTGGGAGACTGGCCTCCATGTAAGCTCAAAGGCTCTTGGCAACATAAAGTATTGCCATAAAGTAAAGTTTGCAATTATCTTGTGGGTAAATTTATCAATTCCTATAAACCAGAAAGTCCTAGGTTCAATTCTCCACCAGTGCTGAGTTAACTGGCCTCAGGCAAAGCAGGATTTGGGAAATGGCCTATCCCTGTGTTGGGGGAGGATGTGGAACCAGACAGAATCCCTGCTCCATTTGCAATCCAATGGTCCCTGTTGGAAAGTTGTCTTCACAATACAACAGCCTGCTGAGCCTCACTGTTCCAATTCAGTTCGAGAAAAATAGTGACTTGGATGATGCATCAAAGAGCTGATACTGCCAGGAAGAAACGTAACCCTGCAGTATTCAGGGCAAGGAGCTGAATAGGGATAAAGGAAATTAGCAAAAGAAAAACATGTTGCACATCAAAACCTTAAATAATCACCTTTCCAGTTATGTCTCAGCCACACAACTGGTGCCAGGTACATTGTCACTTGGCAGTTTCTGCATTCTTTGTGATTATTGTACTCATTTCTACCAGTCATGTGCAGACAACAACAAGATTTTTAAAAAAAGTTCAAGCTAACATTACCTGTTATATAGGCAAATCAATTTAAGAGAGAAAATCTGTCTAATGGCAACTAGTAGCAATAGGCGCAAAACTGACCCTGATGAGTCTCGACTGTAGCATCTTCCTCCAATCTTATATTTTCGCATGCTCACTCTCCATCTCTCAAACCTCAACATCTTTCCTCCAGTTTCCTCTATGCCAGAGATACCCCACTACAGAGTAGCCCATCCCCAAGATCACCTTGTTGCCCCATGCTGTCTCTCCAAGATTAGGTCTGCGTTCTTCCCTTCACCCAAAGTCTCTTGGCCTTTCTGAGACCTTCTCAGTCTCTATGGCTCCCAATGATTCTCTTTCCGTTTCTCTATCAAGCCTCTATATCTTCAGTGACAAGTTTCAAAGCACCATTGTGGGGAGGGGGTGCCTGCAAATAGTTCTTCAGCACTTAACCAGATTTGGTCAAGGGTATACAGGAAAGGGCCAAAATATTATTACAAGGGTATGTTATTTTCAAAAGTAAAAACAATAAAAACATTATATTGTTACCATTTTAGATGAGATTACATACCTGACTGTCTCTGTATACATCAAACACAACTGTAAACAGAAAATTGTAGTCATGGATAAGCTTTCTGAAGCACCCAAAAAAAGCATTTGTGAGAATATAACAATCCTAGATAAAAAAGGTTAAGGTTACCTTCCAGAGTGGATAGGCATCTAAATCAGATAGGGGTGGATTACTTTACTGTTACAGAATAAGTCAATGAGCTGTGTATCTAAACTTGTCACGTGGCAGTTATACCTCACCTTCCAGCACCTCAATTTTGCAACACCCCAGCTCCTCAGCTTGCATTGCAGAAAAACGCCTACGCTCCAACCAACTCTACCTCTCTGCTTCCCAGCCTCCCTTCTGTTTAGTTATTCAACTGGAACTAATAAGAACATTATGTATGCATTTAAAGACAGGATTGAATTCAGTCTGCACGCCCTAGTCCAATTATCTCCTGACCTTCAAACTAGCTACCCTTGAAAGACTGCACTTGGTCTTGTTTCCATGAGTGTAGTGTCATATTAAGTGTATAAAATCGCTATACTTTTTATTCTTTCATGTAGTGTGAGGGTCGCTGGCAAGGCCAGTATTTATTGCCATTCCTAACTGCCCTTGAGAAGGTGGTGGTCAGTCATCTCACCACTCAGTACCTGATTCTGAATTCGGTAAAATCATAATATATCCACAGAATATCCTATATTCTAGGGCACTCCCTGTGGATTGGAAGGTTGCAAACATAACTCCATGATTCAAGAAAGGAGGGAGAAAGGAAATAGGATTAGCTTGATATCAGCAGTAGGGAAAATGCTGGAATCGATGATTGGGAACATGAAAACAGGGCACTTAGAAAATCATAAGATGATCAGGCAGAGTCAACATGGATTTATGAAAGGGAAATTGTGTTTGACAAATCTTAGGAGTTTTTGAGGATGTAACTGGTAAGATGTAATGAAATGTAATCACATCAGGGAGGGGGAGAGTTACCTGGACAATTTGCTCCAGGAGGCGGTCATGTCCCTCAGATTAGGTCATTCAAATTTGGTCTGTGATCAGGGACAGGAGGGTGTGACTGCAGGTGAGGCAGGTATGGGGACCCAGGAGGTAGCGTTTGAGGAGCCTTGGCCCCTGTAATTGTCCAACAGTTACGAGGTCCTTGCAAGCTGTGTGGACGAGAGCGGGGACTGCAAGGAGGATGAGTGAACTGACTTCGGCACCGTGGTACAAGAAGCCATTCAGGTGGGAGGAGGAAATAGGAACCTGGTAGTGGGAAGGGACCGTATAATTAGGGGGATTGATACTGTTCTCTACAGCCTTGAGCGTGAGTCCTGAAGGCTGTGTTGCCTGCCCAGTGCCAGGGTTAAGGGCATCTCCTCAGGGCTGGAGAGGAACTTGCAGTGGGAGAGGAGGGATCCAGTTGTCGTCGGTCGCATTGGTACCAACGACATTGATAGGACTAGAAAGGAGGTGCTGCTGAAAGAATTTGAACAGTTAGGAGCTAAATTAAAAAGCAGAATCTCCAAGGTAATAATCTTGAGATTACTATCTGAGCCACGGGCAAACTGGCATAGTGTAAATAAAGTCAAAGAGTTAAAAATTTGGTGTGGGAGGAATGGGTTTCAGTTCATGGGGACACTAGCACCAGTACTGGGGTAAAAGGGAGCTGTTCCTGTGGGAAGGGCTTCACTTGAACCATGCTGGGACCAGTGACCTGGCGAATCGAATAACCAGGGCTGTAGTGAGGGCTTTAAACTAAATAGAGGAGGGGGGGTTTCTGGAGAGGGGATACGTAGGCTTACAAAGCAAAAGGATATGGCAGCATTGCACAGAATCACAGAGTGCAGAACAGGCCCTTTGGCCCATCAACTCTGCACTGACACGTGAGAAACAACTGACCTACCTACCTAATCCCATTTACCAGCACTTGGCCCATAGCCATGAATGTTATGATGTGCCAAGTGCTCATCCAGGTACTTTTTAAAGGATGTGAGGCAACCCGCCATTGCAGGGCAGTTATTTATTTACAAAGAGCATGACAGGAAGGGACAGAGTGTACAAACATTAAAAAAAAGCAGCAAATAGGGTCAAAGGGGGAAAAAATGGTAAAAAGGCAAAATTAATTGCTTTTTACTTAAATGCACATAGTATTCGGAACAAAATAAATGAATTAACGGCACAAATAGAGGTTAGTGATCTCATAGCCATTATGGAGACATGTTTACAAGATCAAAGCTGGGAACTAAATATTCAGGGGTATGTGACTTTTCGAAAGGACAGGCAGGAAGGATAGAGTGGTGGGGTAGCTTTGTTAATGCGAGATGGGATAAGTACGATAGAAAGAAATGATCTTGGATTGGAAGATGTAGAATCCATATGGGTGGAGGTAAGAAATAGCAAGGTGAATAAGACGCTGGCGGGAGTAGTCTATAGGCCCCCTAATAGTAGCTATATTGCCGGACACAGAATAAATCAGGAGATAATGAGGGCATGTAAAAAAGGCAGCACATTAATCATGGGTGGTTTTAATTTTTATGTAGATTAGGAAAACCAAATTGGCAGAGGTAGCCAAGAGCAAGAATTCATAGGGTTTATTTGGGACAGTTTCCGAGAACAATATGTTGTGGATCCAACTAGGGATCAGGCTGTTCTGGATCTGGTAATGTGTAATGAGGCAGGTTTAATTAATGATCTCAGAGTAAAAGATCCCCTAGGCAACAGTGACCATAGCATGGTAGAATTTAGCAATCAGTTTGAGAGTGAGAAACTTGGGTCAGAAACAACTGTGCTAAACCTAAATGACGGTAATTACAAAGGAATGAGGGCAGAGTTGGCTGGAGTAGACTGGAAAAGGAGTTTAGCAGAAAAGACGGTGATGCACAATTGCAGGTGTTTAAGAAAATAGTTCATGACTCACAACAAAGATATATCCCAGTAAGGAAGGAGGATTCTAGGAAGGGGGATAAACCAACCATGAAAGTTAAGCATAGTATCAAGTTGAAAGAAAAAACATGCAATGTGGCAAAGATTAGTGATAAGCCTGAGGATTGGGAAAATTTTAAAAAACAACAAAAGATGACCAAAAAAATGAGGGAGAAAGTAAACTTTGAGGGTAAACTAGCAAGTAATATAAGAGCGGACAGCAAGAGCTTCTTTAAATAATTAAAAAGGAAGAGAGAGGCCAAAGTAAACATAGGCCCCTTGGAGAATGAGGCTGGAGAAATAGTAATAAGGAACCAGGAAATGGCAGAGAAGTTGAATAAATACTTTGCATCAGTCTTCACGGTAGGAGACACTAATAGCATTCCAAAAATGCTAAAAAAATTCAAGGGAGAAAAAGGGGGCGGGGGGAGGAAATAAATACAATAACAATCATCAGAGAAAAAGTACTAGGGAAACTAATGGGGCTAAAGACCGATAAGTCCCCTGGGCCTGATGGGTTGCATCCTAGGCTATTAAAGGAAGTAGCCACAGAGATAGTGGAAGCATCTTCTAAGAATCCTTAGATTCTGGAAAAGTTCCAGAGGATTGGAAAACTGCCAATGTAACACCCTTATTCAATAAGGGAGGGAGGCAAAAAACAGGTAACTATAGGCCAGTTAATTTAACATCCATCATTGGGAAAATGTTAGAGCTTACTATAAAGGATGTAATAGCAGAGCATTTAGAAATGCATAATATAATCAAGCAGAGGTCAGCATGGCTTCATGAAGGGGCAATCATACCTGGCAAATTTATTAGAGTTCTTTGAGGAGGTAACAAGCAGGATAGATAAAGGGGAACCAGCAGGTGTAACATATTTGGATTTCCAAAAGGTATTCAACAAGATACTGGACATAAGGCTACTTAATAAGATAAGAGCCCATGGTGTTGGGAATAGTAAATTAGCATGGATGGAGGATTGGTTAACTAATAAAAGACAGAGTTGGAATAAGGGGGTGCATTTTCAGGATGGCAGCCTGTAACTAGTGGAGTGCCACAGGGATCAGTGCTGGGGCCACAATTATTTGCAATGTATATTAATGATTTGGATGAAGGAAGTGAATATACTATTGCCAAGTTTGCAAATGACACAAAACTAGGTGGGAAGGCAAGTGGTGAGGATGACACAAAGAGTCTACAGAGGGATATAGACAGGTTAAGTGAGTGAGCAAAAACTTGGCAGATGGAATATCATGTGCTAAAATGTGAGGTTATGCACTTTGGCAGGAAGAATAGAGGAGCTGAATACTATTTAAATGGAGAAAGACTGAAGAAAGCTGCAGCACAGAGGGATTTGGGGGTCCTCGTGCATGAATTACAAAAAGCTAGCATACAAGTTCAGAAGGTAATAGGGAAGGCAAATGGAATGTTGACCTTTATTTCAAAGGGAATGGAGTCTAAAAATAGGGAAGTCTCGCTAAAACTATACAAGGCACTAGTTAGACCATACCTAGAATACTGTGAACAGTTTTGATCTCCTTATCTAAAGAAAGATATACTGGCATTGAAGGCGGTCCAGAGAAGGTTCAAAAGGTTGATTTCGGGTATGGAGGGATTTTCTTAAGAGGAGAGGTTGAGTAGGTTGGGCCTGTACTCATTGGAGTTTAGAAGAATGAGAGGCGACCTTATTGAAACATGTAAGATTCTTAGGGGGCTTGGCAGGGTAGATGCTGAGAGGTTGTTTCCCCTTGTGGGACAGACTAGGACCAGAGGTCATAATCTCAGAGTAAGAGGTCACCCATTTAAGATAGAGGTGAGGAGGAATTTCTTCTCTCAGAGGGCAGTCAATCAGTGGAATTCTTTACCACAGAGGACTGTAGAGGCTGGGTCATTAAGTATATTCAAGGCTGAGATAGACAAATTTTTAATCAGTAAGGGAATCAAGGGTTATGGGGAAAAGGCAGGAAAGTGGAGTTGAGGATTATCAGATCAGCCATGATCTCATTGAATGGTGGAGCAGACTTGATAGGCTGAATGGCCTACTTCTCCTCCTGCGTTTTATGATGGATAAGGGGGATGTATTGTATTTGGATATTCAAAAAAAAAACATTTAATAAGGTGTCACACGAGGGCATTACACAAAATTAGGGTTCATGGAATCTGGGGTAATATATTAGGATGGATGGCAGATTGGTTAACAATAAAAAAGGAATAGGGATAAATGGGTCATTTTTAAAATTTTTATTCGTTCATGGGATGTGGGCATCACTGGCTAGGCCAGCATTTATTGCCCATCCCTAATTGCCCTCGAGAGGGTGGCGGTGAGCTGCCTTCTTGAACCACTACAGTCCATGCAGTGTAGGTACACCCATAGTGCTGCTAGGGAGGAAATGCCAGGATTTTGACAGGTGTTTTCAGGTTGGCAGGTTGTAACTAGTGATGTACTGCAAGCATCAGTGCTTGGGCCTCAGCTATTTACAATCTATATCAATGACCTAAATGAGGAGAATAAGTGCAATGTTTTCTAGTTTGCTTATGGTAAAAAGTTAGGTGGAAAAGAAAGTTGTGAGGAGGATGTAAGGAGGCTACAAAAGTACTTGGATGGGACAAGTAATTGGGTGAGATGGAGTGAGATTGGGTTGTAGATGGAATATAATGTGCAGAAGTGTGAAGTCATCTACCTTGATAGGAAAAATAGAAAAACAATATTTTTTAAATGGTATATCTAATCTAATAACTGATTTAAATGGTGATAGATTAAGAAACATTGATGCTCAGGTGAAGCAGGGTCTAATTGCACACAGATTAGAGGAACTTATCATGCAGGTACAGCAAGGAATTAGGAAAGCAAATGCAATGTGAGCCTTTATTATGAAGAGTTAGGGTATAGGAGTAAAGAATCTGACTACAATTATATAACACACCTAGAGTATGTGTACAGTTTTGGTCTCCCTACTCAGGAAAAGATATACCTGTCTTCAAGAAAGCACAATATAGGATTAATAGATTGATTCCTGAGATGAGGGGTTTGTCTAATGAAGGGAGATTGTGTAGACTAAGCCTCTATCCTTTGGAGTTTGGGCATTCATGCTGATATTATGCTTCTCATTCTCCATTTCTAAATAGTTTTATTCTCTCATTCTGCAATGCTGGATGAGCTGCCAACTCTGCAGTTTTACCGTGAACATTCAGAGCACATTAGCTTGTATGCCACCAGGCAATCATTTGACTGCAATAAAATTTCTGTTATTCTACATAGGCAAGCTATTTATTACCATTATATTAAACAAAATCAAATTACAAAGAATATTACTTTTACACTTTCCAATTATTACACTGGAATCATACAATATGAAGAACGTATCAGTTAAACATTCAGATCAGATTAAAATTGCAAGTTAAACACATCTTCCTTCCTGCACTTTAAAACATATTTTTCCGTTAAACATTCTGAGTTCTACATGTTATAAAGGAGTTGGTAGCTTTTGATAAATTGCTTGAGCTTCGGTTCCATGGGAAGCTTGGTAACCACACATCAGAATTTCAGTGATTACACTGGATTAATAATTGCGAGGAGTCTGTTGCTGACAAAAGTCTTACCAGTACATATCTAGCTTGATTATTGCTTTATAGGCAGCATGTTTGAGAAAGAACAAAATCACATTCAAAGCTTAACTTGGTTCTGTAAGAACAAATTGAAATTTAAAAATATATATATAATGGTAGAGGCAGCAATTCTAGACTAAGTGATCCCAGAAATGCTGTGGGACATAATGAGGCGTACAGTATATGTAAATAGTCCTTACAAGCTTGATAATTTTTAAAAAGATACTTACAATCCTCATCCAAGAACTTGTACTGTATTTGATTTCTAAAGAAATCTAGAATGGAGCTAACAATATTGGCTGCTTGGTTACTGACGTGATCATAGTACTGTGTGTGGTCTCTCTGTGCAACCCCTGCCAGAAACAAAAGCCAGAAAATTGAAGTCAGTTTCTTATATATCGGCTATTACTTAAACAGTTGATTTTTTTTTAGGACAGTACCTATCAGTTTATTTTCTTTGACAAAGCATCTGAACTCCCCTCCAGGAATTAATTCACACCATTTCCTGAGAACAAGCTAAAGAGAAATCCTGATTTTAGTCATGTCAACTTAATAACATTGTTAAATAAACACGTTGTCATCTAGTCACTTAAGAGTACACATGAGAGCAAGAAGCAAAACAAAGGTTTTTATGATAGAACATCATATATTGGATCTTACATGATGTATAAAAATACCTACATTGTATTAAACAACTGACAGCCAATTGACTTCGTATCTTCTCAACTAAAAAAAAATCTTATTTTGAACCTGAGCATCTGTACTTCCGAAAGCCTAGAGTCCTGATTCCAATTAGTAGGTCAATCAATAATTCCAATATATTTAATTAAACCCAGTGCAGCATAGGTTTGCTGTCCTGAGTAAACTGTTCAATTCACTGTGAATTTTAATAAATCAGTTTTAATTACCATAAAAATCCACTTCATCTGGTCTAAAAGTTGAATTTGTAACTTATACAAATAATCAGCCAACACATTGTCAGACATAACTAATATGTCTGCGCAACACAAAAATGTTAGACATGGTGGAAAAGAAAAAGCAGCAATTATGCACTAGGGTTTACAGAAAGCAGGACATATTGAGAGAGTAGCTAGCAAAGCGTATGGGACTTTGGGATTCATAATTAAAGGTACTGAGTACAAATGCAGGGAAGTTATGCTGGGAAATGCAGGCAGCAACTTCTTAATTTCCGCACTGTGGGTCCCAGAAATTGCTGTCCTATTTATTTTTTTAGGAAACATGAGCAGTTGATAACCCCGCCATTATTTTTAATCGCAAAATCCGGGCCAAAACTATCATTTTCAAAAGGGCGAGTCATATTAAACAATACTTTAAACAGTGGAATCAATTCAGAAATCTGATATTTGATCGCTATACGAATCATGGTCACCCTTACATTTACCCAAGAGGTCTGAAGCGGCAAACTGACTTACTTGAGGATCTACTTTGGGATCTGGTGAGTCATCGGTACAGTGAAGAAATCTGGGTGAAAAGAATCAAACGTTAAACGGAGTTCTGATAAGCTGCAGGAACGATCTGGGTAACAAGAGGTTGAAGAAGCAAGTTGCACACGGCTACAGCTGTTATTCTGAGAGGTGGCCATAATGTGAAATTAATTTGTTGAAAATGCCTTTTTTCTTGCCTAAACTGCCCCATAAATATAAATGATTGAGAAAAGTAATATCGGCTGAATTTTGTTTACAGTCAGTACAGTTCAAAAATAGCAATGATTTCAGAGGGTTTTCTTTGGCAGAATGTCAGAGTTTTTGTCCTCCAAATCAGCATTGTGGCCCAAAATATCACTGGAGTCCAAAACAGTGAAACAAACAAGAAATTTAAGAGCAGCAACAACTTTCGCAACCATCTAGAAAGGGTTCTAAAAGGATGAACTGTGAGGGCAGAACAACCATGAACACTGCTGCAACAGGCATTTGTGCTAATTAATCATAAAAAACATTATTCTCCCCACACTTAATCATAAAAAGAATATATTAAATACTCCAATTAATTTGGAATACTTGCTTACAATGTACAAATTACATGAGGTGGTACTAAGATCCACTTGAAGGGGTGGTGTCCCAGGGTTACGGTAACATAGTGGTTATGTTGCTGGACTGGTAACCCAGAAGCCTGGATTAATGGTTCGGAGACATGATATCAAATCTCACCACGGCTGCTTGGGAATTTAAATTCAACTAATTAAATAAGTCTGGAACAAAAAGCTAGTATCAGTAATGATGTCTATGAAAGCTACTGGAACCTAGTGCCCTTTGGGGAGGAAATTTGCTGTCCTTATCTGGTCTGGCCTATATCTGACTCCAGACACAAAGCAATGTGATTGGCTCTGAACTGACCTCTTTCAGATGTATTCAAGAGGTGGCTCACCATCAACCTCTCAAGCGTAATTAGGGGTGGGCAATAAATACTGACTTTGTCTGTCTACCTTCTGTGAGCGCATAAAACAAAAGATTCCGCACTTCCTGATGATTGGTTGATATGAATATTGCTGCTGGTGACAGAGCCTGCCATGTTTTTTGACTTCTTATGATCATGAGTCAGTGATAAATTGGGCTTGACTGTGATGCTCCTGCATTCAAGTGACTTTTGTAACATACTGCTCAAGATTGCATATAAATAACCTTTGCTTGGGCAAGGTATCAGAATGCAAGAGGTAATGCTTCCAGGAGAGGAGACAAGGGGGAAAAGATTGGCCTGGAAAGAAAGTAATGCATTCGAATGGTACAATCAAACAAAAAAAGAAAACCTCTGAAGGTATAAATATTAACAATTCAAGTACATACGGCTGAGTCAGGTCATGAGTGACAAAATCAGAACTCTTCAAGAGCAGAAAGATGTCACTGAGATTATTGCACTTGAGTGAGCTGTTCATTGCAATCCACTGAGCATCCTAGGGTAGGGAAAAAAGACAATAAAAAGACATATATCAATCACTGAATGGGCCATATAGTTATTCTGAGGGTGACTGGCATTACCCAAGTTTCCTCTGTAAAATACTGTGTTAAATCAGAGAAGAATCTTGAACGTTTTAAACACAACAACATATCACATGCAAGAGTGAGAACTTTTATGACAACCATAAATGACCTAACAAAATACCCAGACCTAGACAAACAGGAGTAAACAAACACATTAACATAACTTCTCACTCACACTGGATACTCGGTATATAAGAGCTGAGAGTCACAGATGTGCATTGGACAGGAGAAATATGTTAAAAATCCAATAGAGAATAAACTTGAGAATATATAATGTTTAAAGAGCTTTGCGCATTCATAATTAATAGACAGAAAATTTAGCCTCATACATTTAAAATAAAATTGAAAAGACTGCCTATTTAAATTCACCAGCTAGGACAAATCTTCTGTAACGTTTTATTGTAAAACAAATCATCAAGCTGTCGTGATCTGGCAGGAAAAGCCGTGAGCAGCTGAGCCATAAAGACTAGGAAAGCCGAGGTTTGATTCCTGGTCAATGCTGAGTTCTCATCTATTATGATGGCATAACTTAGGAACAAGAAGAAGCCATTCAGCACCTTGAGCTGGTTCGCCTATTCAATGAGATCATGATTGATCTGTATCTCAACTCCATCGGTCTGTCTTGGTTCTATATCCCTTTATACCCTTATTAGCAAAAATCTATTGATCTCTGATTTAAAATTATTAATTGAGCTAGCATCTTCTGCTTTTTAAGACATTACAATTGGTACCAGTATCCCTACTGGATTAGCCACTGTTCACACAACTGATTGCTACATTGTGTGTTTGGATATGAGTAACGGTAACATTAGGTTCAGCTCAATATATGATCTCCTCTTGCAGTTCAATAATTTTTCAACACACAACCCTGAAAGAAAGCCATATGGACAACACAGGGCAAGGGCAGTGACACAATCGTTGCCTATGGACTCATACACGAATGTACCTGCACAAAAGTGGAGAGAGGAATAAAAACTACTGCTGAATTAGTTTAAGAAGGATTTTCATTTTCATTCATGCAAGATAAATTCAATTCTTGTTGAACAGACATGCCACCTAATGGAAGAAATCAAGTATGACAGTTCATTATTTCACAGGCGATGGTATGATGGTATTGTCGTTGGGCTAGTAATCCAGAGACCCAGGGTAGTGCTCTGGGGACTCAGGTTTGAATCCCGCCACGGCGGATGGTGGAATTTGAAATCAATAAAAATCTGGAATTAGGAGTCAAATGATGACCATGAAACCATTGCCGATTGTTGTAAAAATCCATCTGGTTCACTAATTAGGGAAGGAAATCTAATGCCCCGACCTGGTCTGGCCTACATGTGACTCCAGACCCACAGCAATGTAGTTGACTCTTAAATGCCCTCTGAAATGGCCCAGCAAGCCACAAAGGCTATGGTTCCTGACAATATTCCGGCAATAGTATTGAAGACTTGTGCTCCATAACTTGTTGTAACAAACTGCTACAAAGACACAAAAAAAGAATGAAAACAGACGGACCACCTGGCATTAACCTAGGCACCGGAAACGACAACGGCAAACTCAGCCCTGTCGATCTTGCAAAGTCCTCCTTACTAACATCTGGGGGCTAGTGCCAAAATTAGGAGAGCTGTCTCACAGACTAGACAGGCAACAGCCTAACATAGCCATCCTCACAGAATCATATCTTACGGATAATGTCCCAGACACCACCATTACCACCCATGGGTATGTCCTGTCCCACCGGCAGGGCAGACCCAGCACAGTGGTATACAGTCATGAGGGAGTTGCCCTGGGAGTCCTCAACAAGGGCCCCATGAAGTCTCATGGCAACACATGGGCTAGGAAACTTCCTGCTGATTGCCATGTACTGCCCTCCCGCAGTTGATGAATCAGTGCTCCTCCATGTTGAACACCACTTGGAGGGAGCACTGAGGTAACAAGGGCACAGAATGTACTCTGGGTGGGGGACTTCACTGTCCATCACCAAGAGTGGCTCAGAAGCACCACTAATAACTGAGCCCTAAATGACATAGCTGCTAGACTGGGTCTGCGGCAGTTGGTGAGGGAGCCACCAAGAGGGAAAAACATACTTAACCTTATCCTCACTAACCTGCCTGCCGCAGGTGCATCTGTCCATGACAATATCAGTAGGAGCAACCACCACACAGTCTTTGTGGAGACAAAGTCCCACCTTCACATTGAGGCACTACCACCATGCCAAATGGGATAGATTTCGAACAGACCTAGCAACTCGAGTCTGGGCATCCATGAGGCGCTGTGAGTCATCAGCAGCAGCAGAATTGTATTCAAACACAATCTGCAACCTCATGGCCCAACATATCCCCCACTCTACCATTACCATCAAGACAGGGGACCACCTCATTTCAATGAGGAGTGCAGGAAGGCACGCCAAGAGCAGCACCAGGCGTATCTAAAAATGAGGTGTCAACCTGGTGAAGCAATAACACAGGACTACTTGCATGCCAAGCATAAGCAGCAAGTGATAGACAGAGCTAAACGATTCCACAACCAACAGATCAGATCTAAGCTCTGCAGTCCTGCCACATCCAGTCGTGAATGATGATGGACAATTAGACAACTGACTGGAGGAGGAGGTTCCACAAATATTCCCATCCTCAATGATGGAGGAGCCCAACACATCAGTGCAAAAGATAAGGCTGAAGCATTTGTTGCAAGCTTCAGTCAGAAATGCCAAGTGGATGATCATCTTGGCCTCCTCCAGAGGTCCCCAGCATCACAGATGCCAGCCTTCAGTCAATTCAATTCACTCCACGTGATATCTAGAAATGGCTGAAGGCACTGGACAATGCAAAGGCTATGGGTCCTGACAATATGCGGGCAATAGTATTGAAGACTTGCGCTCCATAACTTGCCGCGCTCCTAGCCAAGCTGTTCCGGTACAGCTACAACACTGGCATCTACCCAGCTATGTGGAAAATTGCACAGATATGTATTATACAAGAAAAGCAGGACAAATCCAACAGAGCCAATTACTGCATCATCAGTCTACTCTCGATCATCAGTGAAGCAATGGAAGGGGTCATTAATAGTGCTATCAAACGGCACTTGCTTAGCAATAACCTGCTCACTGATATAAAAACAAAAAACTACTGAGGATGCTGGAAATCCAAAACAAAAACAGAATTACCTGGAAAAACTCAACAGGTCTGGCAGCATCAGTGGAGAAGAAAAGAGTCGACGTTTCGAGTCCTCACGACCCTTCAACAGAACTCTGAGTTCTGTTGAAGGGTCGTGAGGACTCGAAACGTCGACTCTTTTCTTCTCCACCGATGCTGCCAGACCTGCTGAGTTTTTCCAGGTAATTCTGTTTTTGACCTGCTCACTGATGTCCAGTTTGGGTTCCGCCAGGGCCACTCAGCTCCTGACCTCATTACAGCCTTGGTTCAAACAAGGACAAAAGAGCTGAACTCCCAAGGTGAGGTGAGACCGACTGCCCTTGACATCAAGGCTGCATTTGACCGAGTGTGGCATCAAGGAGCCCCAGCATAACTGGAGTCAATGGGAATCAGCAGGAAAACTCTTCACTGCTTGGAGTCATTCCTAGCACAAAGGATGATTGTTATGGTTGTTGGAGGTCACTCATCTGAGCTCCAGGACATCACTGCAGGAGTTCCACAGGGTAGTGTCCTAGGCTCAGCAATCTTCAGCTGCTTCATCAATGACCATCTTCCATCATAAGGTCAGAAATAGGGACGTTCACTGATGATTGCACAATGTTCAGCACCATTCGCAACTCCCCAGACACTGAAGCAGTCCATGTCCAAATGCAGCAAGACCTGGACAATACCCAGGGTTGGGCTGACAAGTGGCAAGTAACATTCGAGCCTCACAAGTGCCAGGTAATGACCATCACCAACAAGAGAGAATCTAACCATCGCCCCTTGACATTCAATGGCATTACTATCACTGAATCCCCCACTATAAACATCCTGGGGGTTACCATTTACCTGAAACTGAACTGGACTAGCCATATAAATACTGTGGCTACAAGAGGGGTCAGAGGCTAGGTATCCTGCAACGAGTAACTCACCTCCTGACTCCACAAAGCCTGTCCACCATCTACAAGGCACAAGTCAGGAGTGTGATTGAATACTCCCCACTTACCTGGATGAGTGCAGCTCCAACAACACTCAAGAAGCTAGACATCGTCCAGGACAAAGCAGTCCACTTGATTGGCATCCCATCCACAAACATTCACTCCCTCCACCGTGAAGAAACAGTAGCAGCAGTGTGTGCTATCTACAAGATGCGCTGCAGGTATTCAAGGCTCCTTAGACAGCACCTTCCAAACCCACAGCCACTACCATCTATAAGGACAAGGGCAGCAGATAGATGGGAACACCACCACCTGGAAGTTGCCCTCCAAGTCACTCACCATCCTGAGTTGGAAATATATCGTCGTTCCTTCACTGTCGCTGGGTCAAAATCCTGGAACTCCCTTCCTAACAACACTGTCGATGTATCTACACGACATGGACTGCAGTGGTCCAAGAAGGCAGCTCACCACCACCTTCTCAAGGGCAACTAGGGATGGGCAATAAGTGCTGGCCCAGCCAGCGAAGCCCACATCCCGTGAATGAATTTTTAAAAAATAATTATTTTCCTCTCAAGTTCATTCAATCATTTTCGTCAATAGGTAAGGAAAGGAAAGTGACATTTCGTTAGCCAATGACAACAGTGGGAGGGAAAAGAGACCAAATGGAAAGCTGAAAGATTCTTCGAAGATTTTAAAAAGCACAGAGGATAGAGGGGGAAAGTGGTTTTGGGAGATGGATTAACAGTATGCATTACCAACTTCTTAAAACTTTTATTTAGTCACAAATTATCCCAAAGTACATCCTGCTTTCATCGAACCCATTGTGAAAATTATTCATGAGCCTCCTACATTCAGCATCTCCTTACAGGAAGGTGGTTGAAATGCAGACACAGCAGAGGTGAAATCAAACATGTTTTCACTCTTTTCTGCTGTCATGGTGCACCAATGCATTTTTCTATTATTTTCTTCCATATTCTTAATTTTGTTTTAAGTCAGGTCATTTTCCCTAACAGAAACTATTCAACCTGCCTCCAGACTTGTCCCATTACTGTCCTATATCACACCTTTAAAAGGAACAAAAGATGGTGCAAATTCACTCCTTTTCAATTTGCATTCCTTCCATTCAGTCCATCCCCAGTCAAGATTGAAACTCATCATATTGGTTTCAAACAACAGGCATCCCATTGTTTCGAATATGCACTTTACAGCTTATCTAGGCTCAACACTGAATTCAATAATTTCAAATCGTAACCTCTGCTCCCAATTGTTTGTTGTTTTGTTTTGGATGTCAGCTATGGTGAAGGTTCAGCTTTACCCATTTAGACCTCCTCGAGACCCATCTTTTGTTTCTTTACTTGTCCTATTACCATCTCCATTTTGCCTTGCACCATCATCCATTTTGTCGTTTAATCTCTCCTGCCTTCCACCTAATTACTGCCTCCCTCTCTTTCCCAGCCTCAGTACTTCCTTAAAAACTGTTACATCTCTAACATTTTCCAGTTCTGGTGAAATGCCATCAACCTGAAATGTTGATTGTTTCTCCTTCTACAGATGCTGCTAGACCCGAGTATTTCCAGCGCTATGTATCACAGCATGACACGTTGACAAGCTGCATCGCCCACCACCACCGACTACTCTTCATTCTGATCAGATCCACACAAGTCAGTCAAGGCTAACAAAATCCCTCACTCAGGTTTAATTTCTCAAATTCCCAATGGTTCTGTTGGTTGCTTTAAGTTTTAAATAAGACCTGAACCAACTTCAGAAAGTAAGAAGTCTTACCCTTTTGGCAATGTGATTGTAATACTTTGATAAAGATCGGTGAAGCCATTCAAGCCTTACTTGGATGCTCCTCTTTGGCAATGACAGAGTATGATAACCAACTATAATTAGTCTGCATCTATAAGAAACTTAAGATTGATTCACGAGCAAATTCGTAAGCCAGTACAGAATTTGCTTTATTATTTGAACAATCCATCACAATGTAATTTTATCTTTGAAAGATCTACAATAGGCCAACATTGTCTGATACACTCATACCCAACCTGAACGGCAAACACAGATTCAAACCAGATATAAATTTGCTTTTCATTCGTCCAAGTTTTCCTTGCGGGTGACTGAAGCTGAATACTATAAAACTAACTGTAACATGCTGGCACCAAACACTTCCAAACAAGAGTTAGTTCTTCCCCAGCTTTCTTACCCTTGGGGAGCTCCAATTAAGCTTTGGAAAAACACTGCCTCCAAGAGTGTTTATAGCTTCCTGTACCTTTGCAGCAAAATCTGGGAATTCTGGAGCCTGCAGTTTAAAGACAAATGCACAAAGATCAAATTCAAGTGTTAAAGAAACAAAAATGCTTATAATTCCAAACCAATGAATTGCTCTAATTCAGCAAAGCTTTCAATTTTAAAATTGTTCATTTTCAAAGTGCAGTATAATAGTTGACTTGATTCTACAAACTGGATTAGTACAATATCCTTAATTTTATACTTAGGTACATAAGAAATCACAAAACCTTTACAGTGCAGAAGTGGGCCATTCAGCCCATCGAGTCTGCACTGGCTCTCTGAAAGAGCAATCCACCTAGTCCCACTCCCCTGCCTTATCCCCAGGCTTAGTGGTAGTGGACGAGTAATCCAGAGACCCAGGGTAATGCTCTGGGGACCTGGGTTCGAATCCCACCACGGCAGATGGTGGAATTTGAATTCAATAAAAAATCTGGAATTAAAAGTCCAATAATGACCATGGAACCATTGTTGATTGTTGTAAAAACTCATCTCGTTCACAAATGTCCTTTAGGGAAGGAAATCTGTCATCCTTACCTGGTTTGACCTACATGTGACTCCAGACCCACAGCAATGTGGTTGACTCTTAAATGCCCTCTGAAATGGCCTAGCAAGCCACTCAGTTGTAACAAAGATACAAAAAAGGAATGAAACCGGACAGGCCACCCGGCATTGACCTAGGCACCGGAAACGACAATGGCAACCTCAGCCCTGTCGACCCTACAAAGTCCTCCTCACTAACATCTGGAGGCTAGTGCTGAAATTGGGAGAGCTGTCACACAGACTAGTCAAGCAACAGCCTGACATAGTCATCCTCATGGAATCATACCTCACAGATACTGTCCCAGACTCCACCATCACCATCCCTGGGTATGTCCTGTCCCACAGGCAGAGCAGACCCAGCAGAGGTGGTGGCATAGTGGTATTCAGTCAGGAGGGAGTTACCCTGGGAGTCCTCAACATTGACTCTGGACCCCATGAAGTCTAATGGCATCAGGTCAAACATGGGCAAGGAAACCTCCTGCTGATTACCACCGACTGCTGATGAATCAGTGCTCCTCCATGTTGAACATCACTTGCAGGAAGCACTGAGGGTGGCAAGGGCGCAGAATGTACTCTGGGTGGGGGACTTCAGTGTCCGTCACCTAGAGTGGCTCAGTAGCACCACTACTGACCGAGCTGGCTGAGTCCTAAATGACATAGCTGCTAGACTGGGTCTGCAGCAGGTGATGAGGGAACCAACAAGAGGGAAAAACATACCTGACCTCATCCCCACCAACCTGCCTGCCGCAGATGCACCTGTCCATGACAGTATCGGTAGGAGTGACCACCGCACAGTCATTGTGGAGACAAAGTCCCGCCTTTCCATTAAGGATACCCATCATCGTGTTGTGCGGCACTACCACCGTGCTAAACAGGATATATTTCGAACAGATCTAGCAACTCAAGACTGAGCATCCATAAGGCACTGTGGGCCATCAGCAGCAGAATTGTACTCGAACACAATCTGTGGCCTCATGACACAGCATATACCCCGCTCTACCATTACCATCAAGCCAGGGTTCAATGAAGGGTGCAGGAGGGCATGCCAGGAGCAGCACCAGGCATACCTAAAAATGAGGTGTCAGCTTGGTGAAGCTATAACACAGGACTACTTGTGTGCTAAACAGCATAAGCAGCAGAGCTAAGCAATTCCACAACCAACCGATCAGATCTAAGCTGTGCAGTCCTGCCACATCCAGTTGTGAATGGTGATGGACAATTAAACAACTCACTGGAGGAGGAGGTTCCACAAACATCCCCCGTCCTCAATGATGGCGGAGCCCACTGCAGCAGTGCAAAAGATAAGGCTGAAACATTCGAAACAATCCTCAGCCAGAAGTATCGAGTGGATGATCCATCTCGGCCTTCTCTGGAGGTCCCCAGCATCATAGATGCCAGTCTTCAGCCAATTCGATTCACTCCACAAGATATCAAGCTGAAGGCACTGGATACTGCAAAGGCTATGGGCCCCGACAATATTCCAGCAACAGTACTGAAGACTTGTGCTCCAGAACTTGCCGCGTCTCTAGCCAAGCTGTTCCAGTACAGCTACAACACTGGCATCTACCTGGCTATGTGGAAAATTGCCCATGTGTGTCCTGTACACAAAAAGCAGGACAAATCCAACCCAGCCAATTACCGCCTCATCAATCTATTCTCGATCATCAGTGAAGTAATGGAAGGGGTCATCAACAGTGCTATCAAGTGGTACTTGCTTAGCAATAACCTGCTCACTGATGCCCAGTTTGGGTTCCGCCAGGGCCACTCAGCTCCTGACCTCATTACAGCCTTGGTTCAAACATGGACAAAAGAGCTGAACTCCCGAGGTGAGGTGACAGTGACTGCCCTTGCATCAAGGCAGCATTTGACTGAGTATGGCATCAAGGAGCCCTAGCAAAACAAGAGTCAATGGGAATCAGGGGGAAAACTCTCCGCTGGTTGGAATCATACCAGCACAAAGGAACATGGTTGTGGATGTTGGTGGTCAGTCATCTCAGCTCCAGGATATCACTGCAGGAGTTCCTCAGGGTAGTGTCCTTGGCCCAACCATCTTCAGCTGCTTCATCAATGACATTCCTTCCATCATAAGATCAGAAGTGGGGGTGTTCACTGATGATTGCACAATGTTCAGCATCATTCGCGACTCTTCAGGTACTGAAGCAGTCCATGTGCAAATGCAACAAGACCTGGACATATCCAGGCTTGGGCTGATAAGTGGCAAGTAACATTCGTGCCACACAAGTGTCAGGCAATAACCACCTTCAACAAGAGAGAATCTAACCATCGCTCCATGTTCAATGGCATTACCATCATTGAATCCCCCACTATCAACATCCTGGGAATTACCATCGACCAGAAACTGAACTGGACCAGCCATATAAATACTGTGGCTACAAGAGCAGGTCAGAGGCTAGGAATCCTGTGACAAGTAACTCACCTCCTGACTCCCCAAAGCCTGTCCACCATCTACAAAGCACAAGTCAGGAATATGGTGGAATACTCCCCACTTGCCTGGATGAATGCAGCTCCTACAACACTGAAAAAGCTGGACACCGTCCAGGACAAAGCAGTCTGCTTGATTGGCACCCCATCCATAAACATTCCCTCCCTCCACCACCGACGCACAGTAGCAGCAGTGTGTACCATCTACAAGTTGTACAGCTGGGATTCACCAAGGCTCCTTAGACAGCACCTTCCAAACCCACAACCACTACCACCTAGAAGGACAAGGGCAGCAGATAAATGGGAACACCATCACCTGGAGGTTCCCCTCCAAGTCACTCACCATCCTGACTTGGAAATATATCGCCATTCCTTCACTGTCGCTGGGTCAAATTCCTGGAACTTTCTTCCTAACAACACTATGGGTGTACCTACACCACATGGACTGCAGCAGTTCAAGAAGGCAGCTCACCAGCACCTTCTCAAGGGCAACTAGGGATGGGCAATAAATGCTGGCCCAGCCAGCGAAGCCCACATCCTGTGAATGAATAACAAAAAAAAACTTGCGCATTCTCTCTTTTCAGAAAGCAATCCTTTTCCCTTTTGAATACCCGGGTCGAACATGCCTCCACCAACCTCTCAGGAAGTTCGTTCCAGGCTCCAACTACCCTCTGGGTGAAATTTTTTTTTCCCTCACATCACTATTACTCCTTTTGCCAATTATTTTGAATTTGTGCCCTCTAGTTCTCAATGCTCTCTTCTCATTGTTTACCCTGTCCATACCCCTCAGGATCATGAATACCTCTATCAACTCTTCTCTCAGCCTTCTTTTCTCCAAGGAATGCAATGCCAACCTCTCCAACCTATCCTCATAGCTACAGTTCCATATCACTGGAATCATTCTTGTGAATCTCCTCTGTACTCTCTCCAATGCCTTCACGTCCTACTCCAGATTGGTCCAACTACTGTCTTATACAAGTCTAACATGACCTCCTTACTCCTGTACTCAATGCCCCTATTAATAAAGCTTAAGATACTATATGCTTTATTAAGGTGCCCTGCCATCTTCAATGACTTATATACATGTACACCAAGGTCCTTCTGTTCCTGCACCTCCTTTAGAGTTTCTCCCTTTACTTTATATTGACCCTCCATATTCTTCCTGTCAAAATGAATCACCTCACACTTCTCTGCATTGAACTTCACCTACCACTTGTCTGTACAATCCACCAACATGTCTATGTCCTTTCGAAGTTCAGGACTATCTTCATCACAGTTGTTTCCAATCTTCGTACCATCTGCAAATTTGAAAATCATGCCCTGAACACCACAGTCTATGTCATTAATATATATCAGGAAGAGCAAGAGTCCCAAAAGACCCCTGGAGAATTCCATAATATGAGTAGGAGTGGGTTACAGAGCCCTTCAAACTGCTCTATCATGTAATAAGTTGAGGTACAATGTCACCCTTCCTGTCCTATCCCTATATCCTTTAGTATCCAAAAATCTAATCCATCTCTGTCTTGAATATGCTCAATATCTGAGTGTCCATAGCTGTCTTTGGTAGAGAATTCCAAAGATCCACAAACCTTTGAGTGAAGAAATTTCTTCTCAAATCATTCCTAAATGGCTGCTCCCTTATTCTGAGACTATGAAAGGCATTTATATTTAATTACGCAAACTTGACAAACTAAAACATAGAACATTGTAATTGAAATTTTTACAATGCAGACCTTGCCATCTCTAGGTTAGGGAAAGACCATTACTAAAATTAAGCACAGCAATAAAAACTACAATCCCACTGCCTTTTATCTAATTAACCTTCTCTGCTGTGTCCTAAAATAAAAACTTATTGATAAACTATAAATGATATTCAGCCAGTAAACTAGTCATATTAAAATAATATCACAGCTACATGTATGCAAGTGCATCTCTTACCGTAAGAGTTGTCACATTCTCATCATCTGACCACTACATAAAAGAAACAAAAAGGTTACCTAGCAAACATTCTCATAGCATGAACTATTATATCAGATCATTAAACATAAATATATAGCATTAATATGGAAACGAATACTGTTCATTAGGATAGTAAACAACAATTGCCAACACTGACCTGTATATCCTGTTCTTCATCACTGCCCTCATCTGCGTGTGAACAACTTGGGGCTTCATTTCTAAAACAATTGGAAACAAGCTCTTATGAAAGAAAAATCAGGAATGTGGGCTCAAGGAACATTGGAAATGGCGGAATGAAAGGAATGCTTAACCACTCAGGATAACATGGAACAAGTAAAACATAACAACAGCATTTTTTGAGTGATTTGGATTTTATTTCATCAAATGGAATTGAGTGGCACATCCTAAACTGCAGTAATTGTATTAGTGGCAAATTGCACTATCAATAACACCAGAAAGACAATGGCCCATCAGAAAGATTTGCGCTTCATCTGTGCATTTGACACCCAATGGCTGTAATAACACAATGGCTGTAAGATAGAGCCACTTAAAGCATAACTTATTTAAAACAAACTCGTGATTCAAAAATAATTGTTGATTCAAAACCTTTAAGCCTGCAAAGTTGTTCTGCTCTTTACTGCCCATTAATGATCAGCAGAATGTAGAATGTGAATGCTCTCCCTTATCATGTTTGACTAGTATGCTCTGGGCTGCTGTAGTATGGACATTATTTAAACTGTACAAATCCTGCAATTCCCTATAAAAAGTATTTGGAAAAGTGTAATTCCTCCTGTTAATGGTTTTAGTGATAAACTGGCTAGAATGTCTCATTTTGCGCTCAGTGACTTCCTCAGGTTTTAACCAAGAGAGCAAAGTTTTCAGTTTAAGTTGAAATAAAGTTGTGCCTTTTTTTGAAAGGTTCCACTTTGAATTACTGAAAAATCTTTGTTCAAGTTTTCTATGGATCAAGCCAATTGATCATACTAATTAATTAACAAATAAATTCTGTTTCATCAGAAAAATCTAGCTATTGCATTTAGATGGATTAGTAATATCAAGTAATTTTTTGAAAATTAGTAAACAAGACCATCACAAATGCCATATTTTGGAATGTCTTTTCTACTATACCTCAACACCCACTCCACAAAGAAAAGAAAAACTGATACAAACACACAAAGTTTGATTCTCACCTTCCAGAAACCACCAGCGTCCCATCATCCAATAAATAGTCGATTACATTTTGCGGCAATGGAAGGATAATACTGTAAAACGAGAAACATATGTAAACAACTTAAAGGTCACATGTCTACATAGATCATTCAATAAAGGAAAAGGTTTCAGATTCTTTAGATTCTTAAATACTCTTACACTCTTCAAAGCATGTTTAATTTCAAGGACAGTAACAGAAATAAATTAATTTCATTGCACAGGTCCTGTTTTTCCCTTTGCCTCTATTGCTCTGCCCTGCTATTTTACAAAAAAACATTCTTGGAATACTGCTTTGTAATCCAGTTCTACTTTTAGTGAAATGGTTTGAATGCTCCATTAAATCCATATGCCCTACAGCCTCATTAAATCCAAATGGGTGCTTATTTTTCCATGAGCAGTTTAAAATAAATAATATGTTTTAATGCTTTAGTCATAAATGAGCAACATTCCCAACTCTCTGCCAGGAAATTACGGGATGTAGTGAACTCTTTTTCTTTGCATTTGTCTAGTTACTTTTGTACACAGAATTCCTGCAAGAGTAATGATCCATGCAGAACACACTATACTGGGTTATAAAACATGTAGCACATTAATAAATTACCAATGAAACATAATATTTAATAAATACTTGTGTAATGCAGCATAAGGGATTTTTAATTAAATAATAATGCGAGTTGTTGTTAAGAAGCAGGAAATGTTGCTTTCTATATCAGGGAAATAAATGGTTTAGCAATCTGAATCAGCATAGAATTCAGGACCTAGCTGAGACATACATTAGTGCCTTGTTGAAATGTGCTTTCCCCTCCCCCCCATGAGTGTTTGCTCTGATGTCCTTTTTGTCCTGTAAGTCAGCAGGTGAGCACTTCCAGTTTAAGACTAGTACAGATCAGAATAAGCTGCTAGTACTTTTCCCCCAACATGTTCAGCTTCAACTCCAGAACAGTCCCAATGTGAATGTTCTAGTTCCTGCATCAGGTCTGAGAGAGGTAACTTGTTCCAGTTGGTGCCATGAATCCAGCCTGTGCAAAAATGGTTTAAGGCTTCTCAAGTGACCTTCATCCCATCATTCTGAGCTAGATTTAAACCCAGGCTCTACAGGTAAAAGGACTATCCCATTGTCAAATCCAGTGCACTATTCAAATTGTCATGGAAAATTATTAGGTCTGTGCAGAGCCCCAGTATGTTTAGCACACTTGTACACTGTGCAATATAATGGCAGGATGGAATTCTACTGTCACATACAGTAGGCAATACCACAAACAAAGTTTATCTCAACAAGTCTAGGCAAGGGAAAATTGACAAGTTCCCCCTGTCCACTGGCACATCTTCAAATTGCAGCATCAATAAAAGCAAGCTATTTATTTGCATAAGAGATGGGTAGGTTAAATGATGAGAAACAAACCTAAAATAAAAATGAGATAATGTTTTACAAATAAGCCAGTTAGATATTGAAAATCAGAATAGACTGGGGTTGTGGGGTTGGCTACATCAAAAATCATAAGTGACACAACATTTTACTAGGATATTGAAATTATTCCTGGTGATAACACTTATGCATGGAACACTCTAACAGAGTGCATGTAGTCAAAACATAGCAACAGGAGGAGGCCATTTAGCCCCTCAAGCCTATTGCACATTCAATAAGATCGTGGCAGATCTGCAACCTAATTCCATGTATATGCCTTTGCCCCATTAAAAAGCACTTTCTCTTTAGAAAGCCTTCTCTGGTAATTACCTGAGAACCAATTCACTCTGGTCCAATATCACATATGAAACACACATCTTCTTTTTGTGCAAAACAATACTACACAGTAAAAAAAAACTTATGGGTTGTAACCATGGATGCAAACCCTGAATGGCAGAACTGATGCTTTGAAACATGCTTCCAGTAACCCATTACTTTCTTATCAGGGAATAAAAAGGTATCGTGCATCAAGAATAGGTTATTCAGCCTAGCATGCCTGCTTTCTTCAAACAGACTATAGGTATTCTGATGGGCTTTCCCTGATATATTTAATCTCTTGGGCAGTGACCCAACTTAAACATCCAATGTTTTCAACTTCCCCAACAATTCCAGTACATCCAGAAGGTTCACCTGTCTTTTCTCTTCAGATCTGCTGTGTATGTCCAACATTTTCTGTTACAGTTTTCAAATTTCTGACAGTGATTTTGTTTCCTTTTTGTCTAATATTTTTCAATAAATAACCTCAGTATTACTTTTCTAATTGTGATGCTAATAGGTTATGTAGCCTTTGTAGTAAATATTCCACTTACATTACAAAGGAATGAATGCAGATCTCTCCTATAATCTTAGGGTTGCTGAATTAATCTTTCACAAAAGCTAGGCAAATGTCGAGTCAAATAGGATTGAGTATTATCATAACAAGAGACAATTATGCACCAGTGTTTTCCGTTGTTCAACCTGCTAGCATCACGGAAGTATCATATTGGAAAAGGTGGCTAGTCAAGGTTACAAGATTTGATAATTATCATAAAAGTTTGTACAAATTAATTCTTTGAGGGTTACAGGAAAGAGGAGAGGCTTTGCAGAATCCTTGATGAAGCAATTAAAATGGCTAGGTGTAGTTCATGATAAAATGGACTGTATCTGGTCTGTGGAAGGAAATGATTTGACAGCTTTGACTTGTCTATGTTTACTTAAATATTTTAAAAACTTTCTGGCTATTACCAAAGCACACTTCCCTTCTCAAGTTCACAAATATGACATGCTATTTTCTTACAAACAACAAAAAATTTCACATGCCATAAAATACCCCATCACCCATTCTTTAACCAACAGCAGTTTTCCTGTGTTATTGATAAATTTAATTTCAGCTCTGAACTTTGTACATAATCACAAAGTTGCTGCAGTCAGGTTATTGTATCCTTACCTCATTCATTCACAGGCCTGCTAACCAAAGTGGTTTCTAGAATAGTAGAATGCTGACAACAGAGAGGAGGTATTCAGCCCATACTGGCTCTCTGCGGCAGCAATTTAGCTAGCCCCACTCCCCAGCCCTTTTCCCATAGCCCTGAAAATTAGTTTCCCTTCATGTACTTATCCAATCCCGTTTTGAAAGCCATAATTGAATTTACCTACACCACACTCTCAGGCAGTGTATTCCAGATCCTAACAACTCCCTGAGCAAAAAGGTTTCTCATGCTGCCTTTCATTCTTTTGCCAATCATTTCAAATCTGTGCCCTCTGGTTCTCAACCCTTCTGTCAAAGGGAACAGTTTCTCTCAAAGTACCCTGTCTCGATCCTTCATGATTTTGAACAGCACTATCGAATCTCCTCTCAACCTTCTCTTCTACAAGGAGAACACCACAGTTTCTCGAATCCAACCTTGAAAATTATGTCCCTCATCCCTTAGGGCCTAGACAGCTGAAGGAAGAACTAGCAATGAGGGAGCAAAGGAGTTTTGGAACATTGAAGTACTTTAATTCTCTCCTGATGCCAATAGATGGTAGTGGGAATAACTACAGTTTATCTTTGAGCGCAAATCCTGCTAGATATAAAGGTGCAGTACTTGCTAAAAGTCCACGTTAACTCTGCAACACCAATTGCCCAACTCCACAATTGCCTCAGCTTATATCCTGTTGAAACCCTTAGCTCTCCTTTCTTAACTCTAGACTTGACTACTCTAATACACTTCTAGCTGAGATCCCACATTCTATCCTCTGTAAACTTTAACCCATCCAAAACGCTGCTGCCCTTACCCTAACTCGCACCAATTCCATTCAGCTAATCACCCTGTGCTCACAGGCCTACAATGACTCCCAGTTAAGCAACACTTTGATTTTAAAATTCTCAGCTTTGTTTTGAAATCCCTCCAAGGCCACATTCCACCCTATATCTAGCTGGAATTTCTTCCAACTCTGAGATATCTGCATTCCTCTAATTCTGATCTCTTGCACACTCCCAGTTTTAATCACTCCATCATTGGTTGCTGTGCCTTCAGCTGCCAAAAAAGAAAAACTTGCATTTATTGAGCACTCTTTACAACTGCTGGATGTGTCAAAGTGCTTTACAGCCAATGAAGCAATTTCTGATGTGTAGTCACTGTTGTAATGCAGGAAACACAACACCAATTTGCAACAACAGCAAACTGTCACAAACAGCAATGTGACAGCGACCAGATCATTTGTTTTTTTGTGGTGCTGATTGAGGGATAAATATTGGCCAGAACACCCAGGGGTAACTCCCCTGCTCTTCTTCAAAATAATGGCTGTAGGATCTCCGAGGAGGGTCACCAACACTTCAGGATAAAATTAAAATTAAAGGGCACTTTGGCATGGGGGACCATATCAGCAGGTGAATCTGGGACAGCTGATTGGGGGGGGGGGGGGGAGAGAAGGGGGGGGGTGGCAGTATGCTGGTGAACCTGTGAAAGCAAAGGGGGTGGGGTGGGGGGTTAGTCCTGGCAGACCTGTGCAGGTAGCCGGGTGACGAGCAGAATTTAAGGGGCTAAAATACAGTGAAAAAGTGTCCTGGAAACCGACACAGGGCAATTGTCTCAATCACAGGACGATCCTGTGAAATCTGGGATGACCGGTCGCCTTGCTGCTGAGAGGGACCTCAGCTTAAAAACATCGCATCTGAAGGCGCCTCCAACAGTGCTGCACTCCCTCAGTAGCGCACTGGAGAATGCCTTGGCATTTTCGTTCGCAAGTCCTGCCCCCTGGAATTCCCTTCCTAAATCTCCCCCTCTCTAAGACGCCCCATAAAAGAGCTACCTCTTGGACCGAGGTTTCGCTCACCGCGGGGGTGCCGGGCTGCCTGAAAGGCGCTACATAAATGCAAGTTGCTGAGTGTTGCATCTGCTTGAAGCGCGCAGCGAGGCTGCCTGCCACCCACCTCCTGATGGTGAGCTTCTTGAAGAGCGGGTACCAGGCCGAAAGCTGACAGCTGAGCACCTGCTCCTTCTTCATCGTCGCCCTTGGCAACCACACTTCCGCTTCCGCCGGAAGTGTGCGCGCCGCCCAAACCGTTCCCCCCCCCTCCCCGCCTTACCGCCCGGTCCTCCAGGGCGAGGTCTCAGCGCCGCAGGAAGGTTCCGGAGGGCGGGGGGGAGGGTTACCGACCCACCCACCACTGGCCTCATAAATTCATCCTTTCTGGATCATTCTCCACCTCATCCTCTCGGTTGTTGGCGCGGTACCAGATTATACTTTTTTTTTTCCCAAACTATTGAGTCGTTTGATTAATGATAATTCAGGTAATTTTATGGTTTATTTAACGCTTGGTCAGTAATGGTAGAAGAAGCCCCAGTGTCAGGTATTGCAGCCTGTGTGAAATCTTAATCCTAAACCTTTTAAACATTAATGTTCACAGGTTATAGCTTCACTTTCTCTTTTTTTTAAAATAAATTTTACGGGAATCTCCTCTTCTGCGAGTTCCTTAAGATTCAGTTTGATTTAAGAGACAGCTTTAAGGGAGAATTGATGTCTTGCTCAACCTTAGCAGCTCGAAATAACTTCATTGGATTTTCTTCACGTTGCCCATTTTATTTTTTGTCACTGCCAATGCTAGATTTTAAAAATACATTCAGTTTAAAATTATATAACTTATAAAGAATTATATTCTTTATTAGTTCCTAACAGGAGGAGGAGGAGGAGAAAGTCTATCCTTGATTGTGGACAATTATGCAATTGGGGCAGGCTTTGCCTTTTGTTAAAATGGCTCTAATGACATTAATTAACTTCTCTCTCTCTTTCATCACACTCGCACTCCATTTAATCTCTTTAATTTTAAACTTAATTGTTTTAAAGCCTCTTTTTTTGGCTTAGTTCTGTTTAACAATACTTGCATTCCTGTTGCTTGTTATTAATATATTTTTTCTGTTGGTGGGGTAATAATTGAGGGAAAGAGTGTTGGCCAGGAATGTGAGAGAAGAAGTGCCCTGCCCTTTTCCCTGTGAGCCTAGACATTCGTCAGGACAGGTAGAGGGGATTTTGATTCCGTGTTTCATTGACAATGCAAATTTGTGACAGCCTCATTTCTGAACTGAAACCTCGTTGTAGGGCCGAAACCTACAATCTTCTGATTGAGAATCAGTTAAGATGGCTCCTCACTACTAGTACAGCAGCAATTTGTATTTACGTAACAACACTTTTTTTAAAATATAATAAAATATCCAAGGTGCTTCATGGTGGGGGTGGTGGAGGCATCATTGTAAAATGAAATATGTATTGGGGCGGATGACCAATATCTTGGTCAATGAGATAGGTTTTAAGGAGCATCTTAAAGGAGGAAAGCAAGGTAGACAGGTTTAGAGTGGGAATTCCAGAGCTTGGGGCCTAGGCCTTTGAAGGTGTGGCTGCCAATGATGAAGAGGCCAAAATTTGAGAAGCACAGATATTTCAGAGAGTTGTGTGACTGGAGATTACTGAGCTAGGGAGGTGTGAGGCCATGGAGGGATTTTAAAGTCCAAGGCATTGCTTGACTGGAAGCCAGTGAAGGTCAGCGAGCATAAGGGTGATAGCAGAACGGGATTAGGCTTTTCTAATTCTCCCTCAGCTGGAACTCGCATGTCAGCCTGTCTACCTCAACCTTCCACATTTAACTACTCATCTAGGACGCCACAATCCATTTCCTCATCCACAGAAAGTCACACTGCCTTCAACCATTGGCTCAGTATACCCTAGCAAATTCAAATTCAAGATATAAACCCTTAAAGATTTTTAATTCCCTCATGACATGTACCATATGGGCTTGTTTCTTAGCAATGTTCTCTAGCCTTCTCTTGCATGCACCTTTTACTTTTGGTTCCCTACTCCACCATTGATGGGCTGTCTTTCAGCTACTATGCTCCTGTTCCTTCAGAATTCCCACCCCATATGGCACCACTAAAAACCACCTTCTTAAAATCTTTGCATTTTAGTATGCCTTTATCCTCCATTTTCCCTATTTCTCCTACTCGGCAGATACTGATTTCCATACTCAATGTAAAGTGTGTCCTGTATGTGAGAGAGAGCGCCATAGAATTGCATAGTGTTTTTGAAGTATGCAAGCAATCCAGCATTAAAAGTTTTAAAAACAGAATGTGCTGGGAAAACTCAGCAGGTTTCGAAGAAGAATCATGTTGGACTCGAAACTTTAACTCTGTTTCTCTCTCCACGGATGCTGCCAGACTTGTTGCGTTTTTCTCGCACTTTTTGTTTTTATTTCAGATCTTCAATGTTCGCAGTATTTTACTTTTATTTTAGCATTGAAAGATTTCATCACATGTATGTAAATAGCTGTTTCATCTTATCTCTCTCCATTTTGTAGTTTGATAAGCCACTATTTTTTTTCTTGTTGATTAAAGCTGTTTCATGATTTTTGGACCATCCTTCTTATAGCCTTTCTCTTCACCTCAAGAGTTCAGATGTGTCAATAGGCTAATCAACTGAGTGAGACATCACAGATAAGGCTAAACCTGTCTTTGCCTGGTGGCCATAGGTGGAAACTTTCTAGTGGGTCCAGAAGGATAAATTCCCCATTTCCCTCGGGGGATAATTGTAGATTCTCATTGTTGCTTCTCCTGATAGCTAGCATGACTTTTGCTGAAAGGGTGAGTTTGTGGACATGAATTCAAGCCTCCTGACACTCAAATCCTAAGCTCTCATCTAAAGCCTAGCCTTGGGGAATCATAACCCTGCCTTCAGGTAAAAAGAAGCACCTTGCTGATTTAATCAGTTGGTGTGGGGCGTAAACATCGGCACCCATGGGTTGGGCCAAATGGTGGGTTTCTGTAATTTTATGTAAAGAGTCGTCCTATTGTGCTCAGTCTCTTAAGACAAAAACAAGGCCCAATTTCTCAAAATAATAGCAGGAGTGAGAATGTAAAACCATCTGAGAGAAATCAGAAGAAAAGCTATTTCACTTACTGAGTGAATCTTTATGTCTTTATCATTAAAAATGTAAAGAAAATGTGGGTTTAGTATGTGTGTCATATCTTAATGGTATATTAGGTTTGAGTCTTTTGGTATCAAGTGTGACTATTAACTGCAACAGTGGTGCTTGAGTTTACTTTAACTTACTGCTTCAACTTGGATAAGTTGGTCTTTTTTGGGTTGAGGTGATTCGTCCATTAGCAACACAGTTTTGTTATTTTTGGAGAAAGTTTAAATTTATTTATGTCCAGGCCAGTCAGTGCCATGTGAGTTGCATTGCTGATTGTGTAGATTTATATTAATGCCTTTGATAAGCCCCCACAGCTCCGACTATGCAGCTTTCTGAGCTGCAGGAGTTTTAAGAGGAGAGACAGTGGTACAGAAATACCTTTTATTGTTTACTTTCTGTGACAATTGTGAATTATTTTATGCTGGTGATGTTTTAGCAAATATTTGGCTGAACCAAATCTTACTGCTTTCTGTTTGCTTTGTAGATTGAGAGAATTTTGGGGAGAGAACAGAACAACCTGACCAGAACTCAGTAAAAGGAACAATAGATCACTAACTCTGAGTCCAAGGGTCCATTTAATTTGCTTTCGTTCTGCAAATAGAAAAGTTAAATATCAACTTCAGGAACCATCAACAAACATGGAATCAAATAACCCTAATAAACAATCAATCATCAAAGAAGAGGTAAGAACGTGTTAAAATTACATTGTACTCTGATCTCATTCATGATAATCAATTATATGGTCATCACACTCTACAACTGATTCTATCTTCAGCTGGCATTCATAGTCATGCATTTCCAGCCTGAACGCTTTTTTTCCCCCCCTCCCGCTACTTAACCATGCGATACTGAGGCCATTTTTAGCAGTTCAATCACTGTGCAAGGTGAAATCAGCTAGCTACATAGACCAGGGATCAAAATAAAAAAACTACTGCGAATGCTGGAAATCCAAAACAAAAACAGAATTACCTGGAAAAACTCAGCAGGTCTGGCAGCATCGGCGGAGAAGAAAAGAGTTGACGTTTCGAGTCCTCATGACCCTTCAACAGAACACTGTTCTGTTAGTTCTGTTGAAGGGTCATGAGGACTCGAAACGTCAACTCTTTTCTTCTCCGCCGATGCTGCCAGACCTGCTGAGTTTTTCCAGGTAATTCTGTTTTTGTTTTAGACCAGGGATCAGTCTGGTATCTTCCTGGTCTGTACTCGCAGGATAAAGCCAGTGGAACCAAATTAATTCTGCTCTGTTGAATGTGCTGTTAATTCATTCCTAGGTACTGGCAAAAGGCAAATGGGCTCAACTCTTACAGACAACTTACATTGATCCTGCTGGCAAAACCAGGTAGGTGGAAACAATCATTTCCTTGAGCTGTTCAGCTACCACTTGATAAAGAATTTCTCATCATACAAGATCTGGAACTTGAAGAGAGGGTTAAAATCAAGGTGGCTGGAAAGAAGATGTAGCTAAATTTTGTAGTTGAAATACATGCTGGAAAACCTGCTAATAATCAAGTAGTTCATAAGATGAGAAGAATAGCGGTGCACTCCTATTGCCGCATTACTCAGAACAATAGGTGATTAACCTGTGAAATCAAAGTGGTATGACTAACAACACTTGCTTGGGTCTCAACTATTTAAAATCTTCTAGGCTGAAGGGACAAGCTGTATTGTAGCCAAATTTCCTGATGATACAAAGATAGGTAGGAAAGCAATTTGTGAGGTGGATGAAGGAGCCTGCAAAGAAGTTACATCAGTGGGCAAAAAATTGGCAGATGGAGTATGAGATGGAGGGAAAAATGTGAGTTTGTCCACTTTAGCAGGAAGAACAGAAAAGCAGAATATTATTTAAGTGGAGAGACACTGCAGAATGATGTGTTACAGAGGGATCTGGGTGTCCTTGTAGATGAATCACAAAACGTTAGTACGCAAGGACAGCAAGTAATTAGGAAGGCAAGTGGAATGTTGGCCTTTTTGCAAGGTGGATGGAGTTTACAAGTAGGGAAGCTCTGCAGGGAATTGGTGAGACCACACCTGGAGTGCTGTGCAGAGTTATGGAGGGATATCCTTGCATTGAAACAGTTCAGAGAAGGTTGACTAGGCTGATTCCTGGGATGAAGAGTTTAGCTTATGAGGAAAGGCTGAACAGGTTGGGCCTGTATCATTGGAGTTTAGAAGAATGATAGATGATATTGAAACATGCAAGATTCTGAGGGAACCTGACAACATGTTTCCTCTCGGAAAATCTAAAACTGGGGGGCACAGTTTTAAATTAATGGGTCTCCCATTTAAGATGGAGATGAGGAATTTCTTCTGAGGCCCATTAGTCTCTTGTTATGATCCTGGACCAGACCCCCAGGTTTTTGGTATGATCCAGTCAGAGACCAGTAACTTTTTTTGTTTAAAATAGACAACGTTTTATATCTCTGGTACTTACTAAGGGAATAAAGCCACAGGATTCCACAGTTTTGGAACAAACAAAATAAACTTTACTATACAAAGTCAGAAAAGTAAAATGATTTACAATATCTACGTTATACTTAACATTCAGGATTAACATGAAGTAAATGTGAATTAACAGGCAAATTGTGTCTAATACCCGCACTACACATTAAATAGCAAACAGAAGCAAAATAGATCCCACAGATTTCTCAGCAACCTACCCAGATGTCAGCATTCACTGTCAGTTACACAATCTTGTTAAAATTCTGCCTCCCTTATGAGGGATTGCAAGTTTTCACTCTTCCCCTTTCAAAGATCTAGCCTTGGAATTCCCGCCAAACATCGCTGTGACTCAGCCACTCCTTGCCTCCCAGGGTTTTCAATCTTGTCTCCAGAGGTGACATTCATCTAGATTCCCGAGTCTTCACTCCAGCACCAATTCACAGGCACAATTTCAGATCTTCAACCAAGTGCCATTCGGAGCAGAACAGCGCTGCTCCAAAGGGTTACCTTTGTCCCTACAGCCTGCAGCATGGAGTCAGCAACCTTCCGCTACCTTTTTCAACTCTCCAGCTTCTCCTCACTACCTGGAGCCTGCCAACAGCAACACCTTTACTGCTTGGAGCCTCTTTCTTTTGCTCCTCTCCCCAGTGGTTTCTCTCCCCGGTCTCTCTCTCTCTCTCTCTCTCTCTGTCTCTCTCTCTCTCCCCTCACTCTCTTCCCTTTTCCCGATTTGCACGTGTGCAGAAGCTCCCAGTGCATGTTGGGGCTTGTAGTTCCTGACCCCCACTTGGAAATCAGGTAAGTGCCTATTTCTTCACACTTTGGAATTTTCTTCCACAGAGAGCAGTGGAGGCTGGGTCATTGAATCTATTTAATGCTGAGTTGGACAAGTTTTTGATCGACAAAAGAGTTAAGGGGGGCAGGCAGGACACTGCAGTCAAAGGTCACAATCAGATCAGCCATCATCTTATCGAAGAAGAGGTGTAGCATTGGAATAGATTACAGTTAGGAAATAAAAAGGAATACATTCAAGAATCCTTCTATGAATTACATCCATGGGATAAGGTCATAAGAGACATGAGCAGGAGAAGGCTGGCCCATGGAGCCTGCCCACCATTCGATAAGATGATGGCTGATCTGATTGTGACCTTTGACTGCAGTTTCCTGCCTGCCCCCCTTAACCTTTTTGTCGATCAAAAACCTGTCCAACTCAGCATTAAATAGATTCAATGACCCAGCCTCCACTGCTCTCTGTGGAAGAAAATTTGAAAGTGTGAAGAAATAGGCACTTACCTGATTTCCAAGTGGGGGTCAGGAACTACAAGCCCCGATGTGCACTGTATTCCTCTGTCTCTGGCCTCAAGTATCCTTCTCCTTATCCCATTATTGGCGGCTGTGCTTTCAACTATCTAACCACTTGGTCTGGAATCCCCTCACTAAGACCCCTTTGTCTCCACCAGAATCTTCTCCTTCAAAACCCCCTTAAAGCCTACCTCTTACCTCTCCTAATATCTGGCTTAACATTCTTTATTTGTCTGATTTACGCCTTGAAGAAGAACCTTGGGACGTTTTTCTAAGTTAAAGACATCAACTGTTATTTTAGGATTTTTATATATTTTTTTTAAATTTCGGCAAAACAGGGTTTGGGAAACAGTGAAACGAACAACCAGAAAACCTAACAGTAATTCTGATGGTAAGTTATCAAGTAAAATTCTCAACAGTTTATCGCTCATATCTATTTTCCTCCCTGTTGGTACGTTCCCTGCATGAATACTGTTTAGTTATAGCTAGGAATGTTTTGCTCAGTGATCAGTTTAACTTGAGTTAGAGGTAGAAAGGCTTGAAGTGAAGTACAAATCGCTGTCTCATTTCACTTTGTTACGGTGTCAGGTTGCATTTGCACTATAAAATTAGTTATGATAGCATTGCCTGTAAAGTTGCTACACCCAGAAAAAATCTTATGCAACAAGCATTTCCATGGGAAATTTGACATATATCTAGGCCTGACTATACTTGTGTATATAACTAGTGTAACACTAGTTACAATATTGGACTACCATTCCAGCCATCCAATTGTTCAGTTCTGATGTCTAGCTTTTTGAATTTGGCTACAGTGCTGTGGGTGAGTTTTACTGGTTCTCAGCCACACCGCCCAGTTCAATAACTCGCTGATAGAATCCGATCGAAAATATAAAGGTTACCTGAAACCCTATCTCATTTCACTCAGAATCATTTTTTGTCCCCATGGGAAAATTATGGATTAGTGTTGGTTGAAGGAGGATTGCATGAGATGTAATTGCAACAAAAAAAACTTAACACCTAAGTTAAGAATCAAACTTCCTGGCTATATTATTCCAAAAACTATTACCCACTACATCAACACTCCAAGATTAACCATTTAGAACCTTGATTTTCTGAGACTGATTTGATGTTCTATTAAGTACTGAGAAAAGCAACAGCTGCTGTTGTATTTATCCTCATCCCTTTCTGCTCCCATGCTCAGACTGCAATTTAAGAGCTAACAGCAGATGAAAACTTGGCTGTAGCCACTTTCCTCTCTGTTTAAGAACAATATGCTCTTGAAAATGAAAGTAATTGCCTGCGCAGCCACCAGTCTTTTGTCATGACTGATCTCAGGGAGGTAAAACTCTATATTAAATCAACGCCACACTCCATTATGAAGAGTTAATGTCTGAAACAAATGTTAAAGGTCTATTAGCTTGAGAAAATGGATGCATGAAGTTAGCTTTAAAGGCACTGGATTGACCACATATTAGTGCATCTGCATTGTTAATACATTGACGTCCAGGTTTGAGTAGATTGGGCCTATCAAGTTTAGAAGAATAGGAGGTGATCTCATTGAGACATGTAACATCCTGTAAGGGTTTGACAGGGGACATGCTGAGATGTTGTTTCTGCTGACAGGAGAGTCTAGCACTAGGGCTCACAGACCAAGAATGAGGGACAGCCAATTTTAAGATTGAGGTGAGGAGAAATATCTTCACTGAGGTTTGTGAATCTTTGGAATTCTGTATCCCAGAGAGCTGTGGATGTTTAATCATTGACTATGTCTAAGACCCTGATGGATAGATTCTTGGAATCCAGGTGATATGGGGATCAGGAAGGATAGGGGAGTTGATGTAGAATTTCAGCCAGGACCTGGCCGTATAAAGGCAAAGTACTGTGGATGCTGGAAATCTGAAATAACAAAAAATGCTGGAAGAACTCAGCAGGCCTGACAGCATCTGTGGAGGGAAAGACAGAGTTAATGTTTCCAGTCCTGACCTTACTGTTTGGCAGAGAAGGCTTGAGGGGCCATACGGACTACTGCTTCTATCCTTTAAGTTCCTATCAGTTTGAAAGCTTAAATTGTGACATTCCATTGTTTCCCCAATATTTAGGAGTAGCTGTACTGGCTGTGCTTAAAAAAACTCTGCATTATGACTGTTTGATTATGGTGAAACAGTTCAGGCCGCCTATGGGATGCTACTGCCTGGAACTACCAGCAGGTGAGTTAATATGTGTTTACTTGAATACGTTCAGATAATTTTAATTTAACAACAATGGATGTGAGAAGACTGTGGAAAAATGATTCAAAAAGTCACAAATATCCTCATATCTTTCTGAAATGTCAGATTTTATTGTCCTTCCAGTAATGACTGAAGGTTTTTGTTTTTTTTCTTGTATTCTACATTTTATTTCCAAGTTTCGTTGACTCCTTTTCTAGCATGGATAATGAGTGAATGCCACATAGTTCCCAAAGTGTCAGCTGTGGTTGAGTTGGTAGCACTCTCGCCTCTGAGTCAGAAGGTGACTCCAGGCTTTGTGCAAAAAAAAACCTAGGCTGACAGTCCAGTGCAGTGCTGAAGGAATGCTGCACTGTTGGAAGTGCTGTTTTTCAGATGAGATGTTAAACCTGTTTGCTTCCTCAGGTAGACTTAAAAGACCCCATGGCATTATTTTGAAGAAGAACAGAGAGTTGTCCCTGGTGCCCTGGTCATTACTTATTCCTCAATTAACATTGCAAAAAGATTATACTGGTCATTATCACGTTGCTGTTTGTTGGCTCTTGCTGTGTGCAAATTGGCTGCCATGTTTCCTACATTACAAAAGTGATAGCACTCCAAAAGTACTTCAAGAGCACTGACAATTGTCACCTTGAACACTAAGAAGGGTTTTTTTTGTTAAAATGTCACGTGAAGGACTTGGGGAGAGCCTGATTTCCTTCACTCTTTGTGTGTGAGATGGAGCAGTATCACTAGATTCTTCGCAAAGGACCAGTCTTGTATTAATTGGCACAAGAGGACTCCGAGTGAAACCATAAAAGCTTTCTTAATTTTAGTTTTAAAAAATCTCAAATAAGCCTCTGTAAATGATACACCACATCAGTATGATGCCTTTGATCAAATATATAATATTTCATTGTGAATTAAAAGATTTGGTAATGTTACAGTATCATGATTGCCCTGTTTAGGTTCACTACTGTTCAATGGTATAATTGTGTTCATATGCTTTGTTCTCAGGTCTCATAGATGATGGTGAAACTGCGGAGGTCGCTGCTTTACGAGAGCTTTTGGAAGAAACTGGATACAAAGGAGAGATCATGGAAACATCGCCAGGTTTGAATTTTTTATTTTTATTCATTCACAGGATGTCGCTTTCATTAGTTAGGCCAACATTTTTTGCCTATCCCTAATTGCCCTTGAGAAGGTGGTGGTGAGCTGCCACCTTGAACCACTGCAGTCCATGTGGTGTAGGTACACCCACAGTGCTGTTAGGGAGGGAATTCCAGGAATTTGACTCAGTGACAAGTGAAGGAACAGCGATACATTTCCAACTTCGGATGATGAGTGACTTGGAGGGGAACTTCTAGGTGGTGGTGTTCCCATGTGTCTGCTGCCCTTGTCCATCTAGGTGGTAGAGGTTGTGGAGAAATCAGGAGAGACTTTTAGATGTACGCTGAATTTAATCGCGCCCACTCTTGCCTGTTTTGCATTGTAGTCCTGTTGTACATTTTGAAGCAGAATTAAAAAAATTGGTGAAAGTAAGCTTTGGTCATACCTTTCCCAACGGCTGTTACATTTTAACTAAGTATATTAGAAAAATCATCTTTGTAAGTATAATAGAGAGGAAGTAAATAAATCCTCTTAAAGGGAATGTGGCAAGTTCTTAAGAAGGAGATGCTTTCCAATTATTGGTGTGTTTCTCCTTAACTGTGATTAAGTGTAGTTATGAGTTCCTAACCAACTCCTGATGCCTGCTTGCTTGTCTTGGGGCAGGCTTGTCCAACCCGTGGTCCATGGGCCAGATCTATCGGAGATACATCTATCTATTGAAGCCCATCTATCGTGGCCCGCGGAGCCTGTTTTCAAAATGCCGCTACGGCAAGTAAGCTGAGTGGAAGATTCTGCAAGGGGCTGCTCCTCCAGTCCCAGGCTGTTTCTCTCCCACGTTTGCTGCTGATTGGCTCACTAGCCTGATTGGAGGAGCAGCAAACACTGACTGAGAGTGCTCAGGAAAAAGAGAGGGTTTCAGTGGGGATGGGTGGGAACACAGAGAGAGAGAGAGAGAGAGAGAGAGTGGCTGGTTGTGGGGTCCCGGGGTGGGTGGGAGGGAGGGAGTGAGTGATGCACTCTCTGACCCTCTCACACTCTAATGTTCATCTTTATTAATTACTCTTTAAAATTTTTAAATTATCAATTTATTGCTTTGACATTGCTTTAGCTTTGCTCAGAAAGCTACTGCTTTTCTTCATGTTTAATGTCGTACCAAACCTTGTCTTTCCAAACTTTGCTCACTGGCCCCTTAGGTGAGAAAAAAATGGAAACGTGCCCCCCACCCCCCCAACACCATCATGCGAAAAGGTTGGACAAGCCTGTCTTACAGATTCAGAGGAATTTTCCAAATTTATCCTTTAAATTGGCCAGTTTTATTTTCCTCTTTGAGCTTCATGGTTGCACCACATTTAGATAGGACAGGATTAATGAACCTGATTGCCTTTTCTCTCCCTTTTTTTATAAATACATGAGCACTGTTTGTGGGGTGGGTAGGGTTGTGGGGTGGAAGCGTCTGTCACCTGTTTCTTTGCTTTACCTGACCCAATATTGTGTTCCATGAATCCGTCGGGATAGTGAGAAGTGTCCTATGTAGCCTGCACAATCTATAGACTATATGCAGCGTATTCAGATTGTAGCTGTAAAAGTATCTTGCATTGTTGTACCAAGTTAGGAAATTCCTCTTGAATTTAAGCAATTTTTAACGTAACTTGAATCTTTTTTTCTTCCAGTTTTGTGTCTGGATCCTGGATTGACCAACTGTACAATGAACTATGTAACTGTTAATATTAATGGAGATGATTCAGAAAACCTCAGACCGAAACAGAGGCTGGGTAAGTAGATAATGTGACAGTTATGTTTTAGTACAGCGACGGATTAGCCTAGGTTAGATGCTCAGCTCTTGGTGTGGGGCTCGAACCCACAACCATCTGGCTCAGACAAGATGCTGGAAACATAAGCTTGGTTATTGTTGATTGTACTTTTAAAGCAGCCCAAGTGAAGAAATAAATATCTACAAGAAATGTAACCAATGCACAAACACTAAAGCCTTGAGTCTAGGTTATTTGATGTAGAATGTCCGATAATGTTTAAAACTATTTTGTAGTTGTTTAGATTCTGTTGCGCCGGTATTGCAGACATATTAACTGTGTGGTTTGTGTAGTAATGTGAATCTAGTGATTTCCAGATGGATTACATAGAGCTCTTTTCACCTTTCAGATGATGGAGGTATGTTTTCATTCACATTTACATAACCTGGAGGCCTGGCTTGGTTAAGTATGGTTATGGATTATCTCAATCTTGTATAGAGTCATAGAATCATAGACACTTACTGCGAAGGAGGAGGCCATTCAGCCTGTCGAGTCTGTGCCAGCCAGAAAAAGGGCTATCCAGCCTAATTCCATTTTCCAACTCTTGGTCTGTAGCGGTTACAGAACTTCAAGTGCATATCCATGTCTTTTTTTTAATCTGGGCAGGGTTTCTGCCTCTACCACCCTATTTTCAGACAGTGAACTATGACACCCACCATCCTCTTGGTGAAAAAAAATTCTCAACTTCCCACTATTCCTTCTATCAACTACTTCAAATTTATGTCCCTAGTCATTGATCTCTCTTCCAAGGGAAATGGGTCCTTCCTACCCTGTTTACTCTTAATTTTACACACCTCGATTAAACCTCCCCTCAGCCACTTCTGTTCCAGAGAAAACTGCCTCACCCCACCCTGTCTTTTTTAATACAACTAAAGTTCTCCAGTCCTGCTGACGTCCTTTTAGATCACCTCTCTACCCTCTCTCTAGCGCAAATAAATGGCATAATGTTTCAATTATGGTTTATGAATAAAATCGTTGCAGTGTGTCACCTTCTGATTGAGACTTTTTATCTTCTCAGAGTTTGTTGAGGTTGTTTTAATTCCTGTGAAAGAGCTCCGTAAGAAACTTGATGGTAAGACCCAGTTTTCTCTTGTTCCTGAAATGTTTAAGATTAGAAGTTTTGGTTTGTAACAAAATGAACACAGTGATCTGGTTAGTTTCTAAAATTTTGTTTTCCATAAGTTATTCCCATTAACTTAGTGTAATAGTAAGAGCTGTTTTGTGCTGAAGGCTGGTAAATGCTATTGTCGTGTGATTTTTGAACACTATCATGCTATTGCAATAAGTGAGAACCCTTCAGTGCAACCACCATGTTGCTATTTTCTCCCAGTATTTGAAAGAAATAATAAAAACTTGTAATGTCATCGCCATACTTTTTACGGAGCCCACAATTCTTGTATTGGAATACTTACGCCAATTTGAATGATTATGTTTAAAGTTGAGGGGATATGGGAATGGGTGGTGGTGATTCCTCTGTGTGGTGAGTTTGGGCTTCAGCCTTGTGTGATGGTCAGAAGTCTAATGATGCTTCAGATCCCATTGGGAGTATTGAAATCTCAGCAAGGATATATTGATCATGGATAAAAACAAAGTTCTGGAAAAAAACCTCAGCAGGTCCGGCAGCATCTGTGGTTAGAGAAACGGAGTTAACGTTTCGAGTCAAATGTCCTCTTCAGAACTGATGGGAGGTTTACTTCTATTATATTGATCTTGGAGTGGGTACAGCACAAATTCACTAGATTTATACCAGAAATCAATGGGTTAAATCATGACAACAGGTTGCACAAACAAGGATTGTATTCATTGGGTTGAGACGGCAATCTGATTGAAGACTTTAAAGTGATTGGTTAAATAATTTGATGGGGAAATGCAGAGAAACTATTTCCTTCGGTGGAGGTAATCCAGAACAAGGGCAATGATCTTAAAATCAGATGTGGGCCATTTAGGAGTGAGAAACACCTCTTTTGTCACAAAGGGTAGGGGAAATCTGCACCTCTTTCCCCTAGAATGCTGTGGATGCTGAACCAATTGAAAAATTCAAGACAGATTGGTAGATTATTATTAGGTAAGGTTCTCAAGGTGCATGGAACAAAGGCAGGTAGAGGAGTTGGGATGAAGATCAGCTATTACTTAATTAAATAGTGGACAAGGTTCCAAGTACAGAATGGCCTTCTCATGTTCCTATATTCCTATTGTGCTATGATCTATCTTCCGGGAGGGAGAAAGTTATCTTTTAGTGGCTTGTAATAATGGGGCTATGGCAGAAGTTTGGAATTGGGTGGTTTATGGGGTCGGGAAGGGTAAAAATGTATCCAAGAGCAAAAAGTGCCTCCTGCATGTGAAAATATGAAGGTTAGCGAATGCCACTTCTCATGCAGACTTATGAATTGGCGTTGGATCCCATGGCTCTTCTCTGGTAGAGAACCAGTGCCCCAAAACTGATGCAGCAACATATTAGAATCTTTAGCCATTTAACACGAAAGTCTCTATAGTTGAAGTGGTATTTTAATACTGCTTCTTTAGTCATTGTTACTACAATGTTGGGCACATTTATTCTGTAAAAGTGCAAGTAACATTTCTGTCTCAAAATACTGTAATTTTTAGCTAGTATGTTGGGGCAAGGATCTTTATTTTAGGCATATAAAAAAAAGTGATGGAAAATATGCCGGCTGCCTCTTTCATAGAAAGATACTTTCTTGATAAATTTTGAATAGTGAGAACCAGTGTAAATTTTCAAAAGCGCTGCTTGTGAATGACCAGTTAAGTACAATGTTTTAGATGCTTCTAAACTTACTGTACTGCTTAGAAGAATAAGGGCAGCAGACACATGGGAACGCCGCCACCTGCAGCTTCCCCTTTAAGTCACACACCATCCTGACCTGGAAATATATCATTGTATGAAGTCAAAATCCTGGAACCCTCTCCCTAACAGCACTGTGGGTGTACCTACACCACATGGACTGCAGCGGTTCAAGAAGGCAGCTCACCACCACCTTCTCAAGGGCAATTGGGGATGGGCAATAAATGCCGGACTTGCCAGTGACACCATATTCCATGACTTTTTTTAAAGTTATCAACTGCAAGAAATGTTTGCCAAAACATACTGATGACAATCAGTAAAATCGCAGCATAGGATTTGGTTATAAACAGCCATTCGTATTTCATTGGCATAAAAACCTTTTTCACCAATGTGCACTGATGTTTTATTTTGCAGAAATGCTCCAAAAGGAAAATATTGTGGTGGATGCTCGAGTTTATGTCTTTGCAATGGGTCTGACGTGCGCCTCTTCAAAGCCCAAAATGTTGCCTGTTTTGAAAGCTTGAAGGTGTAAAGGTCCCCTCATCTGCAATTGATGCTCAACACAAGGAAATATTTAATCCAAACTTTGTATTCTGCCCTTGTAATAAGGAATGAAGGACCATTTTTCTAGAATGTAATAACATTGATATAATTATCTAGATTTAAGAAGCCAGATTTGCTGAACTGCCTTATTCACAAAACAAACATATCCACAATATGCTGCTGACATCACAACAACATCATTTCATCCTTTCCCCTGAGCACTTGTAAAATCCGGAAGGATAAATGTGCGTGGACTTAGCAATTAAATTATATATTTTTTTAAACATACTCCACTTTCAAATTTTTTTGCCTCTGGTGCAGAAAGTTGCTTGTGGGTCTGATGACCAGTGCCAGTGCAGATCAGAGTGAGATGGTCAAGTGATAGTTGAAACTCCTTTGTATATTATTGGTAAGACTTTTGTTTTGACAGAATTGTGGAATGTGATCCGAACATTGAGAAAACTCTGGAATCCCATGTAATGGAATTTGACTTATGCAGTGGCCTTAATAAAACTCTGAAATATCAGCCTTAAGTAGAGTTAATTTTGGTCAGCTGTTTATCTGACACAAGAAGAAACTCATTACTGTTTTCACCTCCAAATCAAGAAGACAGAGTATTCAGAAATCCACAGGGTTTCCTATTTGCCCAGTCCAGAGTGTACTTTCTATTCAGACTTATTCAAGTTTCCCATTGTTGTACAGTCAAAATCACTGCCATTAGGATATTGGCTTGAGGGTTAGCTGGAGTCAGTTTGTGGGGATCATAGCCTTCCAGGCCCAACTCACCCTACCCCTCCAGGGCTCCATTAATAAGTTAGAATGGAGGTTCAGTGCCCTCAAGTATATTGCACAGCCAGTCTCAAATATTGGATTACCGACTCTGATGCAGAGAGCTGACTTGGTTCAAACTTTAGTTGCCCCTTGTATCTCATCTCCGCCTCAAAGGTACCTTCCTTGTCTCCCTAACACCACCTCCCTACCCCACCCACCAAGAGTAGTCACCAGTTCGTTATCAGGGAACGAGGGAGTATGGGTTTCAGCCCTCACCAGGTGGACGGCTGGTATAAGGACCTTCTCGGGTGGCATGGTGAACATAACTCTCCATAAAATATGAGCGTTCTGTGAAGATCATCCTAACAACTGCACGGACGCACAACATTCCTCCATCAAATGATTCATTACACCATTTTTGACGTGATGCTTTAATGTCATTTTGTTTGCTTATCAGTAACTGACTCTCAGTAGGTACGAAATCCTGGAAATGTCAGGAACAGGATATACTTCCTTCACATTCATTAGTTGATTTTTGTTATTCTTAAATGAGAATATTTCATTTGGGTTGCTAGTGCTGCTTTTATATACTGATGGTGTCCACAAAACATTGCTTTGCACCATGCAACTAATTGTAAATGAGGTCAGAAAAGTAATGCATTGAACAAAAAACACGCTGTAGATCCTGTTGCAGTGTTTTAGAATAGAACGCACTGCCATAGCATTTGATTTGATAATTCCAGTTTTATTGACTAATCTTTTTGTTAAAGATATCAATTTTTACAGATTCAGTGCAGGGTAATGCCATACTTTTGCCTTACTTTTACTATTATGTATATATCTGCTGTAAATGTCTGAGGGAATGATGAAAGTTGTTTAGAATGGAGTTATTGCCTAAGGGTGCTCTTTCAGATTTAATGATTTGAGAGCTGTGACTAACAGCAGGACACTAGTATTAACATAGGAAGTAGGAGCACCACTAGTCAATGTAATGGTTTACGTCAACTAGAATGCTCTTCTGCCTCTCAATGTGTGTGATCTGTAAACTCACTGAAGAATGCTCCACATTAAATGTTCAATTCTCAAGGTCACATGATTCCTTCAGCCAGTTTTTTAGTGCTGTAGTTTCAACAAGATAAATGATTTCATAACTGATGTCAAGGGAGTGTTAGCAATGAGTTTGATATCTTGGGAAAGAGGGATTTGTTGTCTGTGTTCATCCAAATGTACACATTGGGTTGGGCTTCATGATTTACAACATAACTTTGCTGAAGAATAGATATCTTGAAATCAAATCAAAGAATTGCAGCAATCTGCATTAAATCTTGAGGCTCTGTAGATCTACAAATATATTTACCCTAAGCGTACCTTTGATCCAAGAGATTTAAATCAACTAATGTTCAGAATTGTTGTGGGTGCTGGTCCTTCCCTACAAAGCAAATTGCTGGTCATAATCTTGGGATTTCTTTTGTCTGAAGCATCTGACAGATTACTTTGCTTAAGTGTTTGCCTTAAATCTGCTTTCCATAAAGGGTGCCAGCCTGGATATGCTGCACCATTTTAAACAAAGGGACGTATTGCTTCCTAACAGTATTTCCAATAGCATTTGTGAGTTCCTAGCTCGTACTTTACCCAGGAAACTTAAGCTTCTATATGTCTCTTAGGGTAGAACTACCACTGATATGGGAAGGGGCTTTGGCATTACTTTTAACTGCAATTACTTATTTTGGTGACAGCAGAACAGATTAGTGACATTCCCAGATATAAATCAGGGGCCAACTTGAGTAAGTTGATAGCATTCTTGCTGGAGCCAAAAAGTTGTAGGGTCAAGCCTATTTCAGCATAAAATGTAGGATGATACTCTAAAGTACTGAGGAAGTCTTGCACTGTCGTAATGTCTGATCCCAAGAGGAGCATTCTAAGGGCCTGTTTGTCTGTGTGCAAGATGATTTCCACATTTGTCCAAAAAAATTATGAACTATATGGAAAAGCTTTGGAGAACCTTTTTGCTACATAAGTGAGTTAGCGACCTCTACTTGCATTGGCCAACCCCAGTCTACACTGTTTGGCTCTTCATGCTTACAAGACAATCTAGAATGGATAATAAACACAGTCACCATCAGCTGTCCCTTGATTCAAGAATGACATCGAATCAAGGTCATGTGTTTCTGCCATGGGTCTTCATGTGAAAAAACAGGCCTATTCTCGCCCCATGGATCTTTGGCTACAAGGGGCAGGACATCCCACAAGGTAATTGGATTCAAAGAATTATAGTACAATAGAACGTTTACGCCAGAGAAAGAGACCACTTGGCCATCATAGCTGCACTAGCTGTAAAATGAGCCACTCAGCCTAATCCCAATTTCCAGCATTTTTTTAAAAATTCATTTACTGGATGTGGGTGTTGCTGGCTAGGACAGCATTTTTTACCCATCCCTAATTGCCCTTGAGAAGATGGTGACAAGCTGCCTTCCTGAACTGCTGCAGTCCCTGTGTAGGTACGCCCACAGTGCTGTTAGGGAGGGAGCTCCAGGATTTTGACCCGGTGACAGTGAAGGAATGGTGACATCCTTCCAAGCCAGGATGGCGAATGGCTTGGAGGGGAAATTACAGGTGGTGGCGTTCCCATATATCTGCTCCACTTGTCTTTCTAGATGGTAGTTGTCATGGGTTTGAAAGGTGTTGCCTAAGGAGCCTTGGTGAATTTCTGCATTGCATCTCGCAGATGGTACACACTGCTGCCACTGTGCATCGGTGGTGAAGAGAGTGAATGTGGTGCCAATCAAGCAGGCTACTTTGTCCTGGATAGTGTCAAGCTTCTGGAGGGTTGTTGGAGCTGCACTCATCCAGGCAAGTGGAGAGTAAACCATCACATTCTTGACTTGTGCCTTATAGATGGTGGCCAGGCTTTGAAGAGTCAGGAGGTGAGTTACACAGTACAGGATTCCTAGCCTCTGACCTGCTCTTGTAGCCACAGTATTTATATGGGTAGTCCAGTTCAGTTTCTGGTCAATGGTAAACCCCGGGATGTTGATTGTGGGGGATTCAGCAATGGTAATTCCATTGAATGTCAAGAGGCGATGGTTCAATTCTTTCATTGGAGGTGGTCATTGCCTGGCACAAATGTTACTTGTCAGCCCAAGCCTGGGTAATCTCCAGGTCTTGCTGCATTTGGACATGGACTGCTTCAGTATCTGAGGAGTTGCAAATCGTAAACATTGTGCAATCATCAGTGAATATCCCCACTTCTAACCTGATGATGGAAGGTCATTGATGAAGCAGATGAAATGGTTAGGCCTAGGACACTACCCTGAGGAACTCCTGCAGTGATGTCCTGGAACTGAGATGATTGACTTCCAACAACCACAACCATCTTCCTTTGTGCTAGGTATGACTCTAACCAGCTGAGAGTTTTCCCCGATTCCCACTGATTCCAGTTTTGCTCAGGCTCCTTGATGCCACAGCCCTGTAGATTACAGCACTTCAGGTGCATATCCAGACACCTTTTAAATGAGCTGAGGGTATCTGCCTCGTTTCAGGCAGAGTTCCAGATCTCCCCAGCCCTCTTGGTGATTTCATTTTTCCCCTCATCTCCCCTCTAATCTTTCTACCAATCATTTTAAATCTATTGTCCCTAGTCACAGAATGCTCTGCTAAAGTAAATAGGCTCTTCTCATCCACTCTATCTGGGCCTCTCACAATTTTGTACATCTCAATCAAATCTCGCCTCAGGCCCCTCTGTCCCAAGGAGAGCAACCCCAGCCTATCCACCCTTTCCTCATAGCTGCAATTTTCTAGTCCTGGCAACATCCTCGTAAGTCTCCTCTCTACCCTTTCTAATTTGGAGTGCAGGATTTGCTTCCTTTTCTTTCCTTCTGTCACTGCTCTGCCTCATCGTTGAGGTGTTTGGACTCAAAGCGTGATGCAGCTTGATGGACAAATTGTCACCATTTTGTCTGATTGGTTGTCAGCTTCTTCCAGTCATTGTGACTGCTGCCATGCTTCAAGAAGAGCTTCAGAGTGTCTTTGAAGCATGTGCAATGTCCTCTCCTGGAACACTGGCCATTTGAGATGGCCACTGTTTCTAGATGACCGAAAGGCAACTCCTCCACCACCTTAAATAAACAACCCTATCAGCATAACCCACAGCCCAAAAACAAATAGAAAAATATTTGTGTCAAGATTAGGATCTCACCATGTTGGAAGTTTGGGAGTGGGGGACAGGGAAGAGAAAAAACGTCATGCACCATATGGATCAGAAAATACAAGGTCCAATCCCTGTTGTGTTGAGCCAACTGCTCCTGCCAGCCTCGAGTGGGTGACCGGACAGGGTTTAGAGGGGGAATCTAGCTACCTATCTAGTGACCCTTGGAAAGTGGATGTTAGGGTAGGCTGAAGAATATCCTCTGTGGTTGGATATCTTGCTGGCATTCACTGTCCAGGCCCACATGAAAAATAACCACGTGACTTGTAATATTAGCACCCACAGTACTGCAGCCCAATCAAGTACAGGAGGAGGAAGCAAATTAAAATACAATAAAATTTGATGATTCTAGCACACCATATGTAAGAATGCTTGATTTTAAGTAACGACCAGAGGTAGTGTAATACAGAAACATATTTATTAAACTTTTTCTAACTCAAACTCAAAAGGTTGTCTCCAACTTTGCTGAGATGATTTAAAGCACCAACTTACAATATCATAACTGTCTCAACATCCCATAGCACTTTTTAACATATGTTCTGTCTGTTCAGGCACCAACACATTTATTTAATGAATGACTTTTCACTTTACATTAATACATAATAAATAAAATGAACTGTAGTGTACATGTCTTCATACAAACCCACATTCATAGGGACTACTGCTTGTATGAATGAGTTTGGCACAGATTGGTTGCCAGATACAGACAACTGATTTGGACCTGTAATCCAGGCATAAGATATTAGGCAGTTTCAGAATGCCACTCATGTATACATCTGGATTGTAGTGTAGAATTTTAAAACATATGATGTGCTAAAATAAAGAGTGTCACTTTTAGGTGTAAAACACATTAAGCTTCAATTATTTCAAATAGCAGTTTGAAACTTATAATTTAATTCACCCAAGTTTTTCCTGTTAATTATATTTAAGTGAAGAGACTTTGAACATAAAATGGAACAGGCATGCTTGTTGAACACATTTGTGAAGCAGGTACTGTGGTGGTCATAATGCCTCAGAAAGCACCGCTTCTTGGTACTGATGAAACTAAATAGCACTGAAGATTGATAAGGGTTGAAAGAGGCTAAGAGTATGCTGCACACACAGACAGACTTGGTGCCTAATATGAGGAGGCGGCGGCGGCAGGTGCAGGGAGTGGATAAGCAAAACAAAAAACTCCCTTTACACAGAAATGAAGTACAATGTAAAAAATATTTCCCTTTTCCATAAATAAACCCTTTGGAGTTTGGCAATTTAAAAGAATAATGCACCCATGCCTCCAACTTCAGCCTGTTCTTTCACAAAAATTTCGAAGTATTGATAGATGATAGTAACAGCGAGGAGGATTCCAGTTCCAGATCCAATGGCTCCTAGAAAATCTGCCAGGACTGAAAGTGCTCCAATACAAAGTCCACCAAAAGCAGCTGCTGTAGGAATATACCTTGGGGTAAATTAAAACATATTAATTAATTACATTTAACCACAAATAACAGCTATGTTAAGATTTAAATAATTCACTTGTAGACAAGGCATTTAATTAATATATTTAAAAAGTGACTACACTTCAGAAGTACTTCATTGGCTGTAAAGTACTTTGGGGTGTCTGAAGTTGTGAAAGGTGCTATATAAATGCAATTTCTTTCTTGATGACACGAGGTCTAAACATTAAGATTTAAGCAAAAGTACATCTTACTGATTTTGTAAAAGTAAAACATTGCAGATGCTGGAAATCTAAAATAAACACAGAAAATGCTGGAAATATTCCATTGTCAGACAGCATCTGTGGACCAAAAAACAGAGTTAACTTTTCAGGTCAATGACCTTTCAGCAGAACTAATGAACAGGTTCTGATAAAAGGTCATAGGCCTGAAACATTAACTCTGTTTCTCCACAGATACTGACTTACTGATTTTGTGCAGCTTAGAATAGTTGACTAAAAATAGAAGTTTCTTTCATTCTCAGGGTTTCAGACTCTAAGCTGAATTATCTACACTAAATATAAAAATGCACCAGCCAATTAACAAACTCTGGATGACTTAGTCTAACAGCTAGCATAGCTAAGACTCTAGCAATTTTTTTTTTGGCATGTAGCACTAGACTACTTCACAAAACAAAATACCATTAAGTAAGGTACAAGGGTTGCAGTGTACAGTCACTTGCTGATACAGAACATGACTATTGCTGCAAAAAAAAAGGCATGTTGTCATAGCTTCTCATCTTGCACTTAACGGGACAGAATCGCAAGAATACCAAATCTCAAAAGGAACATCAATTTATACTGCATGAGAAGAGTGGTGCTGGTTAGTTGGAAAGTCAGCTCTGATTGATCGAGACATTGCCATGGCTAATGCACTAGGGAGCTATTGTCCCCCATGATTTTGTTTATTCAAAAAAGGTGCAATGCCTGGACATATTCCTTTTTGCCTGCAGAGGACAGGCCCCTGCATTTGGATATATGTAGCTTCTAGCAAGCATAAGTGAGCTACACTGTGAGCCCGACTAACAATCTTAAATTGTTTGTTAGTGTAATTCTTAGCGCACTCAGGATTGTTCAGTAAATGCTGCCCAATTGTGGAATCACATCTAACATTAGACATTACATTCTGAGTTTTGCAAGTTCAGGTTGGTGAGTTCTGTCAGTACTCTGCTCTTTGTGAACAGCCGAAGGGACGTACTGTTTGTCCAGTCGGTGGAACTTACAGCCTGTGTACCTGGCATTGCAACAGCACTGAAATACATCTACCATATTACTGGTGTGGGAGGCAGAGCATCTTTTTGGCTTGACGTCAGCATCTTCATTAGTGGTAAACACGTGTTGTTACTGCATAGTAGCAGCGTGAAACGGCGAGCTTCACCTGTTGCTTAAATTTTTGAGATACTTTACCCTTCCAGGGTAATTCGAGGTAGACTGGACACTTTTCAGGTCCGATAGTAGCGGCCATGGATCCATTTGTTTTTGTAATACGCGGTGAGCAATGATCCTGTCCTGATCAATGCAAGATAAAAGCTTCGATAGCATGTCTCTTTTTCAGTGATTAGAGTGTACTTGTATATAAAATACAAATAGATTCCCGTCCATTTAGTCTTCCTAATAATAGTATCATTGGGCTTCTTTACCTCCATCCCCTCAGAACCCTACGCAATATTTGTTTTTAAATGAACTGCACACTTCATTGATGCTGGGTGATGGGGTTACATCTGAAACATTGCTACTGAGGAATGGTGAGAATGGGTTGCATCTTGTTTGCCACGCCAATCTCAAGCCATCTACCCCCATTCCCATGTTTTCCCCCAACTGAATATTTTCTAAAAACAAAGCAGTTCTATTGTTCCAGAATGTCTGATACTTGTTTATTTGTACAAGTACACTAATACACCGCCAAACTGACTGATAGAGACAGCAACGATACTTAACCTGAGAGAGAGAGCAGATGACGAAGGATATGTTGTTGCAGCAGCAGGCACAGACCTGTATTTCTTTACTGCTGTTGCCAGAGGTGAGCACACCAGCCCAAAGCCCTCCTGGAATCGTGGTTTAATGCCAGACGACTCTAGCTTTTGTGAGATGCAATTTAAGAATGAGTTGCAACTAACTACAAAAGCTATGTTAGTATTTGATAAATAGATATTAATAGTACTTAAATTAACAGGTGCTGGATGTCCAAATAACATCTCCAAAGACAGGAGAAGACACAGGTATATAACTATTTCTGGTACTTCAGTGTTATTGCAATACTGCATTGTAATCTCCAAGGCTATAAATGAGCTAATAGATTCTGCACACAAAAGTGGGTCCCTGATCACAAATACATGGTTTTCCAAGATATATATAAAAAAGGCTTTTTTGCTCAAGGTGAAGAATAATAAAACTAATGCCAAGGGCTGTCCTTGATGGTATCAGTCATGATACAGAAGCTCCAGCAGTTCTCCAAGAAAATACACCACCCTGATGACATGTTTAAACTTCAGCTGCTATCATTTAGTCGTGACTTCACAAATTCAGAAGATTTCTATCCTGGTCACAGCATTTTGAACTACACAATTGTGCAACACAAACCAAAAAAAGGTGAAGACTGACCTATTGAGTTCGTGGACCATGGAGGTTTCCCTGTGGCCTCTCATTACCATCTGCTGCTCCTTAAGCTGTTTAGCAACCTGAAAAAAAAAGGACAAGTCCTGTAACAAATATCTCTACAAGACAGCAACAGGTATACCATTTTGTAGTTTAAAGTAAAAGTTCCTACAAAAATGGTGTTTAGTCATGTGTGCTTTTAGTCTGTTTGTTACAGTAAACATCTTAAAACATGATATTTCGATGTGTCATTCTTTCAGTTATTAAGTGGAAGTTTGAATTTTTTTTAAAAGTTATTGTTCCCCACAGGGAACATAACTCTCTCCACCCACACACCAGACACATCACATTGACCGGTTGGACACACTAGTTGGTAGATAAAGATTAAAATAGTAGCCGTCAAGAGAGAATTTGATAAATACTTGGAAAAAAATTGCAGGGATATGGGAAAACATCAGGGGGGTGGAACTAACTGGATTGCTCCTTGAAAGAATAATACATTGCACTGGCTCTATGATTTATAAACAGGTTTTTTTTCTTTCCCACATTCGTAGCAATAGAAGCTTTGACATTTATTGAGATAATGCAGACCAAGCAGAGTTGGTTTCCTCCAAGTGTTTCCTTTGGTGAAGTTAGGACTTGGGTGTTCTCCGTTACCCTTCCTAATTTCTTACACACCACCCTCCGCCTACAGGCTTGGTGTGCTCGTATCGTTCCCAATCCTGGCTTCAAGATGCCTTTTAGGTGACACGAGCATACCGTCTCTCTCTCCTTGTGCAGGAACAAACTGCCTAGTTTCTTCCTGACGGTGTACATCATTGGAGCTGGGGTACATGAGAGCAAGAGCAACAAAATATACACAAGCACAAAATACCAAGTATCTTAGATATTTTTGTACTGCCTCAAAGTCTGAAATTCAATACTGTACAATTGCACATTACTTTTGCTAAAAATCACTATTACAAAGAACTTAACACTAACATTAATCTACTAGTTCCTGACAAAGGCTAGTGGAAGCAAAAGTGAACATTCCCAAAAGAACGTTCAATATGGGAAGGATCTTGTAAATACTCCTAGTAAAGTCTACAGAATACAAAGAAAAACAATACAATTTTCGTTCCAGAGGGAAATTATTAACTATTTGGAAGCACACAGTCCATTTGGGCTGATCCTTTCAGAATTGCATTCCTCAGTCTTTCCATTACAGATTTTTCATGTCCATTTGAACAGGCAGATAGGTTCTCTATCTCATAAAAAAGATGGTAGTTCAGATAATGCAGCACTCCCTCAATAATGCACCAGAGTATCAGCCTAGATTGTATTCAGGTCCTGCAACGAGTCTATTCCCATAACCTACTAACCCAGAGTGCTACCAACCAAGGCAAGTGGTAACATAATTCAACGCTACTTACGTCCTTAGCAGAGGAACCAGAAACGTCAATCCAAGTCTTGGAGAAGAAAGCACATGATCCAAGCATGAAGATGATGTAAACAGTGACATGAATGGGATCATCAAACACAGCACTGATAGACTCTGGAGGGGAAAGGTAATAGCATAGTCCACCAACTGGGTATGAGCGAGCTGGCCCACCTCCACTCACATCCTGGAAGTGACAGTCAAATCAGTGAAGTGAAGAGCTTCAAAACTACAAGAACAGGTACGATAAAAGCAAATTCTTTTTAATCTTAAAACACGTCAGTTTTAAAAAATAATCAAGTTTGATTTTGTAAACATGACAGTAATAATGAGATGAGGGAGGTGTTAACAGAGTTGCTGTGCAAGTGTTGATGTGTATAGTAGAGTCTTAAGCAATGTTGAAGATACCTGGAACTGGGGGCAGACATTCACCATTTTAAGGAATTGCAATAAAGCAGGGCGGAGATGGCAGAAAGAGACTGATTATTTAGCGATTGCCAAGGTAAGTAGTTTAGAGAAGCACAACATCAGGATTGGCTATTGCAATTTTGCAATAAAGACTTTCAGAATCAATGAAAACATTTGAGCAATAAAAAAAAAATCACTAATCACAATGATTGCAAAACTGTCACCAAAATTCATTTTGTAATAACTTTAATCCATGATGCTTTAATGATGTGTATCGTTGAAGCAGTAGAACACTGACCTCCTGAGGTTGTTAAAGGCACTTATGTGAATGCAAGTTTGCTTTTTCAGTGACCTTACCAGTAACATTAAGCCAGTCTTGTAATGTGGTAAGTCTTGGCCATAGACGTGACTCCAGGATGATATGTTGCCTCCCTGGTGCCAGGGTCAAGGATGACACAAAGCGGCTGCAGGACATTCTTCTGGGGGAGGGTGAACAGCCAGAGGTCATGGTCCATGTTAGTATCAATGACTTAGGTAGGAAAGGGGATGAGATCCTGAAAGCAGAATTCAGGGAGCTAGGAAAGAGATTGAAAAGCAGGACCTCCAAAGCAGTAATCTCAGGATTACTTCCAGTCCCATGCTAGTGAACACTGAAATAGGAGATGACAGATTGACATGTGGCTGGGGAACTGGTGTAGGAGGGAGGGCATCAGATTTCTGAGGCATTGGGACCGGTTCTGGGGCAGGTGGGACCTGTACAAGATGAACGGGCTGCATCTTAGCAGGGCTGGACTAACATCCTCATAGGGAGATTCGCTAATGCTGCTGGGAAGGATTTGAACTAGATTGGCAGGGGGATGGGAACATCAGAGGGAGCTCAGATTCAAGAGGAGCAAAACTGATAAAGTAGGAAAGTTGAAAGCAGAAATAGAAGACATACGAAGCATAGGCAAGCATCAATTAGAATCAGAATAGAGAATAAAGTTAAAAAAGCAGAGTTAAAGGCACTCTACCTGAATGTACATAGCGTTCGCAAAACGGTTGATGATCTGAATGCACAAATTGAGGCAAATGAATATTGTTTAATTGCTGTTACCAAGATGTGGCTACAGTTCAGCATTTAGGAGGGATAGGCAAAAAGGGAAAAAAACGAGGAGAGATAGCTCTCTTAATAAGGGATGAGATCAGTACATTGGTAAGGGAGGGTCTTAGGTTGAAGGACCAAGCTATAGAATCAGCTTGGGTGAAGTTCAGAAAAAGCAAGGGACAGCAAACATTGGTGGGAGTTGTTTATGGGTCACCAGACTGTAGTGGTAATGTTGGGCATGGTATAAATCAGGAAATTAGAGATGCATGTAACGTGAGTAATACAGTAATAATGGGCTTCTTCAATTTACACATGGACTAGGTTAACCAAATCAGCACTAATGCTGCAGAGAATGAATTCCTGGAGTATGAGATGGGTTTCTGGAGCAGGACGTTGAGGAGGCAACTAGGGAATGGGTTATTTTGGATTTAGTGTTGTGTAATGAGGATAGATTAGTTAATAACCTGGCTGTAAAGGAGCCTTTGGGAAATAGTGACCATAATATGATAGAATTTCGCACTAAGTTTGAATGCGATATAGTTCATTCTGAAACTGGGGTCTTAAATCTGAAGAGAAGAAATTAGGAAGGTGAGGGGTAAGTTGGCTATGGTGGATTGGGAAAATATACGAAGATTTAACGATAGACAGGCAGTGGCGAGTATTTAAAGAAATACCACACTTTCTACAGCAGATATACATTCTTCTAAGGTATAATTACCCAAAGGGAAAGGTAAATTAATCACGGTTAACAAAAAAAGTTAAAAATTGCATTAAATCAAAGGAAATTACTTATAAGAATGCCAGAAAAAGTGGTAAGTCTGAGGATTGGGAGCAATTTAGAACCCAATTAGTTAGTTAGGCCACATCCGGAGTATTGTGTGCAGTTTTGGTCGCCACACTATAGGAAGGATGTGATTGCATTGGAGAGGCTGCAGAGGAGATTCACCAGGATGTTGTCTGGTCCGGTGCCTTTCAGCTATGAAGAGAGATTGGATAAGCTGGTGTTGTTTTCCTTGGAGCAGAGAAGGTTGAGGGGGGAACCTGATTGAGGTGTACAAAATTGAGGGGTATGGATAGGGTAGATAGGAAGAAACTTATTGGAGGGATCAATAGCCAGGGAGCATAGATTTAAGGTAAGGAGCAGGAGGTTTAGAGGAGATTTGAGGAAATTATTTTCACCCAGAGGGTGGGGTGTATCTGGAACTCAATGCTTGAAAGGGTGGTAGAGGCAGGAATCCTCACAACATTTAAGAAGTAATTAGATGAACATTTGAAATGCCATAGCATACAAGGCTATAGGCCAAGTGCTGGAAAATGGGAAGAGAGTAGATAGGGGCTTGATGACTGGCATGGACATGATGCGCTGAAGGGCCTCTTTTCGTACTGTAAACTCTATGACAATGACTAACCCAGCAAAGGAGGACCAAGAAACTGACTAAGAAAGGGACAAGAGAATAAGAATGCAAACTAGCGAGGAACATAAAGACAGACAGTAAAAGTTTTTTTTTAGGTAAGTGAAAGGGGAAAGATCAGCTAGGACAAATGTGGGCCTATTACAGATGGGGACAGGAGAATTTATAATGGAGAACAGAGAAATGGCAGTTACTTTGCATCTGTCTTCACAGAAGATGATTAAAAAAATCTCTCAAATACCAGACAACCATGGGACTAGCGAAACTGAGGAGCTAAAATAAATTAGTATTAATAAAGAGGTCGTACTTTATTGATAGATCCCCTGGACCAGATGAGCTTCATCTCAGAGTGTTGGAGGAGGTGGCTTGAGAGATAGTGGATGCATTGGTGCTTATCTTTCAAAATTCTATAGATTCTGGGAATGTTCCTGCGGACTGGAAAGTAGCAAATGTAACCCTATTATTTAAGAAAGGAGGAAGAGGGAGAATGGAGAACTATAGACCTGTTAGTCTGACGTCAGTAGTAGGGAAAATGTTAGAATCTGTTATAAAGGATATGATAACTGGACATTTAGAAAAGAATAGTAAAACTGAGAAGAGTCAACATGGATTTATGAAAAGGGAATCATGTTTGACAAACCTGTTGGAGTATTTTGAGGATATTACTTGTAGCATAGATAAAGGAGAACAAGTGGATGTGGTGTATTTGGATTTTCAGAAGGCAGGAGGGTTAGCAAACAAAATTAGAGCATATGGGATTGGGGGGGGAAAATATACTAGTATAAACCAAGACTGTGTTACAGACAGAAAGAAGAGAGTAGGAATAAACAGATCATTCTCAAGATGGGAGGCTGTTACTAGTGGGGTACTGCAAGGATCAGTGCTGGGTCCACAGTTGTTCACAATCTATATAAATGATTTGGATGAGGGGACCAATTGTAACATTTCCAAACTTTCTGATGACACCAAACTGAATGGGTGCGCAAGTTGTGAGGAGGATGCAAGGAAGCTTCAAGAGGAATTGGACAGGCTAAGTGAATGGGGTAGAACATGGCAGATGGAATATAATGTGAATAAGTCTGATGTTATTCACTTTGGCAGGGGAAACAAAAAGGCAGAATATTTCTTAAATGGTGGGATGTTGGGAAGCGCAGGTGTCCAAAGGGACTTGGGTGTCCTTGTTCATGAGTCACTAAAAGCTAACATGCAGGTGCAGCAAGCAATTAGGAAGGCAAATGGTATGTTGGCCTTCATCACAAGGGGATTTGAGTGCAGGAGTAAAGCTGACTTGCTGCAGTCATATAGGGTCTTGGTGAAACCGCACCTGGACTATTGTGCACAGTTTTGCTCTCCTTATTTAAGGAGGGATATACTTCCCATAGAAGGAGTGCAACAGAGATTCACCAGATTAATCCCTGGGATGGTGGGATTATTTTATGAGGAGAGATTGAGGAGATTAGGTTATTTTTCCCTAGAATTTTGAAGAACAAGAGGTGACCTCGTTGAAGCTTGCAAAATTCTAACAAGACGTGATAGGGTGGATGTAGATGTTTACCCTGGCTGGTGAGTCTAAAGCCAGGGTACATATTCTCAGGATAAGGGGAAGGCCATTTAAGACTGAGATGAGGAAGAATTTCTTCACTCAGAGGGTGATGAATCTCTGGAATTCTCTACCCCAGAAGGTTGTGGAAGCTCAATCATTGAGCATGTTCAAGACAGAAATTGATAGATTTCTGGAGACTAATGACATCAAGGGATATGGAGATAGTGTGGGAAAATGGCATTGAGGTAGAGGATCAATCATGATCTAACTGAATGGTGGAGGAGGCTCGACAGGCCGAATGACCTACTTCTGTTCCTATGTGAATACTTTTTAAAAGAACAAAGCAGCTGTTTGGTAAGGGCAAGCAAAGAGTTGCTTTGTTTAAGAGCTAATTATTTAAGTATATCCTTTTCAAAATGAATATATTGACGTATTTTTTAAAAAATAACTGTGCTAAAGATGAACTCAGAACTGTAAGACTAATCTTCACAGCAATACTACAACCAAACATACATAACAAATGAGTGCAACTTTATACTTACAGCCCATTGGCCCAGCAGGTTGACTAGGAAGTTCCCACTGAATCGAACAGACAACATCTGGGAGATAACATACAAGTTGGACACAAGAGCAGACTGAAGAATGATGGGGATGTTAGATGTATAGAACAGCTTAATGGGATAGCTGCTGTATTGTCCACGATAACGTGCAGACTTGATGGGCAGATCCACACGAAATCCCTGTCAAAAAAAAAATTAGCAGCTATTTATGGATATTTAAGCAAATAATAGTGCCCCATCACCCCTCTATCATTTGGGGCACTTCATGTCTATTACAATCCATATGACTTTCTGTGCCATCAAATGAACGTTTACTCACGGTAAGAGCACACTGCTGGGAACATATGGCAGACATTGACACTTGGGGATGAAAACATTTCAAAGACAATAACAAATTAAGAAAACTATACAACACTGAAGTGTAAGATAAAATGTTATGGGTATTATGCTGAAAGTACACAATATCATTTCATTAAAATATACATTGTGTGGCTGCATTTTTGACAAACTGTTCAATCACAAAACAACATTAATAATACCAAGTGTACATAAACAAAATCATCACTGTGTCAAAAGACAGCAGACATTCTTGCCGTTAATGGAATTTAAAATACCGTGAAGAAACTTACTTAATAAACATTAAATACATGCACGGTGAAGAACAGTCCCAATTAGCTAATGATTACAGTGCTTGTACCACAAGACCAACACAGAAACTTCATTCACAAATTATTTGATCCACTGCTCCCTCATTATGTTCATGGGCTAAACTCCAGGGCACAGTACCTCTCTTAGCATACAAAACATGCTGCCTATCATCGGGTCAGGGTGTTTTCAGGTTAAGAATCAGATCAGAATGGCTAATTCAGATAGACTTTGCCGAGGTACCCACACTAACTGCCTGCCATTCTGCCCACTCTTTTCACCCCCGCCCCAAGTAGTTTGCAATGTCCTTGAATTTCTGAACGCTTTCATTTCAATTCAATATATTTTTGGGGTGGCAGGTTCAAGATTATAATCCAAATCAAGAGATTTGACAATAAACCACAGAAAGGTTTACAAAGGTTATCTAAACTAATCTAAATGGGAAATTTTTTTAAAAATTAAACCATTATTTATGGTGACAGATGAGCTGGCTAAATGAATAACTTTCACAAGAGCATTACATTTTTGATATCACAAATGTGATTTGATGGCAGTTTTGCTTTTTTTTTAAAGCAAATGCGTAGCCAGATCTGAATCAGGCAATATGCGGATTTGACTTCTTTTGAACTTCATAATATAGATGAGTAGGATTTAAAAATGACAACTCTCCTCTTTCAGACATAACCTTACCTGAAAGTAGATAACAACAGCAAACACGAATATAGTGGCAATGAGGTTCATGAGATTAGGCAGATTCTGTCGGTAGAAAGCTTCCCGCAAAGCTCGAACCTTATCTTGTCGAGTTGCCAGCAGGTGGAACAAAGCGATCACTGCACCTTCAAACTCAGTGCCTGGACAAAGCCATAATGATGAATTGAGTCACGTGCTTTATCTTTGTAGTGCTTTAGCTATAAATACATAGATTTCATTTTTTTTCTTTTAAAATGTTATCCTATGACAGGGAGGAAGCAGCAAAATACAAGGCCACAGCTTACCCCTGCCTGTATTGATGGTGGTAGGGCTAAAAGCTTTCCACACGATGGTTTCACAGATATTTGTGGCAATGAAGAGGGAAATACCAGATCCCAGACCATAACCCTTCTGCAACAGCTCATCCAGCAGGAGGACTATCAGCCCAGCAACAAACAGCTGAAAGATATACCAAAAAACATGCTCACCAAACATGTCTTGACACCAGGTTAATGGTGTATTTTGATCAGAAGATGCATTTCTCATCTAATTATCCCATTTTCATGGAAAATATCCTTATGTAAATTAGCATTTAACAACCACAAATTATTTCAGATACAACTTATTCAAGTAAATTTTGCAAAATTTAACATGGAGCCAAAACACTTAAAGCAAACAATAGAGAAAAAGATGAACTGGAGCAATCACTTAAAAAAAAGTTCATTCACGGGATGTGGGCTTCACTGGCTGGGCTACCATTTATTGTCCATCCCTAGTTGCCCTTGAGAAGGTGGTGGTGAGCTGCCTCCTTGAACCGCTGCAGTCCATGTGGTGTAGGTACCCCACAGTGCTGTTAGGGAGGGAGTTCCAGGATTTTGACCAAGCAACAGTGAAGGAATGGTGATATATTTCCAAGTCAGGGTGGTGACTTGGAGGGGAGCTTCCAGGTGGTGGTGTTCCCATGTATCTGCTGCCCTTGTCCTTCAAGATGGTAGTGGTTGCAGGTTTGGAAGGTGCTGTCTGAGCAGCCTTGGTGAATTCCTGCAACGCATCTTGTAGTAGGTACACACTGCTGCTACTGTGTGTCGGTGGTGGAGGGACTGAACGTTTGTGGATGTGATGCCAATCAAGTGGGGCTGCTTTGTCCTGAATGATATCAAGCTTCTTGAGTGTTGTGGGAGCTGCACTCATCCAGGCAAGTGGGGAGTATTCCATCACACCCCTGACTTGTGCCTTGTAGATGGTGGACAGGCTTTGGAGAGTCAGGAGGTGAGTTTCTTGTCACAGGATTTCTAATCTCTGACCTCCTCTTATAGCCACAGTATTTATATGGCTAGTCCAGTCCAGTTTCTGGTCAATGGCAATTCCCAGGATGTTGATAGTGGGGGATTCAGTGATGGTAATGCCATGGGACATCAAAGGATGATGGTTAGATTCTCTCTTGTTGGAGATGGTCATTGCCTGGCACTTGTGTGGCGGGAATGTTACTTGCCACTTATCAGCCCAAGCCTGGATATTGTCCAGGTCTTGCTGCATTTGGACATGAGCTGCTTCAGTATCTGAGGAGTCGTGAATGGTGCTGAACATTGTGCAATCATCAGCGAACATCCCTAATTCTGACCTTATGATGGAAGGAAGGTCATTGATGAAGTAGCTGAAGATGCTTGGGCCTAGGACTCTACCCTAAGGAACTCCTACAGTGATGTCCTGGAGCTGAGATGACTGACCTCCAACAACCACAACCATCTTCCTTGTGCAAGGCATGAATCCAACCAGCGGTGAGTTTTCCCCCTGGTTCCCATCAACTCCAGTTTTGCTAGGGCTCCTCGATGCCACACTGTCAAATGCGGCCTTGATGTCAAGGGCAGTCATTCTCACCTCACCTCGGGACTTCAGCTCTTTTGACCATGTTTGAACCAAGGCTGTAATGAGGTCAGAGCCGAGTGGTGCTGGCGGAACCCAAACTGGGTGTCAGTGAGCAGGTTATTGCTAAGCAAGTGCCGCTTGACAGCACTGTTGATGACCCCTTCCATTACTTTACTGATGATGGAGAGTAGACCGATGGGGCAGCAATTGGCTGGGTTGGATTTGTCCTGCTTTTTGTGTACAGGACATACCTGGGCAATTTTCCACACAGCCAGGTAGATGCCAGTGTTGTAGCTGCAATGGAACAACTTGGCTATTGGCACAGCAAGTTCTGGAGCACAAGTCACACTTGTGTCCACAAGTCACAAGGAACACTATTGCCAGAATATTGTTAGAGCCCATAGCTTTTGCACTATCCAGTGCCTTCAGCTGTTTCTTGATATCACGTGGAATGAATTGAATTGGCTGAAGACTGGCATCTGTGATACTGGGGACAATACTGATTATCACCAATCTCATTACAACACGATAGAAAGCTCCTGAGTATTCATACAGGTGAGAACAAGATAAAAGTTGTCTTATAAGGACGAACTGTAAAATCTGAAAAAATACATTGCTTTACAAGTCATTTGGAGCACTTGAGATATTTCTCAGACCCACCTTGTATTACATTTGAAATATTCAAATGAAATTTATTTTGGTTCCGCATTTTCACACACATTCACATCCATGCATTATCATAATAAATTAGACAAGTCTATGAGTTTTTCCATAAATGTACCACAGTGCTTAGAAACAAAGTAAAAAATTGTATCTTAAAGCACCATTTTGTGAAAATAGATTCTTATATCAGATAAAAGCAAAATACTGTGGATGCTGGAAATCTGAAATGAAAACAGAAAATGCTGGAAAAACTCAGTAGGTCTCTGAAGAGTCATATAGACTTGAAACATTAACTCTGTTTCTCTCTCCATAGATGTTGTCAGACCCGAGTTTTTCCAGCATTTTCTGTTTTTATTTCTTATATCAGATGTCAATTGTGTTAGCATTTTATTCTCTACTAGACAGGCACCAGTTGTAAAACTATATCTTTCTCAATACACACTACTTTTGTTTAAAAGGATCCTCCCCTCTGCATGTTTGACATAAGGCACTGTGAAATTACAAAGAACACGGATTGTTCTTTCACAAGGAAAAAGCAGCAGGAATAAACAGCTTGTGTTTAATTATACAAAACAATGCATCATAAAGTCAAGAGTGAAAATTCATGTTGGTTAAAATGGCGCTGAGTAACATCACTGGACTAGTAATCCAGAGACCCAGGGTAATGTTCTGGGGACCCAGGTTTGAATCCCACCACAGCAGATGGTGAAATTGGAATTCAATAAAAATCTGGAATTAAAAGTCTAATGATGACCATGAAACCATTGTCGATTGTTGTAAAAACCCATCTGTTTCACTAATGCCCTTTAGGGAAGGAAATCTGCCGTCCTCACCTGGTCTGGCCTACGTGTGACTCCAGACCCACAGCAATGTGGTTGACGCTTAAATGCCCTCTGAACAAGGGCAATTAGGGATGGGCAATAAATGCTGGCCCAGCCAGCGAAGCCCACATCCCATGAATGAATAATTAAAAAATATATATTTTCACTAAATAAACAGGCTGGTGCCTGTCTTAAAAGAATGCATTTGTTACTGCTTGCTTCAGATGGGAGAGGCAATGCTCTAAATCCAATACAGGCTACATTGATAGTTAGGTAGCTGAAGACTATCTGTTCTACAAGTGCCGCCTGTCAGATATGTAACATTTGTCGACTTTGAATTCCCTCTTCAACTCATTGCAAATTAACATTTAGCAAATTGTGCTGGTCTCAAATGGCCTTGTGTTTTTTGTGCCCACGAGGAGGAAAGGTCAGACAACGAAAGCTAGAGCTCCATGGATGATGAGAGTCAAAGAGAGAGAGAGAGAGAGAGAGAGAAAGATAAGCAGAAATGACAGATGTCAGGTTGATAATACAAGTGAGAAACAGACTGAACATGGAATATTCAGAAGGGAAGTGAAAAAGAAAATCAAAGGCAAAGAGAGATTATGACAAGAGACTGACAGCTAATAAAAAAAGGGAATCCAAAAGTTTTCTATAAGCATATAAAGGGTGAAAAAGCAGTCAGAGAAGGGGTGAGGCTGATTAGGAACCAAAAAGGGAGTTGTGCATGGAGGCAGACGGCATAGCCAAGATTATAAATGACTACTTTGCATCTCTTTTCACAAGGAAGAAAGATGCTGCATAAGTCATAATGAAAGAGGAGGTAGTTGAGATGCTGGTGGCTAAAAATTGATAAAGAGGTGGTATCAGAAAGACTGATTGTAATTAAAGTTGACAAGTATCAGGACTGGATGAGATGTATCTGAAGACGCTGAAGGAAGGAAGGGTAGAAGCTGCAGAGACACTGGCCATAATTTTCAAAACTTCCCTAGATATAGGACTGGTGCCAGGGTACTGAGAATTGCAAATGTTACACTCTTGTTCAAAATAGGGTGTAAAAATAAGCCCAGCAACTACAGACCTGTCAGTTTAACCTCGGTGTGGGGAAGCTTTTAGAAACAGTAATCCAAGACAAAATCAAGTGTCACTTGGACAAATGCGGGTTAATTAAGGGAAACCAGCACAGATTTGTTAAGGGAAAATCATATTTAACTAACTTGGCGTTTTTTTTTTAAAATGAGGGAACAGAAGGAAGAATTGATTTTTTAAATGCAGTAAGTGGTTAGGTCTTGGATGCAGTGCCTGACTGTGTTGAAAGCAGACACATTCAGGGCTTTCATATCAGATTGGAAAAGCACCTGAAGTCAAAATATTTGCAGGGCTACAGGGGAAAAGGTGGGAGAGTAGGATTAGGTGAGTGGCTCTTGCAGAAAGCTACACAGATACGATGGTCCAAATGGCCTCCTATTGTGCCGTAGCCATTCTGTGTTACGTTTAGAATCAAATGCGTGATTGCTGTGACACATCAAAAGGCTTTGGGTCTAAAGCTGTCCCACTGTTGTCATAAGCTGGTGGCAGTGGAGTAGCAGAAGGGTACAGTATGCATCAGGTTTGTGGTCTCACAGTAGGTGGAATCTCAGTTTCATCAAGCAGCTCCCCAAAGCTATCTGTGCCTCCATCAGTCGGCTGATAACAGTTTCAGGTAAATCAGCCAGGTCAGCAAGTGAAAAAAAGCATAAGGAGTTAGTTGGGATGAGGCATGCAGTTTGTTCCCTCAGACTCGGAGTTCTTAGGTCAACAAACTACATTGTTGAAAGGAACCAAAATTTATTAAAGGGTTTTAATTCTTTCATGGGATGTGGGCATTGCACGAGGACAGCATTTGTTGCCCACCCCTAATTATCCTTGAACTGAGTGGCCTAGCTAGGCCATTTCACAGGGCTGTTAAGAGTCAACCACATTGCTGTGGGTCTGGAGACCAAGCAAGGACAGCAGATTTTCTTCCCTAAAGGACATTAGTGAACCAGTCAGGTTTTTATATCAAAGATAGTCTCAGTAATGGTGACCATGAAACTAGCTTTTATTTATTAATTTAAATTCTGCCAGCTGCCGTGGTGGGATTTGAACCCATGTTTCCAGAGCATTAGCTGGACCTCTGGATTACTAGCCCAGTGACATTGCCATCATGCCACCATCTTCCTGTCCACAACAGGTTAGAGCAACAAACACACACATTACACAAGGCTCCCCTCCCTCACAAATAAGTAATAAAGCTGTTTATGAGGTCACAGTACTGACTGGCTGTCTTGTCCACTAACGGTGTATACCAAAAACTGGACACACACCACGCTGCATGATTTTCCTGTCAGTGGGCGATGCTCACTACCAGCTGTGCAACCCCATAACAAAAACTGATTGAGGAATTTTATGCGCAGCCTGAAGCACTGACCTGTATAATGATGAGTAGACAAATGCCAGCCCCCATCTCTGCTGGATCTCCATACATGCCAGTCATTACGTATACTATAGCCTGACCAATGGTGATAATCATCCCAAACACTGCAGAGAAAGTACAAATATTCAAAATCAACTCCTCCAAAGCTACTCTCTGATGCCCAATTTAAAAGAAAACCATTAACTTTAATTGGAAAGAGATTGAGGGAAAAAAGGTAAGAAAATCTAGCTTAGTAATCCAAACGCAAGAACAAACTTTATATTGGCACTTTAAATAATTTCAGCAATTTTTCAAAATCAATCATATGTGGTAGATTTTGCTTTCAGATTCTTTGAAAACTCAACATATTAAAGCTTCTTTAAATGATGTCCTGAATTTCAACCTCAGGCCAGCCAAAAGACACAAAAAAGTGCTTTACTTAAAATTATTCCAAGAAACTCAAACATATAACTCTCGGCTCTCTCAAAACAGCTTATATACTACTTTTCATGTAGAAATCAGGTCTAAAGACGTAAAGAAAATTAAACACTGAGCCCAAGGAGATACTGGGAGAGATGGCTGAAAGCTAGGTCAGAGGTATCATTTAAATAGGGACTTCAGAGGGGGGGAGTGAAAGGGTTTAGGAAATGAAACCCAGAGTTTAGGAGCAAGGCAGCTGAGGGCATGGCTGCCAAGGGTGGGTGGGATGAAGGGATGCTCAAGAGGCCGAGTAAAGGAAAAGTTGAGGGGTGTGGTAGAGCTAGAAGAGATTACAGAGATAGGGAGGGCGCAAGGTCATGAAGGTTGATGATTTTAAATTTGATGCGTGGTGGCCCAAGAATGGAGGTTGGGAGAGCATTGAAGTACATGATGCTGAAGGTGGCAAAGACATGGATTACGGTTACAGCAGCAGGCAGACTGAGGAGGGGTGATGTCGTGCCACGTTATGGACATGAAAGCTGGGGCTCTGATGGAGAGGTGATGGATTTGGAAAATCAACTCAGGATCAAATAGGATGCCAAGCCTGAAACCAGTCTGGTTCGACCCAAGATGGAAATAAGCATCCAATTCTTTAAAGGCAATCAACGCCAGAATTCTGAGCACTCACATTTTTGTGCTCCATTGAAGAGCGCTCGATCTTTCGGTGTGTCACCAACCTCGATGATTTTTGCTCCAGCAAGCAGCTGCATAATTAGACCAGAGGTTACAATTGGAGAGATACCCAGTTCCATTAAGGTACCTGCAAACACCATCAGTTCAGTGAGAAATATCAGAAATCACAGTGAAAAGCAGTTTTTACATCAACGCAAACCAATTTTGTTGAAGTAATTCATCACAAGAACAAGAATTAGAAAGAGTAGGCCATTCGGCCCCTCAAGCTTGCTCTGCCATACAATAAGTTCATGGCTGATCTATTGTGGCCTCAGTTCCACTTTTCTGTCTGCACCCCACCCCCCCACAGCCCTCAACATCCTTGTCAATCCAAAATCTATCAATCTGCACAGTATGATCAATTATTTATAATTAAATCCAGAGATACAAACATCAAATGATTCAATTCCATCCATTCACAACACAGGGCCTCCAATAACTTGGTTTTGCACTTACAAATTCTGATGCAGTTCATTCAACCAACACAACCAAGAATAGATTAACCAGTCACTTATCTCAACGCTGTTATTGGGATCTTTAGTGCTCAGAAGTGTATGTGATGTTCTTTGGTATATTTAAGAGATATAATAAGGAACTAGATAAAGCAAGTTCTTTTGTTTAACAAAATTCTTCAAGAAAAGGTGAGTTTAATTTAATTTCATAGCCAATACTTGACACAACATAAAGGAAGGCACAGAGCATAATTTGCAAACTTTCTCCAAGGTATTCCTTCAACTGGAACTTGTTACAAGATGTGCATTAAACCTATTTCATTAAAACCTACCTCTGTTTGATGCCAATATAACTCTCATCCAATAGAATGGATCGGCAGAGTCTGATGACATGATGCCGAACAATGGTATCTATAAGCAACAATGAGATGTTAGCATGTTTCAAATATCACTCGTAACTGAAGCAGCTACTTAAATTTCTAAAAAGATTGCACTCACCTGACAGCATACTAAGAAAATGAAGAGTGTGATAGCTGTCCATAATACTTTTTCCCTGAATTGGATCTATGGAATAAAGGATATATTCAAAATAAATAATCTTGAAAAATCTAATTAAAAACAGGCGGTTCTCCATAAATGTACGTTTTGTACTTCCTTACAGCATGTACTCAAACTGGGTAGGAAAGTAAGGTCACAGTTGGCAGTGGAGAAAATAATCTGGGGGTTATCATTTGCCTTTCAGGATAATCCTGGGGTAGTCAGCAGATTTGGCAGAAGAGAGCAGGACCCGATAATGCTGATGTTGTCCAGCCAGATCTGGCAATGTATGGCTAAACCAATTGTGTGTATATATGTTCAAGTCTGTGGCCCTTGGGCTTAAGGAAGCAAAGATGGGGATCATGCCATAGGGAACAGCCAGCATGTGTCAGCTTTGGCTCAGTCAGTAGCACTCTGGCCTCTGAGTCATAAGGTTCTGGGTTCAAGTCCTTCCCTAGGGGTGAGCACAAAAATCAAAGCTGACACTCCAGTTCAGTATTGAGAGAATGCTACATTTTTGGAGGTGCTTCAATAGTACTTCATTGCTTGTAAAGCACTTTGAGGCATCCAGTGGTTGTGAAAAAGTCCTATATAAATGCAAGCTTTTCTTTTATTAAAAAGTGGGAGTGTGAGGATTTTACATACCCCATATAATGCACAATATTATTCTGTTAAATTTGCACCTGTGTGCAATGTTATGTCACATGACACATCAACGCAAAGGATTTTTTTGTATTTATATTTTTGAACTGGATTTACTTTTTCAGCAATATGTACCACTCCCAATTTAAAAACACTAGACACCTAACCAACTTCTAAAACTGACGTTGTTACTTTCCTAAACTACAGGCTGGCTCAGTATCCTCCCCAAAGCCTCGTACAAGATGAGAAGCCTCCTGTGAATCACAAGGCAAAGTGCCAGTTTTCTTTTTTGTCATAAAAATGATTTAATGCTGTCTTGCACATCACACCCTAAAGGCTGCTCCTTTCTACCTTAAACCAATTGACAAATGTTTTTGCAACTTATTTTGTGCTCGAAGGCACAGTAGAAAGAGACAGATGAGAAAAAAAGTGGGTCACACCCATTTGGAAATAAAACATTCCTTGAAAATGATGGTTTGATACTGAGAAATCAACAGCATAAATCAGATGAAAGCAGATAGTAAACGTGGGTAAGATGTAAAAAATCAAAAGAACATGAATTTGAATTACATTTACCTTTCTTTCTGGTTTCTGGATTTCAGGAAGAACAGCACAAAACGGCTTGATGACTTCTAAAAATTTGACTGCAATGAACAACAATATTAAATTTCAAACAACCTAAAAAAAAAAATCTGTATCCCACAGGGCTCCATTAGCTTCTAAATAATACTGTTTTTAAGACAATTCTGCAACAAAAATTTCACTTCTCCTGCTACTATTTTGTCAATGGATCAAGAGGAAATCTGGGCAACAGTAGACAAAAAAAAAATGCCAGGGACAGTGCCAGCTTTTCGGTTCTTTATCCTTAGAATGTTGCAGAAGGAATTACTTAGAAAATTGCATTGAAAACAAAAAATTGGAAGAAAACACTGGGGCTGCAAAAAAGTGATTCTGTCCCTCTGTGTAACTTGGATCGCGCATTAAGAAAATCTTGCACTGAATCGTGAGGGAGAGTACAGGCTTCAGATGTGCCACACTCTACCAAGTATCTACATTTACAGAAACGCATCGACGGACAGGAGCTATTCCTGAACTCAAGAGGTGGCGTTAAACCCTAAATCCTCAGATCAACATTGTCAATAGTGAAAAGAATACAATCCATTAAAGCTGCAGAGTATGTATCTTACACTGCTATTGTAAAAATTAGCACAAAGCACTAATGGTTTTAATGTGTGCTGCCCTTTAGCAAGCCACTCCTCGGGATTGGCGCCTCAATCAAAAGCAAGTGAGTAATGAAAAAAAAAGAACTCTGGAAATTCACAACAGGTCAGGCAGCGTCTGTGAAGAGAAAAACAGAATTATGCTTTCAGGTCAGTGATGACCCAGCATCTGCAGCATTTTCCTTCTCTAAAATTCAATGAGTACCTGATTAAGACTACATGTTCCAATTAATTTCATTTTTTACAGTATTACCCTACAGGTCTGATAAATTTCTACATATTGCAATGAATACATAAAAAAAAGAGACTTTGACTGCATTTTTACAAAATGATCACTTTGATCACAATAAGTAATTCACTGGCAGTAAAACAGGCTGAGACATCCTGAGAATGTTAAAGCCATTCCATAATTTCCTCACATGTGCGAACGCATTATCAATAACTAAAACAGAATTAAGTAAAATAAGATTTAGGTGGACCTTTCATCACAATCTCAAGCACTAGCTTCTGCACTCCTCTATTCAAAATCACGACTAAAAGTTGGCAAAGAAACAGTGTTATTTACACAGTATGGATTCACAGTTTTTGAGGACTCGAAACATCAACTCTTTTCTTCTCCACCGATGCTGCCAGACCTGCTGAGTTTTTCCAGGTAATTCTGTTTTTGTTATGGATTCACAGTTGCTGGGTGGGTGTTAAGAGGCTAACTCAGGCTTTGTCCAATTAGAACAGACTAAAGTCAGTGTTCTGATGATCAAGCTGAAATGTTAACTCTATTTCTCTCTTTGCAAATGCTGCCTGGCTTGCTGAGTATTTCCAGCGATGTTTTTTTTTTAATTTCACATCTCCTATATCTGCAGTATTTACTCCCAGATGAGAGTCAGCTTGGAGTGAATGCAATGAGGGTTGACACTATATGAAAGGCATAGAATATCCCTGGATAACAACTGTGTGAGAGTAATGGTGAATGAGTGTCCCTCTCTCTCTGTCTCACTGGCCAGGCCAGGATTATGCCCAATCCCCAGGGCCGGACCTGTGCCCACCCCACCTTTGGGCCAGGCCTATGCACATTCCAGCCCCAGGTCGGGTTGGGTTCATGCCCCACACCCCAGCAGGTTTGGTTCATGCCCACACCCCTCCCCCGTGCTGGGTATATTACACTCAATCCCCTCCGCCACCGGCATATACTCACTCCACCCCACGCTTTACACTCACTCTCCTCCCCCTCCCCGCTTTACACTCACTC